>NC_080084.1:18158877-18464981 GCF_949987535.1 Balaenoptera acutorostrata | reverse complement strand
GTTTACCTCATTACCCTATTTATTTTCTTCTTACACTTGTTCCTATAGGAAACAATCTTATTTATGAATTTGTTAACTTTAGTTATCTGTCTTCTCATGTTGACTATAATATTCAGGACAGCAGAGATTTTCTATCTCTTGTTCAGTGATGAACATTTTGTCTCTTTCATAGTACTTGGCCCAGAATAGCTGTGACTGCAGGAAAGAAGGAAAGAAAGATGGGAAGGGAGAGAATTTCACATCTTGGCTTTGATGTAAGGGGGTTAAGTTACTGAAATACCTAGAACTAAGGCAGCTTCGCTTATTAAGAAGTTCCTCTTCCTGGCCTATAGTGACAGCATGAAATGGAAGCTCCACTGTAGGGTTCAACTTCGCCAGAATCTGCAAATGCACAGCTCTGTTTTCAGGCATGAGCTATTCGCTGGAGTTTAGCCATGGACATATGAAAGGTTAGAACTTTGCGAAATATTCATACTTGGGCTTTAACAACAAGGACAAAAACTTTATCCAAAGCATCTGATTTGTAGCCAACTCAATTTTGTGATGTTTAACTAATGTGTAACATACTATATGAGTCTGTGTACTTCACACTTCAGGCTGAACATTGTAATAGATGGTGAATAAGGAAGCATCCATGAAGAAAAGGGAAAATCAAAAGGCTTATTTCTCTAAAGAAATATCTTAGACCCAGGCTGTTTTGTTTTATTCTTTTGGCAGATAATTTAAAATAATTTGATGCTCAGCCAATGGATTTGAAAAAGTTTTTAAAGCACAAACTCAGCATCTAGTTAATTCAAAGACAAATAGTTTCTGAGGCTACTGCTCATAGGTCTAGGATAGCTGCAGGGTATACTGTTTTTTCCAACATTAACTTAGTAGCTGGAAAAATATCAAGATATATTTTCTAAGGCTTTGGGAAGTGTTATTTCACTTGCTCCTGTTGATTTCATTATTATTATTATTCCTGAAAATGTATTGTGTATGCAGTGTAGAACTTGACTCTGTGTCTGCCAGGTAGAAAAACTTCATCTTTGTGCTTGAGGATGTTATTACTGGGGAATGAAAGACAATCACACAAAAACATACGTGGATATGTATAGAGATGCAAAGAACATTATCTTGCCAAACACAACTTTGGTTTAAAAGAGAAGGAAATTATATAAGCAAACACATTGGGGGAGTAATTAAGGGGACTTTGAGTCTTCTATTCAGGCAGATTCTTCCATTTACTGGATTATTTAGAAGAGAATTAAACTGAGTAATCTCTAATATTTCTGGGACTCTTTTAAGGTATAAACAGGGTTTTACTATAAATAACGTTCTTTTAAATATAACTAAGTTCTGTAGCATTGAGGAATATGATGTATAGTAAGGTTCAGGTCTGTTTGCAAATATCCTGGCCCTTCTTAAGCACAATAAAACTTTATGATGACAAAAGTTCTGTAATTCTCTGTCAGAGCCTCATTAAATGTTTTAGACAGCAGGGACGGTAGAAGGAAATTGAAGAAATAATCATAGCATAGTACCCTAAAGGAATTAACATAACTCAAAAAAATTCTTAATTTATTCTCAAAATTAATGACTTTGTGGAAGCAGGACTAGGTCTTTCAATTTGACATTAATCTTTAAACCAAGCACAAGTTCAGCTTACCCAAATAACTTGTCCATGTTAGCTGAATTAATGATTTTTTGACCAACTTAATCTAATTAACCAATTATTTGACATGTGAAAGATAATTATTATTATTATTAACAGTCTGCTATTAATATTAACAGATAATTATTATTAATATTAGCTAATCTAATTTCATCTATATCATGAGATGAATCCATGAAATTACCCGAGTCCTCGTTCTTTGGGGTCCCCCCTAATGGTGACTAGGGAATTCAGGGTGATTAAAAGTAAAAGGCCCAAAACAAAAGATCTGATTCAGACAGTCACCTCATTCATACCACTACTAATCCCATCACCTCAGCAAAGCCTCCAAATTACTCCCTTGTGCCGGCACCCCTCAGGCTTCCATCATGGTACAGTTTCCCTTTGAGGTCACCACTGATGGTCCTTTTAAAGCTGATTTCACCCAGGTAAATATCTCAGACAGATGAGAAGATGGCAAGGGCAACATGAGTCACAAATGATGACTTGCCTCAAAAGGGCTGGTCCTGAGTCTGTGACATCCCTCAATAGATTATGCTTCTAAGGAAACTTACAGCACTTTCCATGTTTTGTTTTGTTTTGTTTTGTTTACCCAGTACTCTGCCCAGCCCTGATATCTTGCACATTACAGAAAGTCTGAAAGTTTTCTAATACTAACTGACTTGATTTGAACACCCAAGAATAGTGAACAGTCATGCCCAAGTAACTCTATATGGTCAGTAAGAAGCTTTAGTTATTTTTATAAACAAAATTATTTCCATAAATATGTCTATATTATAGAGAGCTCAGAATAAGTAACCATTATTCATATGATTGTGGAGGCTTTTTTCAAAAGTGTGTGAAAGAAAAGAAGCTTGAAAATAAATATTGGCAATGACATAGCTTGAAGCAGCAGTAAGTAAATGGCCCCATGCAAAAAAACAAAACAAAACTGAACAATCCTGCCTTGTTTGTTTCTTTTCCTATGTTTTACTATACTCAGAAATATTCATCCAAAAATATTATCTTGTATGCATCCTTAAATATCTAACCCACAAACAATTATTAGTATGTTATAATTGATTTGTACTCTGACAAAAGAAGAGTAAACATACAACTTTTCTCAAGAATAATTAATCGGAAATTGTAAGTAAGTATCAGTACTGATATGATGTTATACTTCCTTTTCCTTGTGCCTTGCTCTAGAAAATATGTATTTAATATGCATGTAAAATGCTTTCTTGGCAGGTGGTCAGTATCTTTCCAATGAAGAGCACATTGATGGTACAGAATAGAACTTCCCTTCCCCCTTAAGTAGAAGACTGCCTATTATTCAGTGTCCTTTTTGTCACATTGAAGAACAGAGAACTTTTTATTTTTTCCAAGAAATGGCCTTTCAGATTCAGTAACAACATGTTCTGTTCCTCAGGAAATAAGAGAAGATCGAGATAGGGTGCGGCTAGACTCGATGTTGTTGCTGATCATGAAACTGGACCAGCTTGATCAGGACATTGAGAACGCTCTCAGCACCAGCTCCTCTCCGTCCAGCACACCAACCAACCTTCGGCGGCAAGTCCCTGTGAGCTTCCCACTTCCCACTTCTTTGCGTATGAACGTGATGTCTCTACTTCGTATAGTCCCTCTTGCAAATGAAACATCTTGGATGGCCCCACTACCCACATGTGACCCTGATAGTGTTCCATAAATGTCACTCAAATCATTCTAGGCTTCATGCAGAGTCCATAAGAGAAGTGTGTGACTCAAAAGAAAATGGTTATTATTAGATAGGAAAGAGGGTCATTTTGGGAAATTATTTTGCTTCCTAGTGATCAGATTCTCTTCATTGTCATTGTTTCCCTAATTGTTGGTCTTCCTTGATATGCTGTAAACACCATTAGCAGTGCTCTGTTTATCTTGTTTAGTGTCTTATTTCCAGTGTCCCACAAATTTACATTGCATATAGAAGATGGTTAATAAATATTTGCTGGACAGATGGATGAATGGTTGGATGGATGAATGGTTGGTTGGATGAATGTGTGGGTCGATGAATGGGTGTATAGATGGGTGGGTGGGTAGGTGGATGGATGGATGGAGGGATGGATGGCTGGATGCTGGTTGAACTAACCAAGCATATTACAAAAAAGAATTTAGATGAAATCAGCTTGAGAACACTCTAAAATTCACTTAGTGAAACACAATGAATAAGACAGAGTGAAAATTTTATTCTACTGTGCATTAATTTCAAATAAGATAGACACTCCTATCAGATTCTAACACTCAAAATAAAATTTAGAAGACATAGATTCCAAAGTGTCTATACACTTTACATATTTAATATTAGCTTCAATTAAATGGCTTAGTTTTTGCAGATCTAGCAAATGTGATGGTAGAATTTACTTATAATTAAGCCATGCATTCCTTTTCAATTAATCTATCACTTTTGATATTCAGTAATCAACACATTAAGTCAAGAAATTTTGTAATTACCTAAGATCAAAGGGGTGGAAAATGTTATATATACGTATGTATAAGCACCTTTCAAAATAGAACTATTCTGTATCAAATTCTTTAATTTGTATAGTTCTATTATTGATTCCGAAGTTATTCAAGACTCATTCTGACTGTGGTGCAGAATATTTCAAAGTCAATAAACAAGTTAAAATAATAGCTAACCTTAGTATATACGAAGTATTAATACTATTCTAAATGTGTTATGTATGTTAACACAATCATTCCTTACAACATTGTTCAGATGAGTAAAAAGAATAGAGGCAGTAATTGTATGTGCCAGAGCTGGCACAGAAGCCCAGCCAGTCTTGATTCAGAGCCATGTCACTCAACCACTATCCCATACTGCCTTTCCTAGCTGGCTATAATGGAAATCTGATAGCTTGAGCAAAAAATATTTTTGATTAAAAAATGAATAAATATGAAATTAAATGCTTTGACCTAGAAAGCTGGTAGGAATGACATTTTTCTTTTAATAATTTTTCTTCATCCTTCAGGATTCATCTCAAATGTTTCCTTTACAGTGAAGTCTTCCCTAAATCTCCTTCTGTCTTCCCAGACAGAATCGCTTACTCCATCCCTGGTGCCGCCGTAGCGTCTTGCACATACTTTAGTAGGACAGGCACCCAGATGGAGGAAACGCAGTGAAAGTGATCTCCTGAGGCCAAAAAGAACGGATGTTTTCTCGTTTACATATGAAGGGTGTAGAAGCTTCAAACTCATTTTCATCAACACTTTAAAGCCCAGTTTTTCAATAGGAGATGCTTCTCAGTACTTTTGCCATTAATGTAGGTGTGGAATACATTTTCTCTTTAAAGTTTTCTGGTGTGAATTGCTGATCTCTCCCTATCTCTTTAATTGCTCCCCTTTTCCCTCTATATTGACCTTTCCTCAATCCCATGTATCTAGGGAAAAAAGCACAGTCCAGATTTCTGCTAAATACAACTCCATGTTGTTGTCTCCATCTCAAAGAGCAAAATAGCCCTTACCTGCTAGATATGGTTCTTTGTTGAGTGGTGAAGTCAATGCAAAACAAGAGCTAAGGTGGGTGATGATTAGGATTTGTCTGCATCTACATCTCTGCCTCCATTTAAAGTGTAAACTGGATTTTATATTGCATGCACTATCTCATGGACCATCACCACCCTTGCTGAACAATGGTTAATTCTGTAAATAAATATGTATTTCTGAGTTTTTAGTTCAACAGATACTTGAAATAGGCCAAATAATACAGTAGAAACATAAACTTTGGAGTCTGCAGGCCTGAGTTCACACGCCAGCTGTACTACTGAATATCTGAGAACATAAGAAAAGTATTTAATTTCTCAACTTCAGGTTCATGTAAAAAAAGGAGACATTGTTTCCTACTTAATGGCTTGTTGGGAGGAGTAAATGAAAGAACACGTGTGAAATGCATTGCAGAGATCTGGCACAGAGTACATATTTAGTATTTGTTAATACCATTGCCTTCTCTCAGTATTTGTTAGTACCATTGCCTTCTCTCATGTACTCACTCACACCAGACACTGGGTTAAAGGTAAATAAGACATAGCCTGCATCCCTAGAAACTTCTTTTTGTCTCTGTGTTTTTCTAGGTCATCCCTTTTTCTTTATTTCTGTTCCTTGGTATTTAAAGCTAATTTTAACATTCTCTCGTCATCAAAATTTTTTCCACATGCGATTTCCATTCCTTTTGATAACTGTACCATGGAATAAGGGATTATAACAAATAATTATGACCTTGATTGTCCACCAAGGAGTACTGTCCCAGATTCAGAGGAGAAACCCCCTCTGCCACACCCTCATACTCCACTGTGAATGTACAGTTTAGCAAGGAGGGCAAGAAATGCAATGAAACAGTGACCTCAGTTTGAGATTATTTGTAAGAAAAGGCTGGAGTGAGTTGTACATATAATAAAGGGGGTAAAGAATAATATGGGCTGGAGTCTTTAAGAATGGCTTCAAAGAGAAAAAAATATTAAAATAAGGGTAGATGTAAAAATGTATAGAAGGCTGCCTTGATAGAGCCTGACAAGTGAGGGTCAGGCAGATCTGAGCTTTAACGTCAGCCCTGCCACAGAACATGAATTTGGTCCAGTTACTTGCCTTAAGCTTTGGCTTCATCATCCATCAGGTGGTGATAATAATATCTTCCACATAGAGTTTGTGAACATGGAAGCAGAGAATGGCTATACAGTATTGTCTTTAAATGGTAAAAATTTTTTTTTAATATTTATTATTTCACCTCAGAATTATTGTATTGTTAGAAGGATGCAAGGTTACCCTGTTATTTGCCTAATCAGGTCATAAATAAGAAGGCAAAATTCGTGCAAAAGATTCCTGATAAACATAAATGTAAAATATAAATGGCTTGTAAACTACCTGCTACTTATGATTATGCATTTGATGTTTATAAATAACCTGCTATTTATGACTATCCATTTGATGTTGATTTAATTTGAAATCTTAATGAATCATTTTTCTCTTAGGTTAAAATGTCTTTTCTGTGCAAAAAAGAATAGATGACCCTTAATCTGAAAGTACTCAGGGCATGAGAAATTTGGTTATATGTTTTACACACACACACACACACACACACACACACACACACACACACACACTTAAAGAATTTAGTATTATGTTTCATATTTATTATTGTTATGTATGTCTTTTGTACCCTTTCTGTTTTATCTTTGTTTTCCACTTTTTTCTTTTCTTTTTTTGTAGCTTTATTGAGATAGAATTGACATACAACATTGTATAAGTTTAAGGTGCACAATGTGATGATTTGATACAGTTTTTTTCTGCAAAATAATTACCACAGTAAGGTTAGTTAACACGTCCATAAACTGGTATAATTATAATTGTGTGTGTGTGTGTATGTGTGTGGAGAGAACATTTAATATCTACTCCCTTAGCAACTTTCAAATATATTATACAGTGTTGTTAACTGTAGTCACCAAAATGAAGATTAGATCCTCAGAACTTATGCCTCTTATAACTGGAAGCTTGTACCCTCTGACCAGCATGTCCCCATTTTCCCCACCTTCCAGCCCCTAGCAACCACCACTTCATTCTGTTTCTATTTTGGCCTTTTTTTTAGATTCCACATATAAGTGAGATCATACAGTATTTGTGTTTCTCTGTCTGGCTCATTTCACTTAGCATAATGCTCTCCAGGTCCTTCCATGTTGTCACAAGAAGCAGAATTTCCTTCTTTTATATGGCTAAATAATATTCCATTGTGTATATATACCACATTTTCTTTATCCATTCATCCATCAATAGACACTTCAGTTACTTCTGTGTCTTGGCTATTGTGAATATAATGCAGCCATGAATATAGGGGTGCAGATGTCTCTTTAAGACAGTGATTTCATTTCCTTTGGATGTATATGCAGATGTGGACTTGCTGGATTATATGGTAGTTCTATTTTTAATTTTTTTGAGGACCCTCCATACTGTTTTCCATAGTGACTGTACTCATTTACATTCCCACCAACAATGCACTAGGATTCCCTTTTATGATAGCTGTCTGACAGGTGTGAGGTGATATCTCATTGTAGTTTTAATTTGCATTTCCCTGATAATTAGTGATCTTGAGCACCTTTTCATGTACCTGTTGGCCATTTGTGTGTCTTTTGAGAAAATGGCTACGCAGGTATTTTGCTCAGTTTTTAATCAGATTATTTGTTTTTTGCTATTGAGTTGAATGAGTTCCTTATATATTTTGGATATTAACCCCTTATCTAAGGTTTGCAAACATTTTCTCATAATTCTATAGGCTGCATCCTTCATTCTCTTGATTGTTTCCTTTGCTGTGCAGACGCCATGTAGTTTGATATAGTCCCATTTGTTTATTTTTGCTTTTATTACTTGTGCTTTTGGTGTCATACCCAAAAAATTGTTGCCAAGACCAATGTCAAGAAGCTTTTGCTCTATGCTTTCTTCTAGGAGTTTTACAGTTTCAGATCTTACATTTACGTCTTTAATTCATTTCAAGTTAAGGTTTGTGAGTGGTGTAAGATAAGGGTCCAATTTCATTAATTTGCATGTGAATATCCAATTTTCCCAACACCATTTATTGAAAGGACTATTTTTTCCCTATTGAGTATTCTTGGCCCCCTTGTCAAATGTTAGTTGACTGTATATGCATGCTTTTATTTCTGTGCTCTCTGTTCTATTCCATTGGTCTGTGTGTCTGTTTTTATGCCAGTACCATACTGTTGTGATTACTACAGTACTATAATTTGAAATAAGGGAATGCGATGGCTCCAGCTTTGTTATCATTTCTCAGATTGCTTTGGCTGTCCAGGGTCTTTTGTGGTTCCATACAAATTTCAGGATTGTTTTTTCCCATTTCTATGAAAAATGCCATTGACATTCTGACAGGGGTTGCACTAAATCTATAGATCACTTCGGGTAGCATGGACATTTTTCACAATTTTAATTTTTCCAATTCAGGAACATGAGATATCTTTCCATTTATTTGTGTCTTCTTCAATTTCTTTCATCAGTGTCCTGTAGTTTCTAGTGTACAGATCTTGTGCCTCCTTGGTTACATATTAATATTTGCCAGTTTGGTTATTCTTTCATAAAACAATATTTATGAGCATATTCTAGGTGTCAGGCACTATTCTAAGCCTGGGGAATGTATCAGTGAACAAGACAGGTGAAGCCCCTGCTCTTGTGATGCATAGATTCCAATAAAGGGAGACAAAAAAGATTTGAAATAGAAATGAATGAAAGGTGGATAGATGGTCAGATAGAGAGATAGATACATACGTACATACATAGGTAGAGATGATGGATGGATATTGTTGATACGTGGTAGATAAACAAGGTAATAAGATTGTAAAATAGAAAATGATACACTGTGGTGGTTGAAGAGAGGAAACTATTTTAGCTTGAACTGTCAGAGGATGCTTCTCTGAGGTAGTGATATTCAAACTGAGAGCTGAGTGACAAGAAAGGGACAGCAAAGGGAAATACTTGGACAAGGGACAAGAAAGGGCATAGTCCCTGCCATAAACACCAACTTGGTGTACTAGGAGGACTGACAAACAGCAAGTATGGCAGAGCATAGAGAAACAAGAGAATGATAGAGTCTAAGACCAGAGAGTCGGGGTGCAGGGTAGATGATATTTAACAATATGGGCCATGGTGAAGTTGAGATGTCGAAAGAGTGGACGTAAAGATTATCAAATAATTTTCTCACGTTAAAATTATAGAGTGATGTGTGCCTTCACTCCCTCCCCTTTGCATTCTCCTCACCCTTGCCTTTCCTCTGTGTTCTCACATATAACACAAAGATATCATTTGGTAAATTAAATGCACAGCCTTTGGAGGGATTACCGTGTAATTGCACTCATTCAACAGACATGTCTTATCCACATACTGTGCACTAGTTGCTCAGAAGGCATATGACGTTAATAATAACAATATTTACAGTAATGCCCAGCATTTAATGAAAATGATTATGTGCCTGTTACATGCACTTTGCATATATCTTGCTTAATCTTCATAAACCTGTATGAGTACATGCTATCATTATACTCATTTTCAAATGAGGGAATTGAATTGCGCATAACAAAGTGTAATTCCTGCCCTCAAATAGCTTATAGTTCATTAGATAGACATACACTTGAGCTAAATGATTCCAGGCTATTATGGTAGGTGTCACCATGGAGATCTGATGGGAACATAGAAGAGAGTGAGGTGAGAAGAGCTGAGAACTGTCTTTTCATTTGACACTCATACCCTGTTGCAAGAGAGATGTAGAGTGAGTTACTCAAAGTCACACAACGAGCAAGGGTTGTCTATGGACTTCTTCCTCCTGACTTATTGCAGTGTCCCGGCTAGCTGCCCCTACTGCCCTTTCCAATGCACAATCAGCTGTTAAATTATCAAAGTAGTTTACTGTCTCTTTTTCAGTA
The DNA here is from genome assembly GCF_949987535.1 of Balaenoptera acutorostrata. Lineage (NCBI taxonomy): Eukaryota > Metazoa > Chordata > Mammalia > Artiodactyla > Balaenopteridae > Balaenoptera > Balaenoptera acutorostrata. The sequence goes on along the minus strand of NC_080084.1, from coordinate 18,454,901 downwards.
TTTGCATTCTAAAATCAGACCCTCTGAAGAGTACAATTGTTAATACAAAATAATGCATGGTTATGGGTGACGTGTCACTGTCGGTTGTCATAACTCTGTGGTGTGTCCATGTGTCTTGGGAGAAGGAGGAGGTGGAAAGGTGTTGGAGGTGGGAGAAAGGCATGTAGAGAGTGTGGACATGCCCTTCATATCAATGCATTTTTTTCATAGGATCTGGAATCAGGATCTGAGAGTGGAGCAGATAACACTTTGGTAAATCAGACACAAATAAATCTGTCTTCTAACACCGAGTCCACTGACCTATCATCTTCCACCCCAGTGGCCAGTTCTGGAACCAAACCCAAGTCTATGGTAAGTTGTTAATTATAGCAGTTTCCACATGAAGTGTTGATTATTTTCAGGTAAGAGTTGATATCTCATCCATTCAGTTTAGAAGAAATACTCTTGGATTCTTAGTTGCAGTGACTTGATAGTACTTAATTAAGTACAGCCCAACATATGCTGTTTTTTTGTTTTATAAATGCTTACACAAGTACTTTACTAACATAGGTCATTGTTCCAGAATTATGCAAAATATGGTATTAAATTTTATTACTGGATACTCAGAACTTGAAAGAACCAAGAATGCAAAATGTAAAGATGATTCTCCCTATATTATTATTCTGACTAAATGGCTTACCAATGGGAAAATTAATGGATGGATGGATGGATGGATGGATGGATAAGTAGATAGATAGATAGATTAAAAAGTAGAGATATATAAGATCATACACATGATAAGTTTTATGTGGGTATTAAATGACATAGCACATGTCAAGTGCTTAGTGAAACGCTTGGCACAGAAAAAATACTGAAAAAATGTAAGCTACTATTGTTATTATTATGATGCTTCATAGACTTTACAATGCTACCAAAACAAATGAAAAGGAGAATTACTACATGTAATAGTATAGCACAGTGAATTGTGAATAGAAGTTATTTTCCTTTAAGTAAAAAGTTGAACTGCAACAGGAAAGCAGTATTTGACTCTAAAGGTAACATTTATGGAGGAAGTAATTACTACTTCAAATATCTAAAGTCCCAGCAGCTCCAAAATAACCTTTCCTAGTTTAGTGAAATCATAGTGTTGTATTATTTTTTAAATGCCCATGTTAGCTTAACACAGAGAAACAAGTTTGGATTGCTTTTCTGCCTGCCTTTAAAATAAAAGGCAAATCTGAAATAAAACTAAAAAGAGAATACTTGAATTTAAAACATAGTATGTATGTTCAACTGCAAGAATATCTAGAGTATTTTTGATGGAATAAATATTTATTGAACACCTACGATGTGCCGTGTGTTATACAAGATAAAAAAGACTTGGAGAGCAATAAAAATATATTCTCTGTCTTTGAATATCTCACAGTCTAGCAAGGGAGGGAGGCATGTAAACAATGAAATGCAATGACATGCTGTATGGTCGTGCTGTATATACAGGAAATAGGAGGAAGCAATGACATACTACCCAATGCTATTTTGCGGTACACTGAAAAAATAGGGTCAAAAATAATGTGTGCCAATGGGCAGACTGCAGTGACGTGGTGCTCTTCTTTTCCACAATCGCTAGGGAAGGTTGAAATGCAAAATTCAAATATGAAACTCAACGATCTCATTTTACCACGTTCTTATTAAGGAAAAGATAAAAGCCTCTTAAGCGTTTTAGCTTGAAGGTTTGGGAACCATTGGAGCATTGGCTTTTTGAACACTGGGGACAGGTGTGGGGCTGACATATAAGAAGTAAGTAGAGGGACTTCCCTGGTGGAGCATTGATTAAGAATCCGCCTGCCAATGCAGGGGACACGGGTTCGAGCCCTGGTCCGGGAAGATCCCACATGCCACAGAGCAACTAAGCCCGTGTGCCACAACTACTGAGCCTGTGCTCTAGATCCCGTGAGCCACAACTACTGAGCCCACGTGCCACAGTTACTGAACCCCACGCACTTAGAGCCCGTGCTTCGCAACAAGAGAAGCCACTGCAATGAGAAGCCTGAGCACTGCAATGAAGAGTAGCCCCTGCTCGCCACAACTAGAGAAAGCCTGCGCACAGCAACAAAGACCCAATGCAAACAAAAATAAAATAAATAAGCAAATGTATTTAAAAGAAAAAAGTAAGTAGAAAGGAAGGTGAATTCCCTTTTTTAAAGGTATTTATGCTTAAATTAGCTCTTTAAAGCACCTTCTATTGTCCCTAAGAGTGTTCTTTTCACTCTAACATTTATTCTGTGTTCATCTTTTACTTTAGAATAATTACTGTTGGTATCCACTATTTCTCCCTTGAAACGTACATATTTTAGAGTGTAGTCACTTTATAATTTGTAACCATTGCTACAACTCTGTATGCAGTTCCTTAGTCTTTTTTCAATGCTCCCGTGCTTATAAATGTGGTCAATATATTTCCATTGAGCAATGTATATATTTTTATGGTAACCATCTTCAGTAAAGTTTTAGAATGAGAAACATAAAACCATCAGTTTTCCTAGGACTTTAATCCCTTAGAGTACTTTATAATGGGTCCTTTTTCAAATTGTTCATGTTTTGCCGTATCAGTTAACCAAACTATTCACCCCACAGGCAAAATTAAGAAATAATTAAAATCAATTGTTGAACAGAAACATATTTTTTCATGCACTGCAAATCAAATATTAACTGAAAAGTTGCCAACTTGGAATAAAATCAGAAGTGAAGATGTATCCAGCTGTTCAGGTGTGACCTGGGCACACGATCACAACTTTGTAGTGATGCCACAACTCACTAGTCAGTGAGTGATGAGAATCATTATGCAATTGACTCGGCCTTGAAACCCAATATTCCACTTCAAGACACCCAAAACCTATTTAACACATCTTGATCAATACTGCAGGTGGAGTTAGACAACTGGAAATGCAACTCTGTTCAGCTACTGAACTATAATTTAGTCAAATTCTCTAACTGGCCATGAGAAGTACCCAGAAGGGAAGAAAGCACTCTGCTATCAAAGGCAACTGACTTTTAGGAAATTTCTCAAAGAAAATGACCAATTAAAAAAGTAGCTTAGGAGACTGGGATTGACATATATACACTATCGATACTATGTATAAAGTAGATAACTAATGAGAACCTACTGTATAGCACAGGGAACTCTATTCAGTGCTCTGTGGTGACCTAAGTGGGAATGAAATCCAAAAAAGGGGATATGTGTATACGTATAGCTGATTCACTTTGCTGTACAGTAGAAACTAACACAACATTGTAAAACAACTGTACTCCAATAAAAATTTTAAAAAAAAGTTAGCTTGAAAAACAGGCTTTTGTGTTGGCGGAGGGGCTGCTTTAATGTGAGCATGTGTGTGTTTTATTTTTTGCTGGTTTTGGTGTTATTATTATTTTCAGTATTCCCTTTTTACTAAAGTTAGAAAGTAAGTCTTGAGCCATGGATCAATTTTATGTTTTTAAAATATTAGAATGAAGAATTTTACCTATTTTATGAGATATGAAACAGACACTTTTCCCCTCAATTTGGAGCTTAGGGAATAATGGCAGCCTGGCTACTTCGTGAAAAGAAAGAAAACTCTAGTATCCTACAGAGCTGTTCTTTTCACTATGAACTAAAATTTCAATTTTAATATTAAGTAGAAACATTAAATTCAAAGAACACCTGCTTCTAACATCCACCTAAAATGAACCAACCTCTGCTCCATAGTGTCACATTTTTACAGAATGCTTACTTTCATCTCAGAATTATTTAATGTTACATTTGATTTGCTGCTATGAATCTATTTATAATGGTGACTGACTACCACAAATATTTGGCTTTCCTTTTGTGTGTAAGGTCTTTGGATTTCTAAGTGCCAATTTTTCAATAAGATTTCTACTTTTATATTTATTATTAGAAGGGGACCAATGAGTAATCTTCAGATTTTTCATAAATACTGTGTATATATCATGCTGAAAATTGAGCATTAAAGTAGATTTCTGAAATGTATTTGACACAAAAAAATTTAAAAGTTAAAAGGTAGGAGATCCACTACCAAAAAACACATTAGTAAAAACAAGGTCTGGTGCTTAATGCCAAAAATCTCATCAATTTCTTTCTTAAATTCTTGGTTTTGTTCCTTTGAGGCAGTCTCATAATGCCTTTCACACTACACACTTCTGCGAACAACGCATGTGTAGTCATAATCATTTTTTATACAGTGCTTTCATTCACTGCAGAACAATATTCTGACATCCCTCTAACCAGGGTATTCAGTTGCTTGAGTTGTTCCTGCATGAATTAATATAGGGTTGTTACATGAAAGATTTTAAAGCTGGGCACTAAAACCCCACAGGTTTTGTTGTGGTTGTTGTTTTTCTTAAAGATACTGATTAGTATAGGTGGTCATTAAATTAGTATTAATCATACATTTGTGAAGAAAGAGACCAAGCCTGAGATAAGAAAAACAACATATTTTATTTGTAAAATAAGTACTGGAGGAACAGAGAAGGTGTTCTGCTGTGTATAGTAACATCAGCTTCATAGAGAACACAACCCCACTAGTTGCCATGTGATAGAGAGAATTCTAACAACCGGAATGAGAACCTCAATCATTTGGGCATTTGGGAACCCCAGCTAGATAGTTTTGAGTGTATCCTAAACTATCTAAAGGAATGTTGGAAGATACTAACATTCATATCAGAATGTATTGAATGTTGGAATTACAAAATAACCCTCCTTTGAAGATGTTAAAAACAGCAGAAATTATTAACCTTCATTATTGTAATTGCTACAAGGTGAAAAAAGACAAATATATCTTAATCCAGCTCAAGGTGGCAACAGTAGCTCTAACTCCACAGACCGAATACACCCCTAATCTTTTCATCATTACCACCAAAATATCTATGAGATAGATGAGGGTGGAGACAGCAGCTCATGGAGGGGGTGGGAGCTGAGGGCAGGCTGAATGCCAGAGACTGCCGACTCCTCCCAAGAATGGTTCAGAGTAAATCCTGCCTAAATGCTGCTGTAGTGTGACCGAAATAAAGCTTCAGGAGTATGTCCTGACTGCAAGTTCATGATCATTTCTAGATGACTTTAAAAAAGAAAGTACTCCAATGCCACAGTCAACCTGATATTTTAGCCTCTTTTACCAACAATTTCAAAAATTGCATGGTCAGTGTAACCTATTGTTGAAGAAAAAAAAAAATCTCTCAATGTGACTCTGAAACACAACTGTTTATGCTATAGTCAACTTAGTGAGACACTTACATACAGTCTATTATCTTTCTTCCCTCTGGCATGATAGAAGCAAACAATAATTTTTGGGTCTGACATTCACTTGTCAATAGTATTGTCGTCCCTAAAAAGCATAAATGTTTTGAAGTGGAGGTAAAAAGGAGGGTGATGACATTGTGTATGAATTTTGACATTACATTATTTTTAATGAATGCTGTTAACGTTTAAGTCATTTAAAAACAGGATCTTATTTTTTTCCTTTTTTCACCCAATGAGATATGGTCTAATCTGCTATGAAACTATAAAATGTTGTTGGCATTAGTCCCAATTATACAGCATATTAAGGAAATTAAGGCTGATCCAAGAAAGAAGAGAGAAACCATCAGAGGTTCCTCATAATTATTTTCAGTGTAAACCAGGTTTTATATCTAAATGCAATCACATATGTCATACATGTGATCATTAAGCTAAAGTCATTATGCTTGTGACATATTAAATGGTAGGCACTAAAATTGAAAAATAGCATGTAGATTCAGGAGTCCAAATCACATCACTCTCAAGTATCATTTAAAATGCAATTCATATGCAGAATTTTAGTAGATGCCTATTTTGTTTTACCAGGATATTATTCTATATTTTTGCTTAAGTGATTATCAGATTTTTTTTAACAAAGCTAGTGATTTTCTCTAATGCTGCTCACTATTTAAAACAAAATAAAGGGATAAAACATTGTCTTTTTTACAAATGGGAACTGCAAATACTCCTTTTTACTGAACTCTTGGGGGGAAAATGTTAGGTAACATACAAAATTGACTAGCATTTAAAGAGTATTTCATAATGTCACATATGATAAGTAAAGAAAATAGCATAGTAAAAGGAAAAATGACACACATAGAATTCTTAAAGTTTAGTCTGAAACATCAAAAAATTTGAATTAGTACAATTTACCACTTTGCAAACAAAAATGTAATGGTCTTAGAAAAATGCCTTTGATTGTAATGCTTTTGAATGTGGCAATTTAATTTTGACATAGCCAAGCAATAACATTAAAGTAAGTGGATTTTTAAAGAAGTATTTATTCACTAAGATCCTCATTGTTTATGAGAAGAAAAATAAGCCAAATCTTATAGCTTTTTTAAGGAAAGGTGAGCCACGAGAGAGCTGGGGAAAATATGTTTCTAAAAAGGAAATCATTCTGTGATTATTATAATGAGATATTTCTTAGAATTCTGATTCTAAAGTGTAGAGGATTCCATTCACATATTCTGGATTTTGAAATAATAAATATGTAATTCATTAACCTTGGGCTTTGAAAAAGAGAAACATTTTTCATAACCATTTGCTTTTCTATTTAAAATTATTCAAAATTCTCTCATTTCTTGTGTTTGAAGATACTGACATCTGTTTCCAATCTATTTACATGTTAATTCATGATAGTCTTGTTCGGGATGGATTATTTGATCTCCACAATAACCTCCTCACTTAAGACTCTTCACTCAGAATCTAGGAGTTTCATTGTGCCAAGAATAAGTACAACTTGCATCCAGATATACTGATCCTTAATACTAAAGTCTGAGCACATGGTGTTTAAGTAATTTTTTGAGTTGGAAAAATTGTTTTTATATTTTGTTTGTGTTTCATTTATAATAACCTGGCTAATTAGACATCTGGAGCAGAACTCCTACAACCAAAAGTATGATGGGGAAAATGGAACATAAAGATGAGAAGCCAGTAAGAATTGAATAGATTCTGTTAGGGCAAGAAACAGTAAAAAAAAAAAAAAAAAAAAAAAAAAAATCTCTGCAACCTAAGATTTGGTCATATGAATAGTACTTTTGTATGTTATCATCATTACAATGAGGAAAATTTAGTTTTTCCATGTGCTGATGTTACTTCTCGAATCCAGCTCATATTTTCATCCAAGAGAAATAACAACTTCCAGTTATTTCTGGGCAATGTAAAATGGCAAGCCAACGGCATGCCACATCACAGCAACCAAGAATATAATTCATAGCATTGAGCAATAATAATAACCCGTAAGCCATTTTCACAGAGCTCTCTTCATCTCAAACAGAGTTGTCCCCAAGTTCTAATTATATATTTGGTGTTTCCATTCTTTTTCTGGTTCCCTACTTTGATTCTCTGATTGATAATTAATGATGCCCCTGGCATTTGGTGGCCTCTACCCTCACTTCTCAAAGACAGTTACAGTCAGTTGAAATGCTTAACTGGGGATTCCATGTGAATATTCAGTAGCCATTGTACAAAGTTTATACAGAGGGCTTTTGTGACTATAGTTTTGAGCTGTCTACCACATACCAGATTTCTAAATGAAAAAGTAAAATCAGCAACCAAGCATTTGAGTATTCTGAATATCACACATCTAAACAGTTGGTGTCGTAACAAAAATATGAAGAGTGTCATTTACTCTTTATCTTCACTCCTTATCTTTTTCAAGGCACAATCACTTGAAAATATCAATATTCTTGATATTCTGCTTATTTAATGAGAATTTTATATGCTAGTTTCTTTTTTTTGAATGAATGAATGGTTCATATTCCTTAGATTATTGTTGCCACTCTCACTTTTTCGTGATTCTCTGTTCTTTCCACTGTGACAACTTGGTGTAATCCAGGCAACTTCTGAATTAGTAAACTGCTTCAAAGGAAATCAGTTGACACTCATGAAAACAGTTGTTTCCTTTTTACTGTAGATTGCTTTATCCGTTTTATTTTGTTGTTGTTCTGCTGATTCATGTTGAAGGCCCTACCTTTGTATAAATACTATAGTAATTTACTGAATGGGAATTTACCACATTAGTCATTCTGTGAAATGCAGAGAATCATACAAATAGGCAATAATAACAATAAATCAGTGCTGTTCAGACTGTGCACTCTGGGCACCCCCAGAACTGCCTTCCTCTCCCTACCCCAGCCAGACTTATTTACTTTTATCCCTTTTATATATTGGCCTTCTGAATAAAATCCTCTTTGATCAATCCATAGCATTAATTTTGTTTAAATGCCAAACTAAACGAATTCTACGGGTGAGAAAAACATTGGAGAATTTTTTCTTGGGTCCAGATAGCCTCTGATTTCCAAGAGCATCCTGGCGAAGTTGACTCCAGAACTTCTCTGTTGCTAGGGCAACAACCTCCGGGTGCCAATAAGAAACAAAAAAAGTGGGAGAGAGAGCAGACTCTGGATCGGAGCAACTCGACTTAGCCTGGGTCTGGAATTCTGCTGAAGCAGATTATTAAATTCTATATTGCAGACACTGAGCTGTAGATAGATAGTTTTACATTATTTTTTACTGTCTATTGGGGAGTAAAGTCAGAATTTTATATAACTTTTAATAGATAAAAACATTTAGAATTCAGAACTAGTAGAATTTCCACTTAAATGTATTTCCTAAGTAAATATTAACTAAGTATTAAATTTTACAGTTTGAATTTCGTGAATATATCAAAATCGTGCAATTATTTCCCTACTTATAGCACATCTGTAGTTTTTTTCTGTATTAAATACAGTATTATATAACACTATGATGATAGTTCTACAAATATTTTTATCTGAATTTCTAATATCCTCTTATGTAGTTACATAGACTAAAAAGGACTTGCATATTTGTTAAAGAGCAATTTTTTGTTTCTAATAATACTGAACTTTTAAAATATTTATTAGAACACCTTAATTTAATCAGAATGTAAAGAAAACTATTACTAGCCATGTGTAATATATCTAAGTGATGTATTCATGTCCTTATGAAATTATTCTACATTTTATTAAACAAAAGCCTTTCTAATTAATAATGTAGCTGAACTCTAGTACTATTAATGTTGTGAACATTAATGTTATAAAACTCAATTCTTTTTTTTTCCCAAAAAACTATAAGAACTCACTATGGCTATGTGTAAGCCACTGTGCTGGACACTGGGATAGAATTTAAGAAAAAACAGAGGGGGGAAATGACATGATTGGAATCTTTGGAATCAGACCCAAGACCAGGAATTGCCCGGGGAAGCTTTATTGGTGAATGTTCTTGGGAGACAGACATGCATAGAAGTGAGGAAGGCAGAACTGGTCAGAGAGCAGAGTTGGCTGAGCTGCAATGCAGTAACAGTTGCAGCCTCGCCTAACTCTCTGCAGCTCTCTGGAGCTTGGGTGGCCCTTCAGAGTTGTCCCAAATTGAGACAGGGAGGCTGGATCTCTGTATCCCTGCACTCTTAGGCTGCCCCTAGAAAGTGATGTAGTCTCGAATGAGGCAGTTCCTTGCTGTCAAGGGCATCTCCCAAAGAGGGAAACAGATGTAGCCATTGGCAGCCACTATTCCCAGGAGCAGGGGAATCGGCCCTGGAGGGGGAATCTGGGAGTAGCTCTGCAGTCTCCACCACACATGTCATGGCCTTCACCTTCATGGGGAGCACTCTGTGATGTAAGCAAACACGTGGTTAAAAAAAGATGTAATAAGTACCAAATTAAAGTTATGCCAAATCTAAGGATTAAATGTTTAAGAAATGTATTAGTTCTGTTAGAGAAGATGGGAACCCTTAGGTAAGACTTCCGAGAGGAAATGACAATGGAATGTGGTCTTTAATAATAACTAGGAGTTTCCCAGGTGAGGAAAGGGGAAAAGGAATAGAGTGTAAAAAACATCAGAAAACAAACAAAAAAGCAGTCTGCTCACAGCTTATTGGTAATTGAGTAAAGAATGGGGTACATAACTATACCTGGCAGAAAACGTATCTAGAATAGCCTTTGGGCAAGTTTGTGGATAACTTTCAATACCCCATCCAAAAAATCCACTTTAAGGGAAATGCGAGGATGGCTTTTAAATAAGAAAACAAAATGATTTGATTTATATTTTAAAGAACTAGAACTCCACAAATGCAGGAAAAAATGGAATCAGAGTGTAGGGGGTCTAGGAGGCATCGAAAGGAGGTAGGAAGAGCAGATAAACTTTTGTGACAATGATTTAGGCCAGGGAGAGTGATGACCTGAAGGGAACAGCAATAAGGAACAGGGAAGATACACTATTGGAGGTAGAACTGATAGGGTTTGAAAACTGAGCTTTTGCAAAAAAGATGAGAGAAAGGAAGGATTAAGTGTGGATTCAAAATTTGTGTCTTGAAAAAGTAAGACAATGATAGGGTCGTTGACTAAGATAAGGAATAAAGAAGCAGAAGTAGGTATGAGGAGAAAAAGCAGTGTTTTTTCTTTAAATCAACCTTATTAAGATAAAATTTACATACAATAAAATGTACCCATTTTAAGTATACATGCTTCCAGGATGTTTTTGATAATAATGGAAAGAAGGAAAGACAGAGGCTAGCAGAGGAAGTTTTATTGAGGGAAGATTTATCATCTTTTCTTGCATTGTTTAATTTTTTTAGGAATGTAGTCTTGTTAAACATGTACCACCTAATGGAAGAAATCACAAAACAAATTAATTTTTCCACAGCAAACACCCATGGCAGCTACTTTTCTCCCTCCCTGCTTAGACAAAAACTTAGGGACTCTCATGGCTCTTTCCAGATATTGTTAAGTAACACAATCATTTTTAAATTCCAAAATATGGAATTTTTGGAATACTGCTGTCTTGAATCAGAAATGAAAAAGTTCTGTCCCTATAATAATCAACATTTCAATCTTCCTTTCCTGTAAGGCTCTCCCCTCTCTTCTAGTTTTGTTCTGCTAAGGCAGGTGTCTGCTTGCAGCCAGGGAAGATTGGGGGTGGAGGGTTAGCTTCCTTTTGCATTCTAGCTCACCACATACATCACTTGCTAGCAGCTATGTCAGGGAGGTGAAAGGGAGAGGAGCACAGAGAAATCCTCACTGGAAGAGCATGAATGCTCTGTGGGTCTAGGAGATATTCAAGGATCTCTCACCTGCTGTATCAGTTATCTTTTGCTGTGTAAAAAATCATGTTTAAACTTTGTGGCTTGAAACATAATTTATTACTTCTCATGGTTTTTAGTAAGTTCGGAATTTGAGAGAAACTCTGGTTTAACTTAGGGTCTTTTATAAGGTTGCAGACAGGTGCCTGCTGGGATGCTGTCATATAATAGCTTTACAGGGGCTTCAAGATCCACTTGTAAATTGACTTATGTGACTGGCAGATGAGTGCTAGAAAATTGGTTCTTCTCTATGTGGGTCTCTCAGTGGGGCTACTTGAGTGTCCTCATGACATGGCACCTGGCTTCCCCCAGAGTGAGTAAAAGAAACCAAGGAAGTCAAACTGGCATGCTTGCCGTATTCTATTGGTCACACAGACCAGCTCTGGTTCATTGTGAAAAGGGACTAAACAAATGCATGCTTACAAAAGTGAAAATTATTGAGGGCCATTTTGAAAACTGGGTACCACAATTTGTCATGTCTCTCCCACATGCAAAGACATTCACCTCCTCCAGAGGCCCCCTTAAGACTCATCTCATGACATCTTTGCAAAGTCTGAGGTCTTGTCGTGTAAATCAGATCCAGGTTCCGATGAGACTCTTTAGGTACAGTTCGTCAAGTACAGCCCCTCAAGTATAGTTCCTCTTGACCTGAAGACCTGTGAACACACCCAACATACAATGGTATGACAGACACAGCATAACCACTATAAACTTCCCCATTCAAAAAAAGGGAAAATGTGAGGCACTTAGAAGTCACTTGTCTATAGAAAGTCTAAAAAACAGCAGGGCATATGCTTGAAGGTTCTTGGCTGGGAATCATTTCTACTACTACGTGGTTTCTGGTTCAGCCTTCTGAGATGCCCTTAGTTCTGCCTCTTGATTCGTTCCTTTTTCTTATGAATTGACCACTGTTTTTACAGCTGAGCAGTTTTCATCTTGGTTTCTGCCTGTAGAGGGTTGGGAGGTTCATGGCCTTCTATTGCTTTTGCACTGTCTCTGAATCTTTTGATCCAAGATGGAGATGTTTCTACTAGTGCAATCTCTTTAAAACTTTGTACATTTCCTGTTTGTCTTATCAGGGCTCACTCCATTAGATAAAAGCCACACTTACAAATCTCTTCAAGATAAACCTTTCTCTACCTTAGACCCCCCTATTGAGGCTTCTGAGAGTCAACGCCCTGGTGATTCTTAAAAACTCTATTATTTAATGTAAAGGATCTGTGACATATACCCCAGAAACCCTTGGAGAGCTTTTTGTCTGAACAGTTCTCTGAAGTATTAGCTTAGATATATCTGAGGACTTTACCTTTAGACCATACTGTCTTGGCTGTAACCTGGATTTGATCTTACCCAGAAACCACTTAATTTTAGCAACATTTATTGTCTGGAGAGACTGGGAAGAAACAGAGACCGGGAAGAAACTTGTCCCTCCCCTTTTGCACTTTAGTATAATAAGAAGTCAGGCAGCACCTTTAACCCAACTTGGAAATCTCCTTAGCTAGATTACTAAGTACCTGAGGTACATTTTCTACTTTCCACATTACTACACAACAGTACTGCTAAACTTTCTGCCACTAGATAAAAAAGATCCCTTTTCTCCTAATGACATTTTCCTTGCTTTTCTTTAAACTATAACTGAAAGCTTGCTCAAAGGCCATCCAGCTTATGCTTATGCAACAGTATCTTTGACGTCCTTTAGTCTTTCAATATCACTCCCCTCATGGTCCATCTAGCATTCACCTGCCACCCGAACCCAAAGCCACACCCACATTTTGTCAGTTTTTAGGTTTTTTGTTCTAGGAGCACCCCATTCCTAGTGTCGAAATCTGGATTGGTTATCCATTGCTGCATAACAAATCAACCCTGATTTAGTGGCTTAAAACCACAGTGATCATCTGGCGTGTCTCATGGTTTCCATGGACCAGGAATGCAGGAGTAGCCTGTTCACGCAGTTCTATCTAGTACTGTAGGGCCTCTCATGAGGTTGCAGTCATGTGTTGGCTGAGGATGGAAGATTCACCTCCAGAATGGCTTACTCACATAGCTGGCAAATTGCTTTTTCTTTGCATGAGTCTCTCCATGAGACAGCCTTAGTGTCCTCACACCATAGCAGCTGGCTTCTCCCAGAGTGAGCAACCTAAAAGACCAAGTCAGAAGCTCCAATGCCTTTTATGAACTAGTTTTGAGAGTCCCACACCATAACGTCTGTTATATTCTATTGGTCGTACAATACTGATCAGCGTGGGAGGGGACTAACCAGTGCATGTGGACCAGGAGAAAATGATCATTGGGAGCCATCCTGGACATTAGCTACTGTATCTCTAATTCTCTTAATGTAACTATCTTTTCTATTTTTGCAGGTCCCTTATTTTTCCTGCAGCCCCTAGGAATGTAAGGACGTTTTTAGCTTCTCCCTGCTGAGGCCAGTTTACACCTCTAGTCAGCCCTCTGAGCAGGTCCTTAAATGATGCCATGGGGTACATCTGAGATCCATAAGAAATACTAACACTGCCTTTTCCCTGAGCAATCTAGGAATTCACCTGATACTAGGACAGCCACTTTTCCTTTGGCTCATCCCCAGCTAGGCCGCCCAATCAGGTCTTGTCAGGCTCCCGTGGACCCCATGCTGTAGCGACACATATCCTCTCCATGTCTGAAGGATCCCATTGAAGTCCCTCTAACCAGCCTTGAAATTAGAGCAGCCTCCCTACTCACCTTTCCTTATAGGGAAAGATGTGGGAGAGAATTCATAGCACCCCCAAATCTCTCTCCAAAATCACTTTATCGCAAATATCTTCTGATTCCTGATGCTATTCGATCCTTCGGGGGAAATTGAGAGTTCTCTAATGCAGTGGTTCCCAACTTTTTTGGCACCAGGGATCGGTTTCGTGGAAGACAATTTTTCAATGGACCCGGCGTGGGGTGGTGTGGGGGGGGATGGTTCAGGCGGTAATATGAGTGATGGGGGGGATAGGAAGCGGCAGATGCAGCTTCGCTCACTAGCCCGCCGCTCACCTCCTGCTGTGTGGCCCAGGGGTTGGGGACCCCTGCTCTAATGCTTTCTCCTCCAAATACTTTTTGCAAGATGTACTTTTTTTTTCTGTCTCACAACTCACTTTGATATCGAATCTGTCACCTTAGAGTTTAAATCACAACTTCAATTTTAACATCCTATCACAGGGATCTGTGTCCTGAGCTGTGATTATGACTGCTAGGGAACACATTTCCTCTCTGCTGCTGTCAGAGATAAGAACACTGAGCAAGATGAAACCACAAATTCAAGGTTATGGTTGTACTTTTTTGTCAGTCACTGAAACTGTATTCAGACAGGACTAAAGATAGGTACACACAACCCAAAATTGAATGAGTACCACTCTTCAGTTCCTTGACAGGCCCAGCTAAAGGCAGAGCTTATATCCCCCAAAGGAGGGAAAAATATTTAAAAATGGGTTTTCTTTAAAAACATTAAGTCAGAACACAGGCTGATCAGGTGACATGTTAAAATATTACAAAATAGTTTGTATGTTGACTAACAATTGAGCTGTAGATTAACAAATTTGAACACAATAAAAAAAAACTGATGATGACAGAGGTTTAAAATGAATAATTGTATTCTTGCAGAGAGAATAAAAAGTGTTTAGCAGTTTGCCTAGACTTTCACTTTTTTCTGCTTTGGGGTCTACATGACATAATTTTTTGTCTATTATGGGGCTTGATTTCTTCTTCCGCTCTAAGAAGTACTGAAGAAACATCCTTCCCATAAGAGTCCATTTCTTGGGAATTGTGTTGGGAAAGAGGTCCAATGCAATGACCAGGGATGGACCCTGCCGGGCCAGGAGTACTGGACGTTCAGTTTGGGGCTGAACTCTAGAAGCTTCAGTAGCTTCTTGGGATAAAGAAGGATGGGTTTCAGCAATAAGTACACCTGTTGGGTCTCAAATGGTCAGATCAAGCATGGATGGAGAGAATTAGGTCAGGCTGATTCAGGGGAGTAAAGGAATATATTCTGACTAGGGAGATGCCTGGGCAGCAGGAATAGGCCCCAAGGATACCTGCTTATATTCAGACTCAAGCTGATAGACTATTTTTTAAGCTTTTTGAAGTAATAGGATACTAAATGTAATTTTTTCTTACAAAATGCCTGAAAACTTTCATTAAAATATTGCCATCAGGGCTTCCCTGGTGGCGCAGTGGTTGAGAATCTGCCTGCTAATGCAGGGGACACGGGTTCGAGCCCTGGTCTGGGAAGATCCCACATGCCACGGAGCAGCTGGGCCCGTGAGCCACAATTGCTGAGCCTGCGCGTCTGGAGCCTGTGCCCCGCGACGGGAGGGGCCGCGATAGAGAAAGGCCCGCGCACCGCGATGAAGAGCGGTCCCCGCACCGCGATGAAGAGTGGCCCCCGCTTGCCGCAACTGGAGAAAGCCCTCGCACGAACCGAAGACCCAACACAGCCAAAAATAAATAAATAAATAAATAAATAAATAAGAAAATCCTTTAAAAAAAAAAATATTGCCATCAAACCAGAAAATAATTATGTGGCGAAAACTATACGATGCCAGGCACAAAATTTAAATCATTTCAATGTTTTTCATTAGTTACATCATGTATTTATTTATTTTTTTTTACAATTATGCTAGCATATTTCTGAGTTACATAGAATAAACAACATTACTCATTTAACTGGCTTGAAGAATATTGTCATAGTGGATTGTCCATAATTCCATTTGCTGTATAAATTGCAAGGGACATTACAAGGACATGAGCTGTATGCTTCCCTGTGCATCTTTTCAATTCAATTCGTTAGTAAGTTACACACATAAGGGAAGTTCTGTTACTCTTTCAGGCTGATGTAGGGCTTTTTTTTTCTTTTAAATATTTGTAAATAAATAAATTTACGCCTAGATATATAGATAGATAGATAATTCTCCATGGAAGAATGTTTTCATGTTTTTTAAATTGTGTTTCTATATAATGCATTTACAGCATACAAGAACATTCCTTCAACCCAAACAGATATTTTGGAGAAAAATTCTAACACATTTAATATCTTTCTGGAACATAAGTTTGAGTTCCATATGTATTATTTTAAGATATTATTTTTACTTCAAGAGAAGTAAAAATACACTACTAACTAAAAATTCTATCTAGAGGGACTTCCGTGGTGGCACAGTGGTTACAAATCCGCCTGGCAATGCAGGGGACACGGGTTCGAGCCCTAGTCCGGGAAGATCCCACATGCCGCAGAGCAACTAAGCCCGCGCGCCACAACTACTGAGCCTGTGCTCTAGAGCCCACGAGTCACAACTATTGAGCCCATGTGCCGTGTGCCACAACTACTGAAGCCCGTGCTCCTAGAGCCCATGCACTGCACAAGAAAAGCCACCACAATGAGAAGCCTGCGCACCACAACGAAGATCCAATGCAGCCAAAAAAAAATAAATAAAATAAATAAATTCATTTAAAAAATTCTATCTAGAGATAATTATTGTATCTTTCAAAGGACTTTCTTCTTTGATGAGAAAATAGTACAGGTAGGCTCTTACCATTACTCGTTATTTTTCTTGGAATGAGGAAATCTTAGACCTTGAAAAGAATAATGTACAAAAAAAATTAACCCTAATTAAAATAGTGTCATCATTAAGACCTTGAACAATAAAAAGCATGGTAATTGCTCTATCTTGCTTTTTGTTTTCATGTTTGCTTTGTTTTGGTTCTCTTTTTTCTTTCAGAATGCTGCCATCTTCTGGTCAAATTACATATCGCTTCATAAACAAAATAAGAGATCCACACTATGAGGCAATTTAGGTTATATAAATTCACCTTTTATCATTAGGAGTCACCTATTTAAGAATTGTGCCTCCAATGTTCCAAAACCAGAGAACTTTAGGTGACTTTTCAGGAACTTTAAGAAGTTAAATTCACAGAGAATATTTGAGGACTTTCAATGCTATCAAAAAATGTATATTAAAAAAAAAAATCCCACAAGGACTCAGAGGCAAAGAATATACAAATCAATTTTCACTGCAAAGTAAAGGAGCTGTTACAATGGAGGATTACTGGACTGAATGTCAAAATTATGACATAGTATGAGTGTGTTTCATGTTTGGTAATTGCAATCATTGTTGCTTTTGTTGTGGTCATCCATGTACAATGCTTGGTGTCAGTCTATTTATCTCTTGTAAAAATAAAATAGTGTGTGTGTGTGTAAAAAAAAAAAAAAATGCATGGGTTATATGCCTGAAAGATAGAATATAATTTAATCTTTCTTTAAAAGGCAAGGCAAGGAAAATATTTTAATATCATTATACTTTACTGGTGGAAAAATCATGATTCCCTGAAATGTTACATAATGTTTTGTGTAAAATGGGGAAATTTACCAGAAAAGTACTATGGTAATTTGAAGGCTACATACTCATAGTTTCTTCTAATTCTAATTTGTCCTTTCCTGGTAGTCAGCAAGATCCTAATGCTTTGCTTGACTACTCAAAGAGGTGACTTCTTTTCACTAAATTAAATCAATTTCCATTTGCAAAAAAAAAAAAAAAAAAATGTATATTGCACAGAAAATGCCAATGGAAGTACAGGTAAGGCAAAGTATCTCTAGGGCAGCAGTCCCCAACCTTTTTGGCCCCAGGGACGGGTTTCGTGGCAGACCGTTCTTCCATGGAATGGGGGGGCGGTGGTGGGGTGGGGGGGATGTGGTTCAGGCGGTAATGTGAACAATGGGTAACAATGGGAGCGGCAGATGCAGCTTCGCTAGCTCACCCGCCACTCACCTCCTGCTGCACAGCCCAGTTCCTAACAGGCCGCGGACCGGTACCGGTCCACGGCCCAGGGGTTGGGGGCCCTGCTCTAGGGGATATTTGGCTTTGCTGTATTTCTGTAAGAATCTATGGCTTAGCATGGTTAGGGAATTTTGACGTATATTTGCCATTTCCTCTCTACAAACTTTTAATTTTCAAACTGGTTCCCCTTGAAAGAATCTTTTTATAGTATTTTATGAACACCCTTAATGGCCTTCTTACAACAAAGAGGATTCTTGTGGCAGACATCTGTCTTCTTGTCATAGAGTTGTTCATATTTATAACTTCTTTTAGAATTATTCATTAAATGATACATAATTTAAAGGGCTAGATTTGGTAAATGTGATTACTTCTTATTTCCACTAGTTTTTATTCCTTTTCATTGATTCCCTGAACAAAAGGTGGAGTTCTTACCATGTGCCGATCTCTATGGTAGGCACTGAAAATTGAAGGAGAAATAAGATGCCGTCCCTGGACTTAAAAGCATGCAATTTCGTAGATTCTTTTTAGCCAAGTCCTAAAAATCTCGTTCTACCACACTGTCCTTAACTTATCCACCAAAAACATCTTCATCCACCAAAACCAAAAGCTAGTAAATCACAGTGCAAGAGTTTGGAACCACTAAAAGGCTCATTAGCTACTGCTTTTTGTCACTGATGGTTTCTACCAGATTTTCTTTTTTTTTCTTCCGTGATATTTACAATCTGCTGACACACATAATCCATGCTGAATAGCCATGAAATCAGCCACGGTCATCAGTATTTAACAGGTGGAGAATACTGACACAGACCCACTGATTTGAGTCACTAGACAAGAACTAGGATTAATATTGGCTAAAAAGAGCAGTCTTGTCTTACTTCCGTCATGCGGAAGACTTTTGTAGGTAAAAGCAGGCAGTTACTTTGTCAGAGTTTTGGAATGATATCATGAGACAGAATCCTCAAGAAAGATGAAAAGTGTACTGACAACTCTAAATTTCCACTCTCCCTGTGCTAGTTATGAATCCATAAAACAAAGCACTCCTCCCCTCTCCCACACACCTACCTGCCTTATTTCTTAACATTTCTAACTCTACTATCCCCAAATCACACTTTCTGTTCTAACTATATTGTCTCTCCTATATTCATAAATTGCCTGATGAGTAGGGTGGTCATGGGCGGGGAGAAGGGAAAGGAAAGGGTGCTGGGCTTCAGATCAGGGCGTGACCAGAGGGTCACCCTGTGCCCTCTCAGTGCCAGGTCCCAGGGAGGGCTGCTCCGTTAAGGGGGACTTAGAGGCAGGAGGAACACACATCCTTCCTAATCCTCCCAGCCGCACTGGCAGCACCCCACTGTTCTCTGCCTTATTAAAAGAAAGCAGGGAACTGATCACATGCGTTGTTGAATGGTGTTTACTGGGTGGTGTGAAAATCCTCCCCATATTCTCTATAAGAGAAGGTAGGAACCACTGCACAGGCAGTCAGTGTAATAGTTCACGGGAACAGTTAGTTCCTCACAGTCAGACCATCTCTTCATTCAGAAGACAGAACTAAGACTACATGGGGACATCTTTCTTCTTTTGGATACTTTTTCTTGGAGCAGTAACTAGAATACAATTTAAACTTTTTCAGATTTCATGCTGGTGAAAAAATCAGGAGAAAATTAGAAAATCTGCAAGCCACTCTAACAAGAATCCTAGATATCAATATTTCCTGATATTTTTAAGTTGACAATATACATATAACACAGAATATATATTATAATGATAATATATAATATATAAAATATTATATATGTATAATCTCCAGGGTTTTTTTAACCCAAGTTTAATAAATGATTCATAGTTACATGTACATTATGCTCTTCTTTGAATTAAAATGGTAGCTAAGCTTTGAAGTATATAAATGATTTCTTTAATTTTAATCATATGCCAAAAAAAATAGCTGTTGAAATTTCCAATTTAAATAGTAGATGTAAAGAATTTAGGATTGAGCCAGCTTGCCCTTTGGCCTCTTGGGTCAGAGGTTAAGTTGAAGCTTGGATTTGAAATGCTCACTGTGGGGGATCTAAATCCATAACAACTACATGACAATTAACAGAGCATTTCTATTCCACTGAGACCTATTTTATTTTTTTAAACATCTTTATTGGAGTATAATTGCTTTACAGTGGTGTGTCACTTTCTGCTGTGTAACAAAGTGAATCAGCTATATGTATACATATATCCCCATATCTCCTCCCTCTTGCATCTCCCTCCCTCCCACCCTCCCTATCCCACCCCTCTAGGTGGTCACAAAGCACCAAGCTGATCTCCCTGTGCTATGCGGCTGCTTCCCAGTAGCTATCTATTTTATAGCTAGCTATTTGGTAGTGTATATATGTCAGTGCCATTCTCTCACTTCGTCCCAGCTTACCCTTCCCCCTCCCCGTGTCCTCAGGTCCATTCTCTACGTCTGCATCTTTATTTCTGTCCTTCCCCTAGGTTCTTCAGAACCTTTTTTTTTTTTTTAGATTCCATATATATGTGTTAGCATATGGTATTTGTTTTTCTCTTTCTTACTTCACTCTATATGACAGACTCTAGGTCCATCCACCTCACTACAGATAACTCAATTTCGTTTCTTTTTATGGCTGAGTAATATTCCACTGTATATATGTGCCACATCTTCTTTATCCATTCATCCATCGATGGACGCTTAGGTTGCTTCCATATCCTGGCTATTGTAAATAGTGCTGCAATGAACATTGTGGTTCATGACTCTTTGAATTATGGTTTTCTCAGGGTACATGCCCAGTAGTGGGATTGCTGGGTCATATGGTAGTTCTATTTTTAGTTTTTTTAGGGAACCTCCATACTGTTCTCCATAGTGGCTGTATCAATTTACATTCCCACCAACAGTGCAAGAGGGTTCCCTTTTCTCCACACCCTCTCCAGCATTTATTGTTTGTAGATTTTTTGATGATGGCCATTCTGACTGGTGTGAGGTGATACCTCGTTGTAGTTTTGATTTGCATTTCTCTAATGATTAGTGATGTTGAGGATCCTTTCATGTGTTTGTTGGCAATCTGTGTATCTTCTTTGGAGAAATGTCTATTTAGGATTGATTCCTGTTTTAAGAGGCAAATTTTTAAATATTAAAAATCACAACTTAAAAGAAGATATAGTTCTTTCATTTATAGCATTTCCACACAAACCTCTTGAGCAGATAATGTCACGTTATAGGTATGTATAATTTGTCCTTCTTTAATGCTTTTTCTATTTTTTTGAATTCTTTTGGAAAATTATTAGATTTTGGTTAAAATTCAATAAAGCACTCCAAACCTGGAAATTATAGTAAATATTTTCATGAATCAGAGCAATACAGATTTATATATGTTCTGTAATGATAATTTATACTATTATATTATAATAATTATGGTAATTATACAATTTCTTTTTGTATGAATGTACATTTACACATTTTACCTTTTTTATTATTTATAATAAGCTAGTTTTAAAATATTTTTATTTTAATTAAATAATTTAACTAGCCCCTTCAAAATGTTATTCATGAAGATTCAGTGATTTATGTAAGTAAATTTCTTAGCAGAGTGCTCGATGCATAGTAAGCCCTCTACCAATGATAGCTGTTATTATACTTCAGTTTATACAACAGATGTGCTCTTTAAAAGGAGTACATAAAATTATTTTGGCAAATTTACAACTATTTTAAATAGCATGTTTGCATTTTGCTTAAATTCTATGGAAGATTTTTCTGTGAGTTGAATCAGATTCTGGTATTTTCTGTACTAGGGTGAATTAAGGAGACTCACATGTGTGATTTAGAAAGGGAACAACTAAGCAAACCAACAGTCCATAAAGGACATGCCCGTTCTACATGTCCTAGCATAAGATGAGGAGCACTTTATAGCGTCAAGTTCCCAGAAAGATTGGGATATTCCACTACAGGGAAAAGTGAAAGAGGAAGGAGCCCTTTCATCATCGGGGAAACCCCACTGCGCACTTTTGTATTCAGAATGACACTAATGAATGTGGTCATTATCTGGGAAGCTGAGGATGATGGAAAAGATTAATAATTCAGTCACCCCTCTCTGCATCCATCTTAATAATTGCCATTTGGGTTTCAGTTATAGCCATCTTTGCTGCTTTCTGTAGCTATGCTTCTTCGTTGCTGTTCTCTGAGCCAAACCATGGTGGCTGCTGGTATTGGGGGCATCCCAACCATCTTACCTCATTGGGAATATTCTAAAGTATATATATTATAAATTTGAAATGCATATATTCCTGGAAAATTTGTTTATCTGGCTTTTTAATGGCTTAACACCTAGGCTTCTTTCTATACGAGCAAAAATCTTGTGCTGAACAGAATATTAAGAGTTCTGTGTCTTTTAGAGTGAAGCATATTGTGTACCTCTATTACTTGCCTGTTTCTATCAATGGTGTGTTCCTTTGTGCTTGAGAAGATGAGGAAATACTTTACCCTTTGGTCAAAATATGACAGAAAGTTCACGAACCGTGTTTATCTCATATTTGTAATAATTCAGATGCCAGCAAGTAAGCATCCATTTTATCAATGATGAATACAAACACTTAAAAAAGGGATTTCTGTGTTAGCGCCTGTGTTGGCACCTCTGAAGAAATGATGTTCTTGTCACACCCATCACAGAAGAATTTGTTTGGACATTTTCTTGGAATGGTAGTGAGCTGACTACGAATCTTAGAACAATACTGCTGTTTGTGTACAAAATGGTTGTAACAAGCTACCCATGTAAACAATGGCTTATATTGATTGCAGTTCTCTCTATAAATGTTTAGTCTTTATTAGCAATTATTAAGGAAAGCATGAGTTTGAACCTTTGACTTGGAATTTTCTGGGGCTTTTAAAATAATGGATGATACAGGTCAATTCCCTTTAGCCCCATTTTTTTTTCAGACATTTAGTATCCTATTTCCCATTATCAAAATCACACATGCACACATTTTAGAAAGAAGTAATAAATGGAATGTAAATAGTAAGGAGCTATAACTATTTCCCAATAAGCACAATCTCAAATCGCAGGTCAAATGAATCATCTCTCAGTCTATCTTAATGCATCTGTTACCTGCCTCCGTCACTCCCCAATGAATGTTTACAAGAGGATTTGGCTCTTGAGAATGAATCATTATAGAACCATAGCTTTTATTTGATATGTTTATGATGTATTTGCTCAGTAGTGAAGATGCTTTTAAATACCAAATTTACCTTTTGGTTATTTACAGTTTATTTCCTTATTCAGTAATCATTTTTTGAGTGCCTACTACGTGCCAAGCATGTGCTAGATACTAAGATAAAACAGACTTCATCAAGGAGCTCACAGTTAAATAGGGAAACACACTAATAAACAACCAATTCTAACTTAGGGGCGGGATACCTAAACTAGCTTTGAGGGAATCAGGGAAAAACAATACGTAGTGAGTGCTCAGAAGTATTTCTTAAGTATTTAAGGACTGATGGAGCTACCCTGGTGGAGGTGTCAAGAGCCAAGGGAAGAACTTTTCAGGCAAAATGGTCAGTGGGAACAATGGCATGGAGGTGAGAAAGCAGGTGATTCGGTCTGGCCTAAGTGCAGGGCTTTGAGCTCAGAGTGGAAGCTGCAGAGGACGGTTACAGTCAGATCCAAAAGTGTCCCCTACAGCATAACAAAGATGAGGGGGCTCCATCAGAGGACACTGGGAGGAAGGGTTGCGCTGGAGACCATATGTGCATTTTGGAAAAAATCTCTTTTGCATGGTGATAGAACACATTGGAATAATTCTAGGAAGGGATTTTATTTTAAAGGCTTTTACGGTGATCCGGGCACACAAAAAATAACTGAAACATGAATGAGGTCATAGGAATGTGGAGGAGGAGGCATGGGTGGAGCCAAGATATATTGAAGAATTGTAATCCATATAGTAAAGTAATGTATCAGATGTAAGGAGTAAAGAGGGAGGAAGCAACACCTCTTAATGACTGAGCAACTAGAAAGACGATGATACCCAAGCAGGGAATGTTTCGACATCCATTTCTCCTTTTGAAAACCACCCTCAATTTTCATTTGAGGATCCTTCTGCAACATCCAGTTCATATGGTATGGCAAGGCTACCCCCAAGAGTACAGCATGTAACCCAGACCAGAGTCACTAAACATCCTGCAATTCTCCTGGCCCGAGGTGTGGGTGAGTGTGTGTGTCTGTGTTGCTGGTGGCTGAGTGAGGGGGGCTGGGCTCCACCTATCCTAAGCCAATCCCATTAGAGGTTGAATATCATGAATTTTGTGGGACCTACTAGAAAAGAGGCTCTCTCCTTTGCACTGGATTTAGAGTCACAAGAAGATGAGGCTAGGGCTGCTGTAGCCATCTTGCCACCCCTGAAGGAGAAACTAAGAAGGTAGCCAATATAGAGAAGGAGGGCTGAGTGAGGGGGCAAGAACAGGCAGGTTTTGTTGACATTGAGCCCTGTTCTCAGCCACACCTGAAGCCAGCCCTACAACTGGACTTCGCAATTATGCATATCAATGTGCTTAAGTCATTTGCAGCAGAAGGAGTCCAATTGAATACAAATGCCTATTTTGTATACAAAATCCTATTGAATACAAGTGCCTCCTATTGAATACAAAGGAGTCCTATTGAATACAAATGCCAATTCCTGCGAAGGAATTTGAATATACATGTCTGGAGCTCCAAGAAGGAGAGATCTGCCATAGAATGTTATCTGTAGATAGATGATTTTAAAGGTGAGATAATCACCCAAGTGATGTGAGAAAGGACTGAGAGAAAACCATGGGAAACACCAACATTAGGTCAATCAGTCACTCAAACATTTATTGAGCACATGGCAAACTCTACATCAGTGAACAAAAGTGACAAAAATAATAATAATTATTATAAGTCCCTTCCCTTTTTGAGCTGATAGTACACAGGAGGAAAAAAAGCAACAAAAAGGTAAAGTATATTAATATGTTTAATAATGATATGTTCTCAGGAAAAAGAGAGATAGGCAGAATGGGTGAGATGTGGGCTTTTGGTGATCAGGGTGGGCCTCACTAAGAAGTTAACATTGTTTTTTTGAGTAAAGATTGGAAGGAAGTGAGAAAGCAGACCATACAGGTTCCTGAGGAAGAGCATCTCAGGTGGGGGACCGGCAAGGGCTGAAGGTTGCAGGCAGGAGGGCACCAGGTATGCTGAGAAACCAGCAAGTGAGTCAGTGAGCTAGTGCTGAGTGAGCAGGGAGAGGAACCAGGGCATTGGAATCCTCGTGGGCCATAGTGAGGACTTAGGCTTTGATTCTGA
The DNA here is from genome assembly GCF_949987535.1 of Balaenoptera acutorostrata. Lineage (NCBI taxonomy): Eukaryota > Metazoa > Chordata > Mammalia > Artiodactyla > Balaenopteridae > Balaenoptera > Balaenoptera acutorostrata. Next base: position 18,429,680 of record NC_080084.1, on the reverse strand, counting down.
ACGAGATGGGAAGCCTGGAGAAGGTTCTGAGTAGAGATGTCACATGATCTGACTTGGGCTTAAAATGGACCACTCTGGCTGCTGTGCTGAGAATAGCCTGTTCGCACAAGGGAGAAATCAGGGAGGCCGGTTAGAAGGCAAGTGTAACAGTCCAGGTAGGAGACGGAGCTGGGCCACGGTAGTAGCAATGGTGGTGGCAAAGATGTTCATATTCCAGATATATGTTCAAGGGGGAGAAAACATACTCTGATGGATTGAATGTCATCTGTAAGAGAAAGAAAGAAGTCAAGGATGTCTTCAGAGTTTCTGCCTGAGCTACTGGAAGAATCAGAGAAGACCCCAGAAGAAAGTGAATTGGGGCATCCAAAAAGTTATCAGAGAGCATTGTCGCAGAACACAAAAGAACATTGTTTTGAGAAGGAGGGCATGGTGAATGATTTTAGATGCCTAAGAAAAACCAAGCAAATAAAATAAAGAGTAAAAATTGCCTATTTGATTTATAACAACAACAAAAAAGGAGGTCTTTGATGACTTTGGTGAGAAAAATCACCTTTTTTTTTTTTTTTGCCAAAGTCAATGATACCAAACTTACTAGACTATGAAAGAAGATGTGTCTACAGATTGAATAGAAGGAATGAACCTATTTGAAGCTCAACCAAATGCAACAAATCTACTCTATGCACAGCAGGCTGGGAGATGGGGAGAAGTTGAAGACATGATGCCCGCTCTCTAGGTGTTTAGGAGCCACAGGCTACATATATGAGTATGAACACGCCATCATACACAGTAAGCATTGTTGGAGAAGGGCCGAGCAGGAAGAGCATTGCTAACATCAGTACCACTTCTCTTTGCTCAGAAAAAAACTTCTGTTTGTTCTAGAAACTCTGAACCATTTACATTCAACCCTCACCTGCCCTCTGCAAGGGCTGTTTAGCCTGAAAGCTCAGAACATATGTGTTCTGGAGGTGAATCCAGACCACCTAGATTCACCTCCCAGGAATCAACTCAGTACACACATAAGAATGGCTAACATGGAAGGTGCTCCCCCCGCTGATAAAACATTAATATTTTGTAGTAATTTTTTTCCATGTCAGGAAGAACTGCCTTGCGTTTTCAGTTGGGTAGGGTCCCTCTGTATCAACCTCAGGTCTTTCGTGACTTCCCTGCAGCAAATAAGAACTTGACCTTATTATTGTGTTGCTGCACGAAGGGTAAAGCCAACGCTTCAATCAGCCAGAGATGCCCTGACCTTGAAGGAGAAGGGGCCAGGGCTCTGTGGAAAGAAAGACGGGAGGTGGAGAAGGGAAGGAAGAAAAGAACACCACGTGAACTTGGGTTTGGTGTCATGGAAAATATACTTCCCGAGGAGACAGACGACGTGGTGTTTAAGGCCCTTTATCACTGTAGGACATTCATCTCTCAGCTCTGAAGTGGGGATCAGAACCTTATCTGTTTGAAAACTCCCTATCACTTATTCCAACAAAACAGCTTGGATTTTCTTTTCCACTCTGAGACATTACTGGAAAAAAAAAAAAATCAGCTGTTTGGAACACAGTGGTCACTTGAGGCCAGGGTCAAAGATTTGGTCCTTGACTGGACTGATCAGCTTACGCACAGAAAACTGTCCAAAAGCCACATTCAAATCCCACAACATGATTGATAATCGGAGCCAGAAGACAGAGTATGCTTATTTCTGTAAAACTGCTCTCTCAATTGAAAACCTCCCCAAAGCTCCTGTCCTAATTATATCATGTCATCCTCATTTGCCAATTTAACTCAAAAGAATCTCTCGAAACTCATTTCTATCGTGCCTGCTTTGCACTCGTGCTGGCGGGTAGGCGAAGCACCAAATTCATCCTCAAACAGTCCAGTTTGATGAAGGGAAGCACACAGAAGGGAAGAATAAACCATAGAATGTTTCACTTCTACAAACAATGTTAACTAAAGATTATGGAGAATCTGATTTTAGGATTTCAAAGGATACAGGAGAGATTCAGTGTGTTGGACTGAAAAGAAAACAAACTCTTCTCAAAAACAAATAAGCACTGTTTTGTTTTGTGCTCTAATAAAGAAACAATATTGTACAAAGAAACAATTCATGAGAAGCTCTCTGGTAGGTGGAGGCTGCTTTTTCCTTTCCTTCCATCATGCCCCCTAATGAGGATTGAGCGGTGTGGGCTAACATGTAAGCAGCTCCCAAAAACAGGATGCTGAATGTATTACAGGATCTTTAAGGACAGCGTAAGAGCACTGCCAGCAACTCTCCATGTCACACGTCCCAGCAGGTCAAGGTCTGGACTGGACGGACTGAGTAAGGAATATTCCATATCCTGAGTCATACACATGGCAGGTTGCCCTTCCACATGTAAAAGTCTGATCAGATCTAACCTTGCTGGAGACAGGACTGCACATGGTTGCAGATGTGAAGGGGAGAGAGGCACAGCAGGCAGGACGAGTGACCAGGACTAAATTGATACCCAACATTTTAAAAAGAGTGAGGGGGCTTCCCTGGTGGCGCAGTGGTTAAGAATCCACCTTCCAATGCAGGGGACACAGTTTGGATCCCTGGTCCGGGAAGATCCCACATGCCGCGGAGCAACTAAGCCCATGCGCCACAACTACTGAGCCTGCACTCTAAAGCCCGTGAGCCACAACTACTGAGCCCATCTGCCACAACTACTGAAGCCCACACACCTAGAGCCCATGCTCTGCAACAAGAGAAGCCACCGCAGTGAGAAGCCCGTGCACCGCAACGAAGAGTAGCCCCCACTCTCCACAACTAGAGAAAGCCCGCGTGCAGCAACGAAGACCCAATGCAGCCAAAAATAAAATAAATTAAATAAAATAAATAAATTTATTAAAAAAATAAAAAAGAGTGAGGGCTTTTAAACAGACAGAGAACAAGGCAGAAGTGCAGAGTCAAAAGGAAAGCACACTGAATTGTATCCCACCCCATCCTGGTTTTCAGCATTACAAAAGTACAGTAACAGAGAAAGGAAAAGTGGCAAAGTTCATGGTTGGGAGAATGAGCAGCAGGAATGGGGGTTGGAGAGAAAGTATTACGGTGCATGCAAGAAGGGAAGGAAGGAAGTGATGCAGGGCAGCGAAGAATGCGAGAGAGCCCCAGCGATTTCCACAGAAACCCGTGCAGAAGGGGCCGCATGAACACAGCGGGACTGATGGGGAGGCTCTTGGAACGAAGGGCAGCCAAATGACCTCTGATCGGAGGTGAATCGGAGACAGTGGTCTGGAAGGAGTGAGGCCCATGCAACTGATTTTCCCCAAGCCCAAGAATGGGCGTACAGTTTCACTTGCATCTTGAGAGAGCACTTGAATGAGTAGAAAGAGAGATAAGACCCAGTCATGGACCAAAATTCACATCCTCTGCAGTTGAGCAGTTTCTACACTTTTTTATTCATTCTCTTCCAGTGTGTGCTCTGAGCTTAGGAGGAGGAACACTGAAATATAAGTCATGGCATCTAGATTCTATCCCCAGCTCTTCAGTTAATTATTTGGGGGGATGTTGTCTGGGCCTCAGTTTATTAATCCTCAAAATGAGGTGTTATCATTCATACCATCATGGTGTTAACACTCACACACCTCCCAACAGCCCACAAAGAACCTTGCAGAGGCCACAGGCTCCATGAGGCCGAGGCCACGTCTACTCTTGATCACCATCACATAGACCACACTTGGAAAGTGTCAGCATCATAGTGAATGCTCAGTGAATGTGCGTTAATGAATTAAATTCGTCACCACCACAATCCATGAAGCAGCTAAAAGCAGAGCTGTCCTGGCTGCAGCAACGTGGCACCTCCTACTTCAGCTGCCCTCTGCACCCTGGGGTCCCGGGGGGGGAACGCCAGGACTGCAGGGAACCCCCTGTGAACACCACTGGACTGGACATAGAGGCTTCTCCTCTACAAATCATAGCTCTATGGTCCTCACGCAGCACACGTTGAAGTGTAGAAATTAATCTGGTTTGGCCCCCATTCACCTGACTGGAAGATCACTTTTCCCACTTCACACTCTACTTCAAAGTCTTGGTCTTTAAACCTTCTTGCTGGTACCATTCCCCCCCTCCTTCGCAGAAGATGAAAGCATTTTTCCAGACAGGCCTGCTGTGAGTGACTTCATGGAAATGAATATCTTGTGTCCCTAATGTGCCTCTCACACGAGGAACTTCTTGTATTTATTTATTTTTAAGAATAGTGCTGGGAGGTTGACGTTTCCATTAGCAGTTGAGTGATATTTTTTTAAAATAAAAACCCTCCTCCTCGGTGAGACATGCCTTACATTCCCGTCTCCCCACTTCAGGCAGTTATGTGCTACTAAATATGCAGTGGAAATGACACATGTCTGGAAACCCAGCAGCAACACCGTCTCAAGGCTGCTTGCTCGGTGCTATACAATGAAGGTGCTGTAGGAGGTTAATTGAGGAAGGCAGACTCCTGGACTCTCAAAGCGACATGTGTGGCACCTTATGCATTTGAATCCGATGTACTCCAAGGCGCCTTTTGTTTGAGGGCTGATCACACCTATAGCAGGATGAAGGCACAGAATCACTGACCTTCCAGAGGATCCTGGAAACATATTAGTGTCTTCAGGTGAACTGAGACCAGTAAGTCCTCCTACAAGGGAGGATAATACACCACAAAAGGGGATGGATCAGCTCCTCCTACATAACCTTGGGTATCAGCAAGCCACGTAGGACTTGACTGATTGGATTCTATGGCCCAGTGTGCCCCTAATTCCAAAGGACAGAGGTAATCAGTTTAACTCAAAGTAATTTTCCTCAATTTATGTCAACGAATGTATTCCTACAGGGTACTCTCTTGACCTATGTGAAAGCTAGTAATAGGATAGAGGTTGTGAAATGGAAATTAAAAATGGAATTGGATGGCTAAGGATTATACTAATGGAATGCAGATTGGATTAAATGTAAATTAAGTATCAGAACAGGAGGACATTTGTCCCAGTTGAAGAAAGTGTTGAAAGTCTTTGGGCATTGATTTATCATCCAATCTCAAACACACCAAGTTTAATCCTCGGCAAAATATGAGGTTAATTAAGCATGAGGGGAAAACTTTTCAATTACCTTTTAACAAGCTCAAAAGAGATTCGTAGGCAACAATTAGTTCTTATTGTTTTGATGGTTTACAGATAAATGAATTAGAAATATGAGATGATTTTTCTTAAAATATACATGGTTTTATTTAATTAGAGAAAAGGTGTTTAGTTTTGACTGATTTTTGAAAGGTTTGGAAAGAAGTCTTTAGTATGTGATAAATTTAAAAATCACCTAACCCTATGCCAAAAAGGGAATCCATGTAAGCTTAGAGATTTTTGTGCCAGTACTTAGGGCCACCAGGCACAAGGGGAGCTAAGAGTGGCATAACCCAGAGACCTGGAAACTTAAAAACAATGCTTGACTTGCGAGGAGGGAAGCAAACTGGGTGGGGCAAATCTGAAGAAAAAGCTGATGGGCTGGCATTCCATGCAGAGTTCAGAGTGTCATCTGAGAATCTGAGTCAGAAACCACTTTATTAGTGTTCTCTGGCTTCTTCTGAGCTCTTGCCTTTTCTCTAAAGCTGGAGGCTAGCCCTATATTATCCAAGATCTGGAAGGAGAGATCTTGGAGGAATTAAAGGAGGATATAAAAGCAAATATGTGAGCAAAATACACACCTGCACGTGTATACACATACACATGCACACGCGCGCCTCTCCTTGCTAACACTCAACGTCATAATTAACGAAGAAGCCACTGTAGGAATTTCTTCCAAATTTCAGAGAACTTCTCAGAGTGTAGAAAGAGTTAAGAGAGTATGTACCTTTGTACCTGGTTTCCTTTAGCCAAGTCAAGCAAATGCCACACAAGCATACAGCTTTGTTCTTGATTGTTCAAGTTGTTGTTTTGGTGCCAGATACAAAGGGATCCAAACGAAATCCAATTTTGCAATCACCAAACACTAGAAATATTTGAGGTTGCTTGGTGAAGTTAGATTTTGTTGGTACTGCGATGCTATTGAAAAATAAAGTTGTAGGATTCTTTTGCATGGTAGTAGGTTTGTTTGGTTTGGTTTTTGCTTTTGATCTTATGAGGAGAACACACGAAAATGACTAATGTGCTGAGTTTCTACATCATTGTAAAGCAATTTACAGTAATTTATTCTTTGCCTCTCCCATGCCTTTTGTGGAATAGAAAGAGCAATGACTTGGGATAAGAACTAGGTTCAATTTCTGGTTCTGTCACCAGCTTTATGATCTTGAACTAATTTCTTATCTGAGCTTCAAGCCTATTTATCCATAAAATAGGGATATTTGTACATAGTTCTCATGGTTACCATGAAGTTTAATGGAAAGTGCAAATGTAAATGCTTAGCATTCATTTATCCAATGACACTTATTAGGTCCTCACAGTGTGCACGCTATGGGGCTACAGTGCAGAACCAGACAAAGCAAAGACTCTGCCCTTAGGAAACACATATTCAAGTGCGAGACAGATAACAAACTACAAAGAAATCCAAAGTCGGATACTTACACGTTAGTTCCACGGGCTCTCATTCATAGATCTTAACAGAATTAGGATTTTGCAATGATTTATGAGAGTGTATGAGTCATGTTTCTATTCCCTACTAAAGTGTAGGCTCCTGGTGGTCGAGACCAACTATTGTATGCCATTAGCATGCACAGAGTAGGCAGATATGCGTAATTCCAGAAAAAAGGAATGACTGCATTGTGATAAGGGGAAAAAATTGAAAAAAAAGTAGAGGTAAGAGGGAGTAAATCTTTTGGTAGGGTAGTCTAGAAAGGCCTCTCTAGGATGCTGTAATACTTGAATGATGAGAAGAAGCCATCCATGTGGATGAAAAGAGCCAGAAGAGGAGAGGTCTAGATAGGAAATATCCAGAGCAAAGGCCCTGAGACAGGAAAGTGTGTGGAATGTTTGGGGAACGGGAAGGGGCCAACAGTGAGGTCACACAGGGCCTACAGACTATGGTAAGTTTGAATTTTATTCTAAACGTAATGTAAGTTCCTTTCCCTCTTCCACACCTCACCTTGTTCATAGTTTTGTTTTAGTAAGAAGATTAACATACATTTAAAAAATAGGCAACAATACTAGAGGACAGATAATTAATCATGGATTATGAGAAACAGATGTGCCTGTTCAAAAATGGAAGAGTTGTGAGGTAATGCATCCAGGAAAGGTGAACCTATATCCGAGTTTACCTCTCACCTAAGGCTTAGCCTTGAGATGATTATGTTATCAGGTGCTTGGCTCCCACTTTAGAGAGTACCCAGAAATCTGACTGCACCAAGACAAGTGTTCTAATTTCACACTTTGGTGCCTCCACTCTGGAGGATGTTGAGGAAATTTTTCCAAGCCAGACTATTTACAATGCTCCCGAACACAGACTGTTCCTCCAGTTTTACTGGTTAACTTCCAGCAAGTCATTGAATCTTCACTGCTCAGCTTCTACATCCTTTAGTGTCACTGAGTTCATCTTCCCTGAAAATTTTATCCTCAGCTTCTAGATTGATTCCGCAGACTAGATGAACTTAGTTTGTGCTAATTCATCTTTGCCCTGTAAGCAGCTTCAGTTTAAGCCACTGCTCAATACTTTCTTCCGTATGGGCAAGAAACTGGCAAGTTCTGCTGATTTTCTCAAATGCTTAGTAGTTGACAGTCTACTGTGTCCAGTGACTCTGGCTCTGAATTTGGATTTATTTCTTTGGTTTTAGGACATTTTCCATTCATCCATCTTCTTCCTGCCTTGACTGTTGGAGGTCTATCTTAGCTTGGCATTCAAATCATTACCTGGCCCATTGCCCAGCATCCAAGGCCATGACTTCCTTGTAGAAGATTACTGATAAATGGGATTGATGAGGAGAACTCTTGGGCAGCAATACCAATGTCAGCTTCTTGAGTTCTGCCTTGAGCAAGAAGCTTGAGGCTACTCCTTCCTCAGGGAAATTTGATTTCGGTAGGGGAAGTTTGCCAAAAAGTTCCTAGATAATTTGTCTGGAATTTTCTTTGAAATATGCAAGATAATAATATGTAATGGAGATTTTTTTTAAGGTAGGTTACTTCTTTAAAATGATACCTGAAATGTATATTAAATGACATTGAAAAATATTGTGTTGTAATGTAAAATAAAAAAGAGAAGGAATATAATACTGTGTATGCAGCATAAGCCCCACCATGTAAAACAATTAGCATACAAAGACAAAACAAACCAAACTGTTGATGATGTTTATATCTGGGCAGTGAGATTATGGATTGTTTTAAATTACTATTTTCTTCACAGTTTTCTGCATTCGATGATTTTTAGAGACACGGATTACTTGTATAATCAGAAAAATTACACTATTTATAAAAGAAAACACATTATGCAACCAGAACACACAGGATAAGTGTCATCCTCCTAATTCTTTGTGGTCCTCAACCTGGGGCATGTTAGAATTAACTGGGGGAAAAATAAATAAAAATAGACAAAGGGGGCTGGAGGAAACTTTTGGAGGTGATGGATATGTGTGTGACCTTGATGGTGGTGATAGCTTCAGGGTTGTATACTTATCTCCAAAGTCATCAGTTATAAACATTAACTATGTACAGCTCTGTGTATGTCATACTTCAGTAAAGTGAGATTTTTAAAAAATAATTAACTGAAGAACGTTTAACACTTCCAGTTCCCAAGCTGAACCTTGTATAAATTAAATCAGAAACAGAAACCCAGGCATCAGTATTGTTTAAGTTTCCAGGTGATTTCAAAGTGCAACCAGGGTTTAAAACCACTGTTAGACTAATTAGATAGCTTAGGTCAGTGGTTTGCAACCCTGATTGCAATTAGAATCTCCAGGGGAGCTTTTATAATACCGATGTATGTATGGTCCCTAACCCCAGGTTCTGATTTTAATTGGTTTGTAGTGGGGCCCTGGAAATAGTATGTTTTAAAATTTCCCAAGTGATTCTGATGTACACACACCCCCTTAGGTAAATTAACACGCATTGCGTGCGTATTCACCCTGGGCAAGGAAGGCCCTGTGCTGAGTGTCTTATGTGCATTTAATTCTCAAAATAATCCAGTGAGGTGGGCTTTATTATCCTCATTTTACAGAAGAGGAAACTAGGACTCAAGAGACATACAATAAATTGCTCAAGGCAACACAGCTCATTTGAACCCAGGTTGTTCTGTCTCCCGTGGGGATAGGCAAAGAATGTATTCTCTCCAGTTCTGGGAGGATGCTTTCTAAGTAACCTAATGGAGAACCCAGCTTACCCACTTTTAAAATGTTGATACAGTAGCTCTTCATAAGTTTTGCCTTTAGCAGTTGTCCCATTCCTGTCAAACTCCATCAAGTGTAAACACATCTGCAGTTTGCTACGCATTTCTGTTTATTCTTTCCATGATGCCTAAATAGTATTAGTTTAATTTCATGTATGTTTTGGTACATATTGTAATGCTTTAGAACTTAAACTTCCTACTTGTTAAAAGTTATAACAGCATCTCATTGCTTAACTTTATGTCACTGTCCATCGTCTCTCCTGAAATCGTGGCATGGTTGATATTTTTATTTTATTTTTTATCATTTTTTGGTAATAAACAGTTAAGAATATTTTGAGAATTCCTTAAAGAATTTTGCAAAACTCCTTAGACAATTGAAAGCACTCTTGGATGTCACAAAACCAGTTTTTGGATTGCTGTTCCACACAAATTTCAACATCACTGGATTTGCTGAGATTTCCTCTCTGATGTTGTATTTAGAATAAGTTGTGTTTTGCTAAACCGGTTGAAAGTAAACTTCACCTCTTCCAATAGTAGCAATTACCCCTGACCTCAAGCGGAGCTGCAGGTGCACTTGGACAGCAGAACTGGGCCATTTTCATTTATAATCTGAGTCTCAGGTCTTGAAGTAAAACTCATTTGCCCAGATTTACATAGCATTACCTGAGCATAACATTACCCAATAAAGCCAAATTGATGGGTTAAGGATACAAAATAAGCCACTTCAGTTGCCAGGAATTCCAGATCAGCTTATGGGCCAGGTTTTGTGAGACAGCAGAGAGGACAGAGAACAAATACTGTTTAAAGAGACAATTTGTAACTGTTTCGCATAATAAAATAGGCATCACCTTTCAAATAATTTGGAAACAGATATCTTCCACAAGCTTGCAATGTACCATAGTCTTCTTTTGAGTAACTTTGTCAGTGAGTATATACAAAAAGGGAAAAGAAAGAAAATCTAAAAGTAATGGCCATCTTGTGTGCTTGGGTTCATATCAAAGGGAATCTTTTCTACTCACCACCTCTTTTTTATTTCTTTTCTCTGTTAACGTTTTCATCTGGCTCCTTCCTTAGCAGGAATTTTATGTTGTACTTTCAAGGATATTGTAACCCTGTGTTCTGTGATTATTTGGGAAAGAGAAACTATAATGGATAAAATGGGAAAATATTTAATGTTTGTTTCTTAAAAGAAAAAAAAAGTCTTATTATATTTCTTTCACCTATTGTAGGCCAGAAGAAAACGAAGGAGGTAAATTAATAATAGTCTATGCTGCTAAGCAAACCCATAAGAAAGAATACTTACCAGAGAAATCAAGCACTTTTTGGAGTAAATGCAAATCAAAGGTCATCCCCCTTTCTTCGACTTGCATATTGGAAAAGAGACTTGTTCTGATAACGTCGATTTCAGTTAATTAGTAAGTTAGAATTTTCTGACTTACAGCTATTAGTTCCAGAAAAACTTAAGGTGGATAGGAGAATGTTTTTTATAGAACAAAATGTTAAAGCACGATTAGCTTTAAAGATTTAACTGGGGATTTTAAGAAAGTCCTTATCTCTTTTAAGATAATACCTAGTTTATGAGAATATATACACAGGTATTTTTATAAAATGTGTACCCTAAGTGGCATTTATATTTTTTATTATCAAGTAGCCCTCTTCTAATTTCTTCTAGACATTTTTACATCTTCAGGGGATGTAAAATTTCTAATATCTTATTGATTTCTATCTTATTAAAATAATAATTTTAATTTCTTATTAAAATTTCTAATATCTTATTACTTCTGAATATTCATACAACATTAAAAAATAGGTGTTTTTTGTCCATCTCGATTTTCATAAGACTACAACACATCTGTGGCAAAATATCTCAACTATTATAATTCCCAGGACAAAAAAAAATTTGAAGATGAAAAGAATTGGAATTTGAATCATAAGAGGAGAATCAACCTGTCTTCTTGTAACTTTATTCAGAATTTCACAATCCTTGCTAAACCCTAAGGGAAGGGCCAAAAGCAATAAAACAGCAGAAACCCGGTAAGAATGTGCCAGAGTTCAGAGAACAATTGCCCCAGACTTAACTTCATGACCTTTAATCTGTTTGGGGCATCAGTGATTTTTCTATACGCATCCTACAACGTGACCAAACTCAGTTCCTGCACTATTCTTCCAGTTCTTCCACAAGCCAGAGTCATAACAGTAAAATTCAAACTTGACTTTTGGTGCTGAATTCTTGGGGTAAATTTGCCCCCTGAGAAATACAACAGTTTTCTTTGTTGTGGTGTATTTGAACTATGTAGGCGTCAGACAGTGAATTAGGATGTCATGTCTAACGCAGGGAAGGACTTTTGTGAGGTTTCTCTGACTTATGTTTATGAAATGCTTTGCCCTCGACGACCTTCCAGAACGCTAAAATAAGTATCTGAAGAGTGAAGTGTGATCTAGGAATAAGAAGAACATTAATCAGGAAGTCAGGAGACCCAGATTTCCGTTATTGACATATCATTTATGAGCCACATGACCTTCAGAAGGGAAGTTTGGAAATCATTTATTAAGGTCCTATACTAAGCTCATAATTTAATGAAGAATGTAAATTAACACAGATTACTTTTACATAATTCAAGAAGTAATATGCAAGCATTTGGAAAAATTCTAAAGAGACAGAGAGAACTGAATAATCAATTGTGTTTGGGCAGTGCAGACAGACTTGTCTTGAGAGATTTCAATCAGGACTTTGAAAAGTAGTTGCCAAGTAATCTGGTATGGTGAAAATATACAGTGCAGGAGAAGGAAGGACAATTTAGATAAAATGTAAATTGAAGCAAATTGTGAAAGACTTTGACTAACTTGCTAGGAATTTGGGCAACTCAAGCTCTTTGACCTAAATTTCCTCATCTTTAAATAAAGGAATTGGACTGAGTGACTTCTGAGTTCATGGCCAGGTCTAAAAGTCTAAATAAGATGACATTAAAAAGTTCAAGAGGAAATGCCTTGTGTGATATCTGGCCAAATGATATCAATTCCTGTAAAGATAATGCCAAGTCAGTAACTATTACTCCAAACTCCAGAAAAATAACTTCCCCTGCATCATAGTAACAGTGCTTAATTGAAAAAAAAGATTTCTTTTTTTAATGAATCAGTACTACTTTGTGTAATACACACCAAAAGAAGTCTTTCCAGGGCTTCAAGTTATATTACTTAAAATGTTATTCTAGAATGATAAAGCTACGAACTGCATTGGGTGCCCCAAAATTCATATCTTGAAGCCCTAACCCTCAATGTGACTGTATTTAGAATATTGAAGTAATTTAGGTTAAATGAAGTCATAAGGGTGGGGCCCTGATTCGATAGGATTAGTGTCTCTATTGGAGGAGACAAGAGAGCTTGCAGTCTTCCCTTATGTATTCAGAGGACAGCCCATGTGAGGGTGCAGCAAGGTGGCCATCTGTTAAGCCAGGAAGAGAGTTGGTACCAGGAATCAAATCTGCTGGACCTTGATCTTGAACTACTAGCCTCCAGAACAGTGAGGAGTAAATTTCAGTTCTTTAAGCCACCCAGCCTGTGGTATTTTGTTATGCAGCCCATGCTGACTAATACAGGTAACCAATAAATGATTATGTGCTGTGGGATAGATTTTCTTTAAGTTTCATTTCAGATAGCAAAGTGTTTTTAAAATGTGATTGCAATATTTAGAATATTTGAATTATTCTTTATGGTAATGGTCAGTCTCTAGAAAATAACATATTTTAACTGATGTGCAACAATATGATGATTATAAATAACAACCCTCCCAATGATGTCTTATTTCATTTGAAATGAGAACAGTCATTGATTTCATCAATGATTTATCAAAATCATTGATTTTCTAATTTTTCTACATATCTGAACTTTTTCAGTGAGCTAAATATTAAACATGCTATGTGGCTAATGAACTCGGTGCATAAATGAATTTCAAACCAAACGTGTTCAATTTTCAGTTTTCTTTTTTCTAGTTCTAAAGGAGTTCTGTTTATATTCATACCTATACTAAAAGCTCTGGTCATTATTTTTGGTGTGCACTCAGTATGAATCTTTTCACAACTGCTTAGTGCCAGATACTGCATTGGGCCCTGGGAATAGACAAAGGTGAAGATGATAGACCCATTCCCCGTTCTCGCTAAGCTCACAAGTCAAGCCCATATGACAATGAAACTGGAAGTGATGGACAATAAAATATGTTAAGGGCTATGATAGAAGTGCAAGTTGCTGTGGGAGCCTGTAGCAAGATCATCTAACTAGTTAGAAGGGCCAGTAAAGGCTTCCTAGAAAAAGTTTTATTTAAGCAAAGCCTGGAAGGAGGTTGGCATATATAAGGTAGCAGTAACTATGTCAAATGAAGAAAGTTGAATCAGTAGGAATTAGCCAAGCAAAGAAGCAGAGTATGAGCTTTTAGGCAGAGTAAACATCATGTTCAAAGGTCTGAGGTGGAAGAGCATTGCCAATTACAATAACAAAAAGAAGTTCAGTGTGGCTGAAGGGCAGAATCCCAAGAGGCTGAAACACAGAGAAGCAGGGATCCAGGGACAAATCCATTAGCCTGTTTCACTCTTGACCTTCACTGAGTAAATCAAGAACTGTGCCTCTGACTATGCACTGTAGAACATCAGCATTGGAAGGGCTTTAGGAAAACAAACTTTTGTTGTTTTAAGTAAACAAGCAGTAAAAGGTTGTGAAACCTTTCACAGGTTTTATATATGAATTCAAACATATTTTTTCCATCTGACTCAGAAGAAATGCCACATATGTAGTTGAGGAAAAGAATTCTTTAGATGGTCTGAAACCCCTGACCAGAATGCCCGTCTCCACTTCCTCTCCCTGGGAGTTCCTCTTCCAAGAACTGGACAGGGCAAGCCTCCCCTTGGTTTAACTCATGTAGCCTGTCTGGTTTGTAGCCTCAAAGAGCAAAGCCACCCTGGCCACCATTCAGGGCAAAGTGGTCTATGTTAACAAGGACAACTTAGAAGGCAGAATATCATCTGGGACATGAAAATTATATAGTATCTTTGGGATAAAAAGGCTTTATTTTCTAATAAAATGAATTTACTGTGGGGCTTTGTTGTTTTGCTAAGATGGATTTTTCTTTAAGTAGATGTCTGTGCATTTCGGCTTTTGTCTATCCTCTCTACAGAACGAGCAGATTACTTGGGTGAGTTAGAATACTGGTATTATTGATAGGTGTGGAGTCAGTGTTGTATATGTTCTGGCCACAAATTTAATTTATTTTTTCCAAAATCATAGTTATCACAATTGGCTAATGATTCTTCTTCCCCAAAAGACAATGTACCATATACATATTAATGACAAAATAATGACTGGGCTAACAGATTATTATTTTATTTATTTAAAGCAAATTCACATAGGGAGCTTCCTAAACAAAAGGATCCCCCTATATTTCCTTTTCCATCTGATGGCTTTCTAGGTATGCATATGTGAATATAAGCCTATGTTCACAGCACACGTGTGTCATGTGAGTGCACACACACACACACACACACATATCACAGGTAACAGTGACCTGCCTTTTAATTGAAAAGTGTTTTTAAACAATTTTCTTAACGCAACTACCCCAAGAAGCTAAAACTTAAAAATAAATCCTTGTTTAACAGGACATAGACTTTATTTTAAATGAAGACTCGTGAGTATTTTCTCATGCAGTGTCTTGTTGATAGTCTCTTAAAAGACTATCAATATTTCAAATGTATGTCTTTATTAAAATAAGTATTTTCATATTACTGTCCTATAGATATAATAAAAGTTAAAAGTCTAGGTGCAAAATATGTCCCCAAGAAGAGCTATTACCCATCTCTACAAATCTCTAAATGAATCATGTTTTGAATTGGAGAATAAAGGAGGACTTTCCAACTGTTTAGATTTGATAAAAAATTACTCAGCTTTAACTATAGTTCTGGACAATTTGTTTAGGCATCAAACTCATCTCTACTGTTATATATTTTTCACTTCACTTTGAAAAATGAAAGGACCAATATGCTTATCCACGCATGAGTGAGGATTCTGCTTTTTAAAGGAGGACAAAATAATTCATCTAATATTACAAAGCAGTGGTTAATGCTTAGCCAATGGTAAATATTTATTTGACCTCGTTCTTATCTCCTTGTTATCCCACATCACACCAAACAATGTCTCTTAATGGAAATGTTAAAAATCAAAAGCCAGCGTATCTGTTCATAAAATCCTTGAGACCGTACAGATCCTTTCATCTCAAGCACAGAAGTCTACAGACGAGGAAACTGAAGCCAGGAGAGGGGGTGATTTCCCACCCTAGGGCTTCCACGTGTAACTTGAGTAGGAACTTAGTAGCATAGCAGGATTGGAAGGCAGACAGTCTGGCTCCAAGACCTGCCTTCAGCTGCAGTGCTCCATTGCCTCTTTCTAGTTCCATTAATGTTTTACATTTTTTAAATCATAAAGCTCTCTCTGCATAACTTCCTTTTATCTCTTTATAAGCATATGGAGCCATTCAGCACATAATGGGAAACACACTCTATGTGTAAAATGCAACAAAATTAATTACTAATAAAGATTTATTGATCTCTTAACAGTGTGCAAAGCACTCTATAGATGTTTTTGAGAGCATGAGAACTGACAGTAAAATAATGATACTAAAATTTTTATTTTACTCTTTATACTTTCCTGTGTTTTCTACAAGCAGTGTCTGGCATATATGAATTAAACATTTCTTGAATGAATGGATATATGTTATTATATGCCATGAAAATGAATTTAATTTAAAATAAGAAATGTCAAATCAAATCACTAAAATATAAACTACTAAAACCAGTTTCTTTTGGAATTTCTTTTGAGAAATATGTCAGAACATAGACATCCACAAAAATATTATTTTTCTAAGTCAGGGGTCAGCAAATTTTTCTATAAAGTGTCAAATAGCAAATATTTTAGGTTTTGCAGGCCATTTGGTCTCTGCCACAACTACTCAATTCTGCTGTTATATTGCAAAAGCAGCATGGACAATACATAAAGCAATGTACGTGGTTGTGTTCCAATAACATTTTACTTCTGGATACTAAAATTTCAATTTCATGTAATTTTCATGTGCCACAATATATTCTCTTTTGTTGTTTTTCAGATATCAAAAACTAACTTACAGGCTGTACAAAAACTGTAACTTACAGGCTGTACAAAAACTGGGGAGAATGGATTTGGCTCAAAGGCAGAGCATACACCTCCTTTTTTAGTGATCATGTTGGAAAAGTGAACATTACCATGATAGTATAGCATGACATCAGTGGTAAAATACCTGGATTTGGGACTGAATCCCAACTCTATTTCCTAGTCTGTGACATTAGTTTCTTAAATTCTTTTTGCTTTAGTTTCTTCATTTATAAAATGAGGATAATAATAGTACCTTCCTCATTAATGCACGCAAAGGACTTAGAATGATGCTTGGTATACAATAAATACTATGTTTGTGTTTACTAAATAAATAACCTCATTGTTTAAAAGTATTTGGGACTCCTTCAGAAAGACGTTCAAAGCCAATTTACAAATCATGGAAAAAAACATCATTATATTATCATTACCTTATTCATGAAAACTGTTCTTGAATTTGTCCATTTCAAAAATCTAAATCTAAATCAAACATCTTTATCAAAAATTTACTTCAGAAATTCTGCTTCATGAAACCTGTCACTAGATTTGACTGTTTAAAAATGTAATTATCTTGAAAAGGACAAATATTTCAAAAGAAGATATCAAAAGAATAGAGAACAATCTAGTGGTTACCTGTGGGGAGAGAGGGGGAGTGGGAGGTGCAAACTGTTGGATGTAAGATAGGCTCAAGGATGTATTGCACAACATGGGGAATAGAGCCAATATTTTGTAATGACTGTAAATGGAAAATAATCTTTAAAAATTGTAAAATTAAAAGAATTTTATTTAAAAATATTTTTTAAGAAAAGAATGAGTAGTAAGTTCAAAAACAATTACCAAGAGGGCCTTCTAGGTAAGATGTGAGTAGTGGAATCATTAAAATCTGCAAACTTCCCAGTTTACTCTTGGTCAGTCTTATTTAGGTAGAAACCTTCCAGTGTTTTTCTTTATAGTTACATTTTACACTTTCACATAAGGAGCTTAAAATCTCAGAGAGGAGATATAATATACACACATAAAAAAATTCAACTAAATGCAACAAATGATAAAGGACATACAGGTAATAAAGCAATGGGTGTTATGAAGGAACGTTAAATGAATTCCAGTTGAAGTAGTCACAACGTCTATCATTAGGGTATATTTTGAGGTGGGCCTTGAAAGAAGGGAATACAATTTTTAAGAAAAGTTATGGATGTGGTGTGTATTACTTTTCTCTTAAGACACCTTCTTCTGGTAACACATCCAGCCTCTGGCCACAGAGGGGAGCATGTCATCATCCAGCTTAGACTGCATAATATCTCCAGAGATTTTCAGACCTGTCAAACAAGACTGCATACTTTAGTTTCTGGTCACAAACTAAACTATGTAATTCTCAATATGCTTACAGCCATATCGTCTGCTGCATGGAGAAGCTCTTCTCAGAGATTAAGGTCAGCAAACAAAAGACAAGCAAAGAGGAAAGATAGAATCCTGATACAGTTTGATCAAATCATCCTGAGGCCACATACACCTTCAAACTCAGGATATCTAAAATGCAACTTAATCTCTTTTTCTTCCTCATAGCTCTTGCCACCAGATACCTGCTCCTTTCCTAAAATCAGCTTCACATTGCCTAATCTAATTATTCACGTAGAATACTCTACCTTTGTCACCTCACCTACCCAGCCAACTTCAAATCCAGATGATTTTCCCTTTGTTTCCTTTTGTGATATTTATTCTTTATTTGTATCAACAAAAAACATGCTCATGTTTTAATGGTCAAAGTAGTATAACTACATGTATAATGAAAATTAGCAACCCCCTACCCCATCTCTCCCCCTCCTGATTTCTGCTCCCCAGAGCAATCATTTTAAATGTCTTGCTGTTTCTATTGATATTTGTTTCTATGTTTCTAAATAACATGCTTAACTGAGATTTCATGATTTTCCCTTTTAGTTATTTAGCTGTAAAAGATAAGGATTTATCTCTCCTATACCACATACACACACACACACACACACACACACACACACACACACACACACATACCTCGTAATATTATAATATGATTATATTCCTTTATTGGAAACAACTTTTCCCCCTTAGTTGCCTCCTTTGAGGGGAACAGGGCTTATTCTCTATATTCTTCTCACTTATTCGTCTCCAAACTCTTTGCCAGAATTGTAAAACTTTTTTCAATATGTTGACATTATTGATCTGGTAATCCATCTGGTTTGTTTTGTCTTGTTTTATTTTTTTCTTGAAGGTATTTCTCATGAAGATTTCTATTTTTCTGCTTCCCTGTGGATTATCTGTTATCTATCCCTCTTCCCAGCTGTCAGCCTGTCACCATTATCCAGGGGGTTTTCTTTGACTCATCGTGGGATGGATCCCCTGCTTCCTGGAATTCATTTATATTCCCCTTTTTCGGTTTACTTCCTTCTTATGATGGAATAGATTTTCTAATGGCTTCCTAAGAAATAGTTTATGGAATATATCATTTTTAAAATTAATTTCCATGTCTGAAAATGCTTTTAATCTTCCCTGACAGTTGATTGATAGTTTAGATAGGTATAGAATTCTTGGTTGGAAATAATTTTCCTTTATTATTATTTTTTTTTTAATTTTTATTTATTTATTTATTTATTTATGGCTGTGTTGGGTCTTCGCTTCTGTGCGAGGGCCTCCTCTAGTTGCAGCAAGCGGGGGCCACTCTTCATCATGGTGCGCGGGCCTCTCACTATCGCGGCCTCTCTTGTTGCGGAGCACAGGCTCCAGACACGCAGGCTCAGTAATTGTGGCTCACGGGACTAGTTGCTCCGCGGCATGTGGGATCCTCCCAGACCAGGGCTCGAACCCGTGTCCCCTGCATTGGCAGGCAGACTCTCAACCACTGCGCCACCAGGGAAGCCCTAATTTCCTTTAAAATGTGTAAGCATTTTCCTTTTTCTACTTACCCTTGACCTTATCTGGCCCCTTGAGACATGCAGAATTGTTCTTGGTACTCTAAGAAATAAAAATGCTCTTGGTAAAAAAAAAAAAAAAAAAAAAAGTCTAAACATTACTTGGTTGCCTTCTAGCTTGCAGTTTTGCTCTTGAGAAGTCCAATGACACTCTTATTCCCAATCCTATATGTGAACTGTTTTCATCTTCCCTATCAAAAATTTAGATTCTCTATATATCTCTAATGGAGTGAGAATTTACAGTGATATACCTTAATGTTAGTCTGTTTCTTTTTTCTTTCCTCTCTCTTTTGTTTTCTAGTTATCTGTTTGTCCCTTTAAATCTGAAAACTCATTCCTTCATTTCTGGTGATATCCTTGTATTTTTAAAAATAATTTCTTCCTCTTGTTTTTCTGTGTTGTCTTTCTATATCTCCTATGATTTAGATATTAGACCTCTTGGGCTTATCCTCTACTTTTTTAAACCTTTGTCTTCCATATTCTGTGCCTTTTTCATTTTTATCTTCTTTCTGAGAAAATTTTTGCTAATTTTCCAAAATTCTATTGAAATTTTTAAATTTTAAAAAATACATGACCATTCATGTTCTCTGGATAGTCCTTTTCTATGGCATCCTGTTCTGATTATGGTATTTTTAAATCATTTACTTCTCCATTGATTCTAATTATGGCTTTCTTTGCAGTTTTCTTTTCCTCCTTGCATTATCTCTGTTTTCTCCAAATTTCTTTTTTTTTTTGTCTGTATTCTTTTTTGTTCTGCCTTTGATGTTAGCAGCCTTCCTTATATATCTGGTGAGCATTAGCTATATTTTTATATATAAAGATAAGTCACTAAAAGTTGATTGGATGCTCTATGCTGGAACGAAGATGGGAGGGGGCCACTCTAAGACTTGTTTACTAGTGATGACTAATGATCTGGTTGAACTGCAGCTCTCTTTGGGAAGTTTCACAAATGCTAGGTGATTTCCGGTTGTCAAAATCCAAAGGGGTGAGCAGGAGAAGGGAGTGTCAACCTTTCACTTACTCTCTATTTCCACTCCTGAATCTTATCCTGCCCTCAGCTCTGCCTAGTTTCTTTGGGTCGAGAACCTGTGTGATTAGTCTCTGGAGAGAATAAACTTCCTGTGCCCTATTGAAGTGGCAGATGGGCAGTTAACTGGCTATGCAGCATGGGCCGGTGGATCTGGGAATCTAAGTGCTACATGTTAAGTCATTCCTCCTCTTTTCATCCCCACATTCCCATCCCTAATAACTGGTGCCTCCATTCTTTGAGCAAGTTCAGGTTTCTTTAAGCTCAAGGAATCTGCTTCCTTCTTACTGACTTCCCCCAGGAAGGCTGAGAATACAGCTCTCTGTAGCCTCTATGAAGCTATCAACAGTCCATCTATCAATACTTTACAGAGTAAAAATATTACTGATATGGCTTGCATTATCTCTGTGTCCTCCTTTGTTTCCATTTTCTCTCTCTCTCTCTCTCTCTCTCTCTACTATTACAATGTGTCTGGCGGAGGGATCTAATCTAAGTGAATGTGTTTATTCAGTCATATTTAACCAAAGTATCCAAATATTTTTGGAATCAGAAACCATACCCTCCATTCCTACTATCAACACTCCAACAATGGTCTTCATACAGTCTTCATCATCTTTCTTATGGCAACAGTCTCCTAACCGGTATCCTTTGCCGTCTGTCATCCTTAAATCCAACACACACTGTCATCCATCCAAAATGCAAATCTCTCGTTGTCACTTCTGCTAAGCTTTGGTAGCTCCCTATGCTATAGAGAACAATATCCAACTTCCTTAGCCTGGCACGCAGCCCTGAGTGAGCCTATCTCTCTAGCTTGTTTTGCACCCCTTGCCACATAGTGGACCTTAAGCTCCAGCAACACGGAACAGCTTGTGCTCAAACATCAGGCACATACACGCCACCCCCATGGAGACCTCACTTTCTCCCACGTCCTTCCCTTCATACACACCTTTTTTTCTCTCCCTCCACATTTACACACTATTGCTGCAGGTGAGATCTCCAGGAAGTCTTTTTTTAATACTCCCCCGTCCCTCAAGGATTAGGAGCCCCTATTCTATGTTCTTATAGAAAGTGCCTTTTCCATACATACTTCATATACTGAAATGAGCTTCTCATGCTTCTGTGCCTGTGGGAAAGGGACTGTTGCTTATTTGTCTTTCCTGATTTACTGGTGACCAAGACCTCCTGGAGGTAGCCATGGAAATAGCAGCCACTTCTCTTCTCTCTTCCCTCCTCTCTCTGCCATCTCTAACCTTCTAACTGATTTAACTAAGGGTTAAATCTGCACACCAAGGGTGGTCCAGAATGGGTATATATTGCAGAAGACAGATTAAATTCCCAGATATGCACCTACTTGTGCCCCCACCCCCAGCACTGCAGCTCTCAGCCTCAGAGCACCTGCACATCCTCAGGCTCCCGTGAGGACACACTTGGGGCTGTATGTATCTGATTTTCCTGACAAGTGTAGATAAAGCTTTCTTTATCACCATTATTATGAAAATATACTGTTGTTTTTGCATAAAGAGATTCATTTAATAGTTGTTTCTCCCTTTGTTTTCTAAAACATTCATAAAATACCAAAAGCAGTGTATTCTGGGTTTTTTTTTAACATCTTTATTGGAGTATAATTGCTTTACAGTGTTGCGTTAGTTGGTGCTGTATAACAAAGTGAATCAGCTATATGTATACATATATCCCCATATCCCCTCCCTCTTGCGTCTCCCTCCCACCCTCCCTTATCCCACCCCTCTAGGTGGTCACAAAGCACCGAGCTGGTCTCCCCGTGCTGTGCGGCTGCTTCTCACTAGCTATCTATTTTGCATTTGGTAGTGTATATATGTCCATGCCACTCTCTCACTTGGTCCCAGCTTACCCTTCCTCCTCCCCATGTCCTCAAGTCCATTCTCTACGTCTGCATCTTTATTCCTGTCCTGCCCCTAGGTTCTTCAGAACCTTTTTTTTTTTTAGATACCATATCTATGTGTTAGCATATGGTATTTCTTTTTCTCTTTCTGACTTACTTCACTCTGTATGACAGACTCTAGGTCCATCCACCTCACTACAAGTAACTCAATTTCATTTCTTTTTATGGCTGAATAATATTCCATTGCATATATGTGCCACATCTTCTTTATCCATTCATCTGTCGATGGACACGTAGGTTGCTTCCATATCCTGGCTATTGTAAATAGTGCTGCAGTGAACACTGTGGTATATGTATCTTTTTAAATTATGGTTTTCTCAGGGTATATGCCCAGTAGTGGGAATGCTGGGTCATATAACAGTTCAATTTTTGGTTTCTTAAGGAACCTCTATACTGTTCTCCACAGTGGCTGTATCAATTCACATTCCCACCAACAGTGCAGGAGGGTTCCCTTTTTTCCACACCCTCTCCACCATTTATTGTTTGTAGATTTTTTGATGATTGCCATTCTGACTGGTGTGAGGTGATACCTCATTGTAGTTTGATTTGCATTTCTCTAATGATTAGTGTTGTTGAGCATCCTTTCATGTGCTTGTTGGCAATCTGTATATCCTCTTTGGAGAAATGTCTATTTAGGTCTTCTGCCCATTTTTGGATTGGGTTGTTTGTTTCTTTGATACTGAGCTGAATGAGCTGCTTGTAAATTTTGGAGATTAATCCTTTGTCAGTTGCTTCATTTGCAAATATTTTCTCCCATTTTGAGGGTTGTCTTTTGGTCTTGTTCATGGTTCCCTTTGCTGTGCAAAAGCTTTTAAGTTTCATTAGGTCTCATTTGTTTATATTTGTTTTTATTGCCATTTCTCTAGGAGGTGGGTCAAAAAGGATCTTGCTGTGATTTATGTCAGAGTGTTCTGCCTTTGTTTTCCTCTAAGAGTTTTATAGTGTCTGGCCTTACATTTAGGTCTTTAATCCATTTTGAGTTTATTATTGTTTACGGTGTTAGGGAGTGTTCTAATTTCATTCTTTTACATCTAGCTGTCCAGTTTTCCCAGCACCACTTATTGAAGAGGCTGTCTTCTCCATTTTATATTCATGCCTCCTTTATCAAAGATAAGGTGACCATATGTATGTGGGTTTATCTCTGGGCTTTCTATCCTGTTCCATTTAGCTATATTTCTGTTTTGGTGCCAGTACCATACTGTGTTGATTACTGTAGCTTTGTAGTATAGTCTGAAGTCAGGGAGCCTGATTCCTCCAGCTCTGTTTTTCTTTCTCAGTATTGCTTTGGCTGTTTGGCATCTTTTGTGTTTCCATACAAATTGTGAAATGTTTTGTTCTGCTTCTGTGAAATATGCCATTGGTAGTTTGATAGGGATTGCATTGAATCTGTAGATTGCTTTGGGTAGTATAGTCATTTTCACAATGTTGATTCTTGCAATCCAAGAACATGATATATCTCTCCATCTGTTTGTATCATCTTTAATTTCTTTCATCAGTGTCTTATAATTTTCTACATACAGGTCTTTTGTCTCCTCAGGTAAGTTTATTCCTAGGTATTTTATTCTTTTTGTTGCAGTGGTAAATGGGAGCGTTTCCCTAATTTCTCTTTCAGGTTTTTAATCATTAGTGTATAGGAATGTAAGAGATTTCTGTGCATTAATTTTGTATACTGCTACTTTACCAAATTCATGGAGTAGCTCTAGTAGTTTTCTAGTAGCATCTTTAAGATTCTCTATGTATAGTATCATGTTATCTGCAAACAGTGACAGTTTTACTTCTTCTTTTCTGATTTGGATTCCTTTTATTTCTTTTTCTTCTCTGATCGCTGTGGCTAAAACTTCCAAAACTATGTTGAATAATAGCTGTGAGAGTGGGCAACCTTGTCTTGTTCCTGATCTTAGTGGAAGTGGTTTCAGTTTTTCACCATTAAGAACGATGTTGGCTGTGGGTTTGTCATATATGGCCTTTAGTATGTTGAGATAAGTTCCCTCTGTGCCTACTTTCTGGAGGGTTTTTGTCATAAATGGGTGTTGAATTTTGTCGAAAGCTTTTTCTGCATCTATTGAGGTGATCATATGGTTTTTCTCCTTCACTTTGTTAATATGGTATATCACATTTATTGATTTGCATATATTGAAGAATCCTTGCATTCCTGAGGTAAACCCCACTTGATCATGGTGTATGATCCTGTTAATGTGCTGTTGGATTCTGTGTGCTAGTATTTTGTTGAGGATTTTTGCATCTATGTTCATCAGTGATATTCGCCTCTAGTTTTCTTTTTTTGTGATATCTTTAACTGGTTTTGGTATCAGGGTGATGGTGGCCTTGTGGAATGAGTTAGGGAGTGTTCCTCCCTCTGCTATATTTTGGAATAGTTTGAGAAGGATAGGTGTTAGCTCTTCTCTAAATGTCTGTTAGAATTTGCCTGTGAAGCCATCTGGTCCTGGGCTTTTGTTTGTTGGAAGATTTTTAATCACAGTTTCAATTTCAGTGCTTGTGATTGGTCTGTTTATATTTTCTGTTTCTTCCTAGTTCAGTCTCAGAAGGTTGTGCTTTTCTAAGAATTTGTCCATTTCTTCCAGGTTGTCCATTTTATTGGCATATAGTTGCTCGTAGTAATCTCTCATGATCCGTTGTGTTTCTTCAGTGTCAGTTGTTACTTCTCCTTTTTCATTTCTAATTCTATTGATTTGAGTCTTCTCCCTTTTTTTCTTGATGCGTCTGGCTAATGGTTTATCAATTTTGTTTATCTTCTCAAAGACCCAGCTTTTAGTTTTATTGATCTTTGCTCTCGTTTCCTTCATTTCTTTTTCATTTATTTCTGATCTGAACTTTATGATTTTTTTCCTTCTGCTAACTTCGGGGTTTTTTTGTTCTTCTTTCTCTAATTGCTTTAGGTGAAAGGTTAGGTTGTTTATTTGAGATGTTTCTTGTTTCCTGAGGTAGGATTGTATTGCTATAAGCTTCCCTATTAGAACTGCTTTTGCTGCATCCCATAGGTTTTGGGTTGTCATGTTTTCATTGTCATTTGTCTCTAGGTATTTTTTTTATTTCCTCTGATTTCTTCTTGGTTATTTAGTAGTGTATTGTTTAGCCTCCATGTTTTTTTATTTTTAACAGATTTTTTCCTGTAATTAATATCTAGTCTCATAGCTTTCTGGTTGGAAATGATACTTCATAGGATTTCAATTTTCTTAAATTTACCAAGGCTTGATTTGTGACCCAAGATATGATCTCTCCTGGAGAATGTTCCATGAGCACTTGAGAAGAAAGTGTAATCTGCTGTTTTTGGATGGAATGTCCTCTAAATATCAATTAAGGCCATCGTGTTTAATGTATCATTTAAACCTTGTGTTTCCGTATTTATTTTCATTTTGGATGATCTGACCATTGGTGAAAGTGGGGTGTTAAAGTCCCCTACTATTATTGTGTTACTGTCGATTTCCCCTTTTATGGCTGTTAGCATTTGCCTTATGTATTGAGGTGCTCCTATCTTGGGTGCATAAATATTTACAGTTGTTATATCTTCTTCTTGGATAGATCCCTTGATCATTATGTAGTGTCCTTCTTTGTCTCTTGTAATAGTCTTTGTTTTAAAGTCTATTTTGTCTGATATGAGAATTGCTACTCCAGCTTTCTTTGATTTCCATTTGCATGGACTATCTTTTTCTCTCCCCTCACTTTCAGTCTGTATGTGTCCCTAGGTCTGAAGTGGGTCTCTTGTAGACAGCATATATATGGGTCTTGTTTTTGTATCCATTCAGCGAGCCTGTGTGGTTTGGTTGGAGCATTTAATCCATTTACATTTAGGGTAATTATCAATATGTATGTTCTTATTCCCATTTTCTTAATTGTTTTGGGTTTGTTATTGTAGGTCTTTTCCTTCTCTTGTGTTTCCTGCCTAGAGAAGTTCCTTTAGCATTTGTTGTAAAGCTGGTTTGGTGGTGCTGAATTCTCTTAGTTTTTACTTGTCTGTAAAGGTTTTAATTTTTCTGTTGAATCTGAATGAGATCCTTGCTGGGTAGAATAATCTTGGTTGTAGGTTTTTCCCTTTCATCACTTTAAATATGGCCTGCCACTCCCTTCTGGCTTGCAGAGTTTCTGTGGAAAGATCAGCTGTTAACCTTATGGGGATTCCCTTGTATGTTATTTGTTGGTTTTCCCTTGCTGCTTTTAATATTTTTTATTTGTATTTAATTTTTGATAGTTTGATTAATATGTGTCTTGACGTGTTTCTCCTTGGATTTTTCCTCTATGGGACTTTCTGGGCTTCCTGGACTTGATTGACTATTTCCTTTCCCATATTAGGGAAATTTTCAACTATAATCTCTTCCAGTATTTTCTCAGTCCCTTTTTTTTCTCTTCTTCTTCTGGGACCCCTGTAATTCAAATGTTGGTGCATTTAATGTTGTCCAAGAGGCCTCTGAGACTGTTCTCAATTCTTTTCATTCTTTTTTCTTTATTCTGCTCTGTGGTAGTTATTTCCACTATTTTATCTTCCAGGTCACTTACCCGTTCTTCTGCCTCAATTATTCCACTATTCATTCCTTCTGGAGAATTTTTAATGTCATTTTTGTGTTGTTCATCATTGTTTGTTTGCTCTTTAGTTCTTCTAGATCCTTGTTAAACGTTTCTTATATTTTCTCCATTCTATTTCCAACATTTTGGATCATCTTTACTATCATTACTCTGGATTCTTTTTTAAGTAGACTGCCTATTTCCTCTGCATTTGTTTGTTCTGCTGGATTTTTACCTTGCTGTTTCATCTGCTGTGTACTTCTCTGTCTTCTCATTTTGCTTAACTTACTGTGTTTGGGGTCTCCTTTTCACAGGCTGCAGGTTCGTAGTTCCCGTTGCTTTTGGTGTCTGCCCCCGGTGGGTAAGGTGGGTAAGTGGGTTGTGTAGGCTTCCTGATGGAGGGGACTAGTGCCTGTGTTCTGGTGGATGAGGCTGGATCTTGTCTTTCTGGTGGGCAGGATAGTGTCTGGTGGTGTTCTGGGACGTCTGTGACCTTATTATGATTTTAGGCAACCTCTCTGCTAATGGGTGTGTTGTGTTCCTGTCTTGCTAGTTGTTTGGCATAGGGTGTCCAGCACTGTAGCTTGCTGGTCATTGAGTGGAGCTGGGTCTTAGCGTTGAGCTGGAGATCTCTGGGAGAGCTTTTGCCATTTGATATTACGTGGGGCTGGGAGGTCTCTGGTGGTCCAGTGTACTGAACTCTGCTCTCCCACCTCAGAGGCTCAGGCCTGAAACCTGGCCGTAGCACCAAGACCCTGTGAGCCACATGGGTCAGAAGGAAAGAGAGAGAGAGAGGGAGAGGGAGAGGGGGAGGGAGAGGGAGAGGGAGAGGCAGAAGGAAAGAAAGAAAGAAGGAAGGAAAGAAAGAAAAGAAAGAAAGAAGAAAGAAGGAAGGGAGGGAAAATAAAATAAAATAAAGTTGTTAAAATAAAAAGAAATATTATTAAAAATAAAAAAGTAATAAAAAGAAAGAAAGAAAGAGAAAAGAGCAACCAAACCAAAAACCAATCCACCAATGATAAGAAGCACTAAAAACTATACCAAAAAATAAAACAAACTAAAAATAAAACAGACAGAACTCTAAGACAAATGGTAAAAGTAAAGCTATACAGACAAAATCACACAAAAAGCATACACATACACACTCACAAAAAGAGAAAAAGGAAATTTTATATATATATATAAAGGAGGAGAGCAACCAAATCAATAAACAAATCTACCAATGATAATAAGCTCTAAATACTAAACTAAGTTAAACATAAAACCAGAAACAAATTAGATGCAGAAAGCAAACCCCAAGTCTACAGTTGCTCCCAAAGTCTACCGCCTCAATTTCGGGATGATTCGTTGTCTATTCAGGTATTCCACAGATGCAGGGTACATCAAGTTGATTGTGGAGATTTAATCCGCTGCTCCTGAGGCTCCTGGGAGAGATTTCCCTTTCTCTTCTTTGTTCGAACAGCTCCTGGGGTTCAGCTTTGGATTTGGACCCGCCTCTGTGTGTAGGTTGCCTGAGGGCATCTGCTCTTCGCTCAGACAGGATGGGGCTAAAGGAGCAGCTGATTAGGGAGCTCTGGCTCACTCAGGCCGGGAGCAGGGAAGGGTACGGAGTGCGGGGCGAGACTGTGGTGGCAGAGGGCAGCATGACGTTGCACCAGCCTGAGGTGTGCTGTGTGTTCTCCCATGGAAGTTGTCCCTGGATCATGGGACTCTGGCAGTGGCGGGCTGCATAGGCTCCCAGGAGGGGAGGTGTGGAGAGTGACCTGTGCTTGCACACAGGCTTCTTGGTGGCTGCAGCAGCAGCCTGTTTTATGCCTGTCTCTGGGGTCCGCGCTGATAGCTGCGGCTTGTGCCTGTCTCTGGAGCTCATTTAGGTGGTGCTCTGAATCCCCTCTCCTTGCACACCCCGAAACAATGGTCTCTTGCCTCTTAGGCAGCTCCAGACTTTCTCCCGGACTCCCTCCCGGCTAGCTGTGGTGCGCTAGCCCCCTTCAGGCTGTGTTCATGCCGCCAACCCCAGTCCTCTCCCTGGGATCTGACCTCTGAAGCCCGAGCCTCAGCTGCCAGCCCCCACCCGTCCCAGTGGGTGAGCAGACAGGCCTCTCAGGCTGGTGAGTGCTGGTCGGCACCGATCCTCTGTTTGGGAATCTCTCTGCTTTGCCCTTTGCACCCCTGTTGCTGCACTCTCCTCCGTGGTTCTGAAGCTGCTTCCCCCCCCTCCCCACCCCCTTCTCTGCCAGTGAAGGGGCTTCCTAGTGTGTGGAAACTTTTCCTCCTTCACAGCTCCCTCCCAGAGGTGCAGGTCCTGTCCCTATTCTTTTGTCTCTGTTTTTTCTTTTTTCTTTTGCCCTACCCAGGTACGTGGGGAGTTTCTTGCCTTTTGGGAAGTCTGAGGTCTTCTGCCAGCGTTCAGTAGGTTTTCTGTCGGAGTTGTTCCACATGTAGATGTATTTTTGATGTATTTGTGGGGAGGAAGGTGATCTCCACGTCTCACTCCTCTGCCATCTTGAAGATCCCTCTGTATTCTGGTTTTAGGTATGTTTCCTCTTGTTCTGGACCCAAGAAGAGATAAAACCTAGTCAGGAATATCTGCTGTGCCTGGAAAGGGAATCAAGAGAACCAATCACAGGGGCTGTGAAATAAGAAGGAGAGTGTGTGCTGGGGGGTTACACTGGCAAGACTATTCATTCCTTCTGTCACCTCCCTCCTAGACACACCCCAGTCTGTACAAGGGGAATGTCAGTAAGTCCGTACATTAGAGGAACTATGCACTTTGCCATTAGGTTCTTGTACTTGTGGCTTATGTTACAAAGAACAAGAAAAGCAGTTAAATTTTAGGTACATTATTGTCTAAAGGGATTTAGTGAGCAGACTCGGCAATCTGGGCTACCAGGTCAGGTGTTTTGTGTTTTTTTTCTATAAGAAAATATTTCAGTATTCCAAATAGCAGACTTGAAAGTGGACATTTAGACCTCAACTTGTTTGCAAATTCAAATTAGCCTACATTTCATTCCTCCTGCTAATTGCAAAATCTTAGACTATGATTGTGAACAATTTTACTTCCCTCAAACCCAGTAGAATTGAAATATGGTTCAGAACTCCAGCTGAAGTGAAAGAGCCTCTTTTAATACTGTTATGAATCTCTTTACCTTAAAAAAAAGTACACTCAATATTTAACGAAGTTTTAGGGACAGGTAACATATATTCTCCAAGCATACCGCTGTATAGTCCCAAAGTACCACTCAGGATATATTTTCAGAATATTTTCTCATGTGTCAGATTCTTGTGAAATTGTTTCATAATATGGTAGAAGGTACCTACCCAATGTAACATGATATGGCAGATGCACAGACCACAACTTCCCAATAACAAATGTGAATGGCTTTATAGTATTTATAAGCATCTTAAACAACATCACCAAAGGTTTATGAAGTCATCCTTTTCTAAGTTAAAATGAAAACTTTATCTTTTTACCCTAATTCGTTGCTGAGTTCCAAAGAGTGAATGAGAAATGTACTTCAGCTAACGCTCGATCAACCACATAAGTCTATTATCTCTTCCAAGAGGTCCCACCCTCTGAACCGTCTGCCGACTCCTTCCCTCCCTCACTCTCATTCCCAAGATAGGCTTTAACCAGTGCCTCAAGGAGATTCATTTCCTTTACTTTCTCTGAGATCATTACTTTGTTTTCACTATAGGGGAACTGAAATCAACTGGCTTTTTAATTCTCGATTTGCTTGTAATTACAGCAACTCCTGATATGTTTGGCACAATACATGACAGTTGGATATTGTCATGCGGTGGGGGGGTAGGGGGACAAGTTTACAAGCTCCATCCCCACTATTTCCTTGCCCCTCAAGTCCTATCCCATGTTCTTACCCTAGTTTGTCTATCACACATGGCCAAGTGTGCTTCCCCTCTGAGGATTACTCTCCTCATGTGCGAAGTTAGTGGGGAGGGAGGGCTCTAAATTCCTGTCCTACTTCACTGTACTGGAATTATAGATACTGTTTGCATTTTCAGTATACCAGAGTCACTTTTTCATCATTTCTCATTATCCACCTATCATCCAATTTGGTGAAATAATTAAATAGTTAGAAGTTGACTAGACTTACTAGGTTAAATGTGTGCACACAATTAGACATTTTTCCTTTCACACCACATGCAAACTATGTCTAATTACAAAGTGAAATTCACTTTTATGGTTATTACTTTCTTTCTCTATTTCTAGCCACAAGGAAAAAAATCTACCCAAACAATTTTTATCTATACTTCCTGTCCTAACAGATCAATCTAGCTTGTATTATTATGATCATGGTCTTCATCATGATGGCTTTAGAGGAACAGTGGCTAACCTTATGCAATATTTCATCCATAACCAGTTCTGCATCCGTTTGCCAAGAACTGTTTTGCTGGTAATGCTTTGTGGCAGACATCAAAACCCACTTGTCACTCTGTGCTCTGTCCTCCACTTATTTACTAGAACTTCTCCTCAGGTTGAAAGTACTGTAAAAGGAGAACCTATAGCTAATTCATCTTCATACCTTCCTAAGTATAAAATACAGAATTTGCATATAATAAGTACTCAGTGAGTATTGAATGAAAAAATAAATGAGTAAATGCATGTGTGGCTTACAGGATACATAGATTCAGAAAACATAAAAGCGAAATAAATCCCAAGATTCTGAGAAACACTCACCACATTCCCAGAGAAAATGGTATTAACCAAACATCTTGCTGGCTTGGACCACTTTGTGCTGCCATTCTGGAAACGTAAACATCCAGCTATTTCAAATTTGGGTCCCTAGGTAATTCAGAATGATATGCAAAGTTAACTTAGATTCACCTGCTATAGACTTATTTTCAGGTCAATGTCTAGAAAGGGTGCCTCTCTGAGAAAAATCAGGATGGCATATCTATAAATTGAACTGAAGGCGTTAAAACTATGTAAAAGTCTAACTTTCCGGGCTTCCCTGGTGGCGCAGTGGTTGAGAATCTGCCTGCTAATGCAGGGGACACGGGTTCGAGCCCTGGTCTGGGAAGATCCCACATGCCGCGGAGCAACAGGGCCCGTGAGCCACAGCTGCTGAGCCTGCGCGTCTGGAGCCTGTGCTCTGCAACAAGAGAGGCGGCGATGGTGAGAGGCCCATGCACCGCGGTGAGGGGCGGCCCCCGCTTGCCACAACTGGAGAAAGCCCTCGCACAGAAACGAAGACCTAACACAGCCAAAAATAAATAAAAATTAAAATTAAAAAAAAAATGTCTAACTTTCCTAGGGTAGGAAAGGAGTACAGGCTTTGGGATCAGATATGACTTAAATTCATATCCCTTCATTTACTAACAGTTTGACTTTCAGAGGTCACTTAATATCTCTGACCTTCTTTTTCTTACCCAGAAAATAAGACTCGTCGTCGTCATCATCATCGTCATCACCATCATTTGCTTCACAGACATATTAAAAAATCAAATAAGATTATTCATCTAATTACTTTGCATAGTGCCTTGCACAGAATAGACAATATTCCCCATCTTATAACTTTTATTTGAGCACATTTTGTCTCTAAATGTACAGAGACATGTAGTTTTAATGCTTTCTTCCATTCAGTGATCATAATTGATTTGGGTCACCACATTGCACAGTCCCAGAAGTTGTGTAAGACGGCCTTGTACATAATGTCCCTGTCTCAGGCAATGAGCCATCAATTTCTGGCCAGAATAATGACTTGGTGTAGCTACACTTAAGGCTGCAAAGGACATGAACTACCTGGAGAAAGCACAGCAGAGGACGATCCAATCTCTCAAATTGATTAAATCACTGAGGAATCATAAATCTACCTCTCTTGACATCTTCCAAGCAAATGAAATTATAGAAAGCACAGGTGAACCTGTTTCACAGAAGTATCATCAGTACATAGACAATACGTGTCTCTGCTTTTTGATGGGTAAAGGGTGGAGACAACGGAGATTAAGAGGAAAATTAAATCACCTTCAAGTAGTCAGAGATTATTGTGGCATTCACCATAGTCACATTAAAAACAGTCTGAAGTCCAATAATTCTAGCCTGATTGGTCTTGTTTTGTCTTTGTTATATACTGTGTTAGTCAGTGTTCTCCAGAGAAATAGAATCAATAGGAGATTAGATAGATAGATAAACAGATAGATAGATAGATGGATAGATAGATGGATGTAATATGAGAGAGAGAGAAAGACACAGACACTGAGACAGACACAGGCAGAGACAGAGACAGAGAGAGATTTATTTAAAGAATTGACTCATGTGATTCTGGAGGCTGGCAAGTCTGAAATCTATAAAGCAGGCTAGCAGGCTGGAATTTCAGGAAAAAGTTGATGTTACAGTCTTAAGTCCAAATTCCACAGGGAAGCAGCTTGGAAAGTTAGGCAAGGTCTCTGTGTTTAGGCAGAATTCCTTCTTTGGGAAATCTGTCTTTGCTCTAAAGGCCTTCAACTGATTGGATGAGGCCTACCCACATTATGAAGGGTAATCTGCTTTGCTCAGTCAACTGATTTCATGTTAATCACATCTGAAAAAGGCCTTTATGAAATATCTAGACTTCAGTTTGACTGAACAACTGGCACCATAGACTAGCCAAGTTGACACTTGAAAGTAACTCTCATGTATCCCTTGCTCCACAAACTGTTTGCTTTTCTTGCTATTTTATTTTTTTAATCTTGTTTTTTTTAATTGAAGTATAGTTGATTTACAATGTTGTGTTAGTTTCAGGTGTACATACATATATATCTATTTTTTCCAGATTATCTTCCCTTATAGGTTATTATAAAATATTGAGTATAGTTCCCTGTTGGCTTGCTATTTTAATCATATAGAATTTTCTGGAATTTCCTCCAAATTTCCTATGTACTTTTAAATACTTTTCCCTGACATATGAAGTAATAGTTTCTTAATAGAAGCATTAAATAGTTTGTAAGTAGGGTAGTTCCTATCACCTGTTGTGGATTACTTCACCTTTTTTACAGATAGGAAAAGGTAGGGCTTTGCTTTCATTTTGTCATAGCTCATCAATCATATTTAGATTCTTCAAGATCAGAAATGATTTTTAGTTTGGAATTCACAGATTGAAAGCAAATAAACTCTTTTAATTCACACTGGCCAAATGTACCCTCTTGATGTGATACATTTCAATTTTAAAAGTCTCTTTATTGCTAGGATAATTACTGCCTGGCTTATACAGTGGCAAACAGTTTAGGTATTTTATTATTTTACTTATTGAAAGATTGTTCAGCTGCTCTTGTGTTCATGTGTGATTAGAGAATTTGATGGATGACTTTTGGACCTTCACACTTCGGGTATAGATGTAATCAGTCTGCTCTTGACTCGCCTTGACGGGGCCTGTTCTTCCCTGGGGCTAACCTAAGAGCTGCACAGTGTCTGAAAAGCGTCTTGCATCTCAGCAACTGCATACCAAGAAGATGAGCCTGCCTGTTCCACTTACTGGAGTCACCACCTTGGCTGCCCTGTTTTAAGGCCTTCTGCAAGGATTCCTTATGACATTCCAACTGCTGGGACACCCTCAGCAGCCCAGTGGCAGTTCTCCAATCAGGAACTATCTGGGAATTCTCTAAGCCAACAGTTCTCAAAATGTGGTCTAGTAGCATCAGCGTCATCTAGAACTGTTAGAAGTAAAAACTTTTGGGCCTCAGAGACTATGCCTGGGGCCCAGCAACCTGTGTTTCAAGAATCCGTGCAGGGGATCCCCATGCACGCTGGAGTTCAGGAACCCTCAAAAGTTTCAATACCTACTCTAAGCTAAAGGCACAGTGTGTGCCCACACCCAAAGTGTGAGTGACACTCACGGCTGCATTACAGGTCCACTGATTTCATTCCTGTCTGCAGGCTGGTCTCAGTTTTGCGGAAGGCAGTAGACAGTGGACAATTCCCAGCGATTCTGTTCTCTGTGGTGGCATGCGTCAAGCTCTCCAATATCTTAAGGGCTTTCTTTCACTTTCCTGTCTTTTCTTTTCTGTTTTTTGTTTGTCACTAGTTCCTTTTGTACGATGTTGTGATTCTAAGTTAGAGAAATTGGTTCAACAGGAAAATCAGTAGTTTTGCTGAAATGTGACCCTCCATCCATTATTTTTATTCCAGTCCTACCACACACCTCTTTCTCCCAGCATGAGTCTCAAAGGAGCAATATTGATTGTGGACATCCCTGTAGCTTGAGGAGATTATGCCTTTTTTTGGTGCCACAACGTAGGGAATTTCAGACAGACACAGCTGCTGGCAAAACCACCCTGAGGAATAAGAACAATTTTTTGCAATTGAATGCAGGCATAGAGCACAGTTGAACATTCCAGGAAGTTGTTTTTTTTTTTTTGGCTGCGTTGGGTCTTCGTTTCTGCATGCGGGCTTTCTCTAGTTGCAGGGAGCGGGGGCTACTCTTCACCGCAGTGCGGGGGCTTCTCATTGCGATGGCTTCTCTTGTTCTGGAGCACAGGCTCTAGGCACATGGGCTTCAGTAGTTGTGGCGCGTGGGCTCAGTAGTTGTGGCTCGCAGGCTCTAGAGCACAGGCTCAGTAGTTGTGGCACAGGGGCTTAGTTGCTCCGCAGCATGTGGGATCTTGCCAGACCAGGGATCGAACGTGTGTCCCCTGCATTGACAGGCGGATTCTTAACCACTGCGCCACCAGAGAAGTCCCCAGGAAGTTTATTGCTGTCAGATTTTAAGCTCTTCAGAGGCAAGGACATACGTTTTACTTCTTTGTGAATCTTTGGTGGATGAATTAATTATGGAATGTATGGCTTAGCCCAAATTGTCACCAAATTTGGGAGAACTCTGAAACATGTGAAGTTTATAAAAATAATAAAACAACAACAGGCAGTACAATATGTTAACATGTTAAGGAATCAGATTGTCAAACACCCTCGTCTTACAGGAGAAGAAATGGAGAGCCAAAATTCACATGCATTGGGCCTGTGAAAAAAAACAACCAAAAAAAGGAGCAACAAAAAGTAAACAGGACCGTAGACAAGAGAAACGTCAGCGTAAAAAATTGAAGATGATTTCTAGCTTAAAAGAGTGCCTGGAATGGTCCTCACCACTTATGTGAATGGCTTTCTCCTGCCTTTCTTTGAAGTCTTTGCTCTGAGGACAGATTACCAGAGAGGTTTCCCTGAACCTGTGGTTTGCCACGCCATACCAATCATGCTCTACTCCTGGCTCTGCTTTTTTTCGTAACGCTTGTTGCTACATGATTTTATATTGTATTTTATTTACTTTTTGTCTGTCTCCCCCCTCTAGAATATAAGTCCAATGAGAACAACAGATATTTTATATGCTTTATTCACTGCTGTGTTCCCACTGCTTTAAGCGCATAGTAGACATTCGATCAATATTTGTTAAACAAATAGAAAAGGAAAGAAGGAAGAAATGAATGTGAACCCTTGAGCCACGAATGAAACATATCATAAACTATTTCATTGTTATAGACTTTCTATACCAATAATTCTTAATTTGGAGAGAGTCATAATCCCTGTGTGTATTTAATGAAAGCTGAGGGATTGTTTTCTGAAGAAGTAAACGTACACATGCAGGAATAAATTTGGCATGCAATTTTAGGGGTTCGAAAATGAGGGGCTCCAGGTTAAAAAACCCTGCTTTATGTGCTTACAGATTTACTTTTGTAAAAATAAACTTTTAAACTTAAATCAGCAATAATCTGTAATTCTTAATAAAATTTTCTGGCAATGAGAGCCATCTACTCTTTTTATTTAAGAACAATGAAGTAACGACAGGACATCTCTACCCTGTATCAAGTCAGAAATGAAGGGTGATTTTAAAGCACACACAAATGTCAACAAAAGCTCTAAAATAAATTGGGTCTGTTGCCTGATGTACCCTATAAAAGGAACAAGCTGTAAACTGAGACTAGGAATTGAAAAGATAATACTTTATTTCTTGGGCACTTGTTATTTGCCTGGTGCCCTGCTAACTGCTTCACATGCATCATCTCATTTTTATAAATACTCTAGAAAGATTGTTACCAGAGGCCTGAAAAATCACACCTTGGGCTTCCCTGGTGGCACAGTCATTAAGAATCCGCCTGCCAATGCAGGGGACACGGGTTCGATCCCTGGTCTGGGAAGATCCCACAAGCCGTGGAGCAACTAAGCCCATGTGCCACAACTACTGAGCCTGCACTCTAGAGCCTGTGAACCACAACTGTTGAGCCTGCATGCCACAACTGCTGAGGCCTGAGTGCCTAGAGCCCATGCTTTGCGACAAGAGAGGCCACCGCTATGAAAAGCCCACGCACCGCAACGAAGAGTGGCCCCCACTCGCCACAACTAGAGAAAGCCCACGCGCAACAACGAAGACCCAACACAGCCAAAAATAAATAATTAATAAATAAATTTAAAATCACACCTTGTCCTTTCTGACTTAGAGGTCAATTACTGTATCATTTGAGCTACGTTCATCCCTTTGTATAGCCGTTTTCACTTTGAAACTTGTTCTTATATGCATCATCTCATTGTCTTTTAACCTCACAGCAACTCTATAATAAAGGTAGTTTAGTCTGTAAAATTCCTATCTGATGAGCAAGAGGATGATTCAGTTAATTCAGGGGTCCCCAACCCCCAGGCCACGGACCAGTACCAGTCCGAGGCCTGTTAGGAACCGGGCCTAACAGCAGGAGGTGAGTGGTGGGCTAGCGAGCAAAGCTTCATCTATATTTACAGCCGCTCACCACTGCTCCCCATCACTCACATTACTGCCTGAACAATCCCCCCCCACCCCACCCCGTCCATGGAAAAATTGTCTTCCATAAAACCGGTCCCTGGTGCCAAAAAGGTTGGGGACTGCTGAGTTAATTAATTCATTATCAGTCATTCCAAAAATATTTACTGATCTCCTGCTCATATGGAAATTTCCCTCTCTTGTTACCAAACACATGTATAGTTATATATGAAGTGCTTCTGGTAAAAAAAAAAAAAAAAAAAAAAAAATCCAAATCCGTAAATGTGTTTGGTTTAATCGCTTGATTAACCTACAGACATTTTATATGGAAAAACAAAAAGCAAACAAAGTATACGAAAGTAGAATTCTAGATGTCCATAACTATTGCTGATTCTATAGAATGGTTTGATTTCTGCAACAATAAAAGCTATTTATTATTACTCCACTGTCTCAAGAATTGAGTAAGCAGAGGCTTACCAGTTGCTGGTCAGACCTGTGATGTGGGCATAGAGCCACAGCATGTTATAGAAGGGGGTGAGCAAAAGAATGGGACTTACTTCTTGACACTAAGGGACTCTTGCTTGATTCAGTAATTTAGTTAATACTGTATTAAGTTTTTCTCTACTGCTGCAAATCTATCTCTGTTAAACATCGGTAATGTTACACTTCCTAGGAAGTCTCATTTTACCAAATTTATGGGAAAGGTGCTTTGTAGGTACGATTATGTATATACATATTGTATTGTATGTATATACATATTGTAATATATACATTACCTTGGAAATTCAGTTTTCTTTATTTTGTTTTATCCTCCTAAATTCTCTCATGTATATGCAGTAAAGTTGAACAACGTGACAAGACACCAGAATCCACCCACTATTTTTCTATTTACAATTGGTGGTGCTAATATGATTATCAAACCAAAACAAGGCATTAAAATTAATTACAAAATACAGATTTCCTAGAATATGTTATTACCCTGCATCATGACCTTTGAAAATATTGGACCAATTATTTTATGTAACTATGAGTGAATTCATTCTTAATTACAAATGAGGTAATTCATTTTTCTGAAATGAGGCAGATAATGAGTAATTTAATTTAAAAATAATTCTAATTGAATCAGAAGTATCTTTACTTGAACTCAAAAACCATATTGCAAATATCCAATGCTTGTTATGGAAATAATATCCATTTACTATATTCTTTCATATAGACCTTTTAAGTGCTATATAATCAAGATTTTAGGATAGAAGAAATATAAAGAAATTAAATGCTCTTATAATATTCTGGAATTCAGTTCTACAGTAAGGTATCATCAAGCAAGTATTTGAACAAGTCTCCATTCTATTTCTATGTTTTCATCCAGGAAGGAGGTTATACCTTCCCTTCTGCCTTTGGCCAGAAACAATTGGTTCTTTTTATACTTTGTTTATATTTTCTATTTTATCTCCTTTAGCTGGTTTTTTTTTTTAATTAATTAATTAATTTATTTATTTATTTATGGCTGTGTTGGGTCTTCGTTTCTGTGCGAGGGCTTTCTCTAGTTGCGGCAAGTGGGGGACACTCTTCA
The DNA here is from genome assembly GCF_949987535.1 of Balaenoptera acutorostrata. Lineage (NCBI taxonomy): Eukaryota > Metazoa > Chordata > Mammalia > Artiodactyla > Balaenopteridae > Balaenoptera > Balaenoptera acutorostrata. Next base: position 18,390,531 of record NC_080084.1, on the reverse strand, counting down.
TCGCAGTGCGCGGGCCTCTCACTATCGTGGCCTCTCTTGTTGCGGAGCACAGGCTCCAGACGCGCAGGCTCAGTAGTTGTGGCTCACGGGCATAGTCGCTCCGCGGCATGTGGGATCTTCCCAGACCAGGGCTCGAACCCGTGTCCCCTGCATTGGCAGGCAGATTCTCAACCACTGCGCCACCACGGCAACCCTAGCTGGTTATTTAGTAAATCATTCATTTCTATTCAATGATTTATTTATCTATAGTGTAGTAGAAAAAATGACAAATCTGACTCCAGTCTTAATGTTTTGGTTTTGTCTTCTCGAGGTACCATTAATGTCACATAGTAGTAATATCAGTGTATATTTGGGTGCATATTACATAGTGTTTTCAAAATTATTTATTAATTATCACAACAACCCTGCAAATACTATGTTATTCTTATTTCATAGATAAAGAAGATGAGGTTAAAGCCAAGAATATGTGGCTAGTAAGTGACAGAGCTCGTATTCAAACTCAGCCTTCTGATAAGTCCAATTCTTTTTAACCACACAGCAGCTCCCCACAGTAGAACACTTGGCTTAGCTGTGTGCGCTAATACAATTGCTTAATCTTGACTTCTTTCTCTCTCTAAAGTCTCAGTAGCTGTATACCTAACTTCAAAGCAAAAGCTAATCTCTTACACTGAGAAAAATAGGACTTCACTTTTTGAAGGTTAAAAAACTTCCCCTGGAATTGTTAAATTTCCTAGTCTGAAATATTAAAATAATTTAGCAAATATCATAACTCATCTTGATACATTATAATTTCTACATTGTAATTCAACCTCTAGTCCCGATAATAAATCATATTATCTCGTAATCAAGTGACTTCACCTTAGGACTGTATATTTGTTAGAAAAATAAACTTTATTAAAGGTTCTGTTTCCTTGAATTTTAGCAGAAATGAAATATGCTTCATAGATTTAGATGAATGATCTCTAGCTCCTATTGGAAGGTTTAGAAGAAAAAGAACTCTCAATTATATTTTCACAAGAAAGATGAGCCTTTGGAAATATGCATTCTTTCCAATTTTTGGAAGGATTCTGCATATCATATCTTTTCCTCTCCCAGCTATAATTCAAGTACAGTAAGTGCTAAAATGTACCTTCATAAACAAAAATATAAAGTAAAAATTTTTTTCATAATTTGCAGAGCAATTGTTTATGAAAACCTATGTCTTGTCAAAAGGTCAGGTTGTTTTGAAATTAATAAAGTTATAATTATACATGTCTCAGTATAGGTCCAGTGAACAATGGCTGATTAATTTTTCTTCTTCATATTGTCATGCACCATGACAGACACTGTGTCGTGTGGATAAGTGAACTGGTGCTGTGGTTTTATGGAACAACAGATCTAGATTTGGCTTGAACATTTTGTTTGTTATTAGTGTTTTCTCTAAGGCAGAATATGTGATATATATTATCCTATACTTCTTCAAGTCTATTCTTATGAAAAATAGGGATTTTTTCATCAGCTTGACCAAGGGTTGACTTTACCATGAGGGAAAATAGGATGTTAATTTCAAATATGCTTTGAGAAATTCAGTCAGGGTTCAGATAACCCTCACTTAATTGTCTTCTGCCCTAACCTCAGAAAGCCTCATGACTTGATAGGAAACATGAAGTTATCTGGAAAATAAATTCTTGTGTGCTCACATTGCTTTCTCTAAAAATATTAAAATCTCATAGAGAAAAATGTTGGACACACATGTCCTTGGTTTCCATAACTTCTGAACATGATGTTTTTTTAAAGTTTTATACTTGAATGCCAGTGAACTTTGGACAGATTCTATATCCATTTGCCTAATTTCCTCCAATCACACTAGCTGCTATTTCTTACCTTCCTTTGCTCTTCCTTCTTCGAGAGACCTCTAAACTGCTGAAGGCCCCAAGATGCTGTCTCCAGCCATGTTTTCCTCTCCATCTACACCTTTTCTTTGGGAGGTCCCATCCTGCCCCATGGTTTTAAAGACACCTTGTAGGCTGATGACTCTAAAATGTATGGTGAAATTTAGATCTCTCCTGTAAGGCCAGACTTTTCTCTCTTCCTTCAGCTCAGCACAGTGATGACCAGCTCGGGTCCTGAGCCAGGTTTTCTGGGGACTAATTCAGACTATGCCACTTATTATAAACTTAGCAGTCATAATAGTAGCCCCTACTTGCAGCTATCACTGAGAGGACTAAATTAGCTATTGTGCCTGAAAGGGCTTAGAACAGTGTCTGGTGCATAGCAGACATGGAGAAAGCATAGCCAAAATTATGACCTATCTCCATTTGAATATCTACCAAGCATTTCATGCTTAACATGCCAAAAGCAGGACATTTGGTTTCTTCTCCTCCACACACCCAGGTTTCCAGCCAATATCTAAGCCAAATACCCAGAAGCCATCTCTGATTCTTCGCTTTCCTTCAAATGAGCCATCTAATCCATGCCTCAGGAAGTCCCGCCCACTTCCACAACAAAAAATTCCGCTATTTTCCCCTTTCCTTATCCTTGGCCAGAGACAAGTGATGTTTGTCTCCCACAGTCCCAGCTCAAGTTTCCATTGTTTCCCAGTGTCCCAGCTGGTCCCCTGCCTTCCCTCCTACCCTCAGTGGATCCTGGGCACAGCGTAATCTTTCTAAGCACTAATCAGATCAAGCTACTCTTCCTGCTTAAACCCTCCCAGTCGCTTTCCCCTGCAGCCAGCATAAAATTCCTACAAGGGCTCACAGGCTCCCTGACCTCTTCCTCTCTTCTCCCCCGTCTTGCACTCTGCTACACCAACTCTAACCTAGTTTCTGCACTAAGAGCACATCAGACTCCTTTCGATCCCAAAGGTTTTGCACCTGCAGCTCCTGGTGCTTCCCTGTATCTCATTGCTCAGCTTGCAACTCTAATGCCACCTCCAGAGAGTGGACTTCCCTGACTGCCTTGGCTAAAGCCACCTCCCATTCACTCTCCCAGCCTAGGTCACTCAAAACCACGTAGCCTTATTTTATTTTCTTCCTCATATTTATCTGAATATGACATTAACTTATTTGTTTTGATGTTTCTAGTCAATCTCCCTTCCTGCAAAGTTAGCTTCCTGAGAGAAGGGGCTTTTCTGGTTCTGTTTGTCATGGTTTTCCCAGTACTATAACAGTGCCTGGCACACAGAGAAGATGCTTGAAAAATGCTTTGTGTCTGACTAACTCTGGGCTTGCTAACATCTTATAGTGAGTTTCCTACGCTGATGTAGAGCCTAAGAAAGTGACCATGTTTGTAGATATCTGACAAATGGATGTTAGGTAATGAAGGAGAAGGAGGCATTCTGAACCTTTTAGGAACTCGCATTGGGTTTGGGTTGCTGTGCTTTTTGATTTATATATTCTAAATAAAGTCCTATTTTAAATGGGGAGAAATGAAGGACAATCTTGTAAGAAATTGGAGAGCCATTTCCCACCGCAGCTTTAATTCTCCCTTTGAAGAAAGGTGGGGGGAAGGATAAATTAGGAGCTTGGGATTAACATATACACACTACTATATATATATATAAATAGATATTAATAAAATAGATAATAAAATATATAAAATAGATAATCAACAAGGACCTATTGTATAGCACAGGGAACTCTACTCAATATTCTATAATAACCTATATAGGAAAAGAATCTGAAAAAGAATGGAGATATATATATATCTGAATCACTTTGCTGTACACCTGAAACAAACACAACATTGTAAATCAACTATAATATAACAATTAAATTAGAAAAAATTAAATAAATGGGAAAAAATAAATAAATTCTCCCTTTGAGCACTTTGAGTCACCAAATTCTTATTCTGCATCTCAAAGAAAAACTCATATAATATTGGTAGGGAACAGATATTTTGCAAGATTTTTTCATGCATTTTAATAATAATATAGACAACAAAAATTTTTTTAAATTATATATGAAGAAGTAATAAGTCCTATATGAAAATACTATCATCTTTTAAAAAAATTAATTTAATTAGTTATTTTACTTAAATAACTTTTACTTAAATTTTACTCAAGTAACTTCTAGACTCACAGTGCTGTAGAAATTCCAGAGAGGTGATTTAATCCATTTCTCTGTCTTCAGGGAGGATAAATAGAGATCCCATTTTTGTTAACTTCTGGACAGGAGATTCCAGAATCACAGAATCACCCTTATGCATCCATTTTAGTAGAGACTCAGTATAATTCAGAAAACATCACATTTAAATATATTGTTGTACATTATCTTAATTCTCGAAAGTATCAGTTAACCTGGGTTAATTGATGGGTTAATCAAGTTACCTATAATTTACCTCTCAGACAAAAAGCAAACCCAAGAAGATCACCTACAGTGTATATTTACTATTATAACAGCTTCCAGGGTATGCTGTGTGTACTCTGCTCATCCTCTGACCCCCACAGGTACTTCTTGAAAATAGAGGGTGGGGTGTGCAGCTCAGATGATAAGGAGCTGAACACATTGCAAGAACCAGAGTCTTCAAAGAAAGATTGCATTGTGTTCATTATGCTTTATTTGCTAGGGCAAGAAAATATCCTGATCCACTTTCCAATGATTTTCAACAATGGTTGAAATAAACTTTTCCTTTTTTAAATTTAAAGCTACATTAAGGAAAAAATGCAATTTATGTTCCATTTCCAAAATAGTCTGGACAATCAAGATTTTATTATGTGCAACTTAAAGGTCATTAAAAATGCTGAAGCTAATCTTTTTTTTTTTTTAATTTATTTATTTATTTATTTATTGGCTGTGTTAGGTCTTCGTTGCTGCGTGCGGGCTTTCTCTAGTTGCGGCGAGCGGGGGCTACTCTTTGTTGTGATGCGTGGGCTTCTCATTGCGGTGGCTTCTCTTTTTGTGGAGCATGGGCTCTAGGCTTGCGGACTTCAGTAGTTGTGGCACATGGGCCCAGTAGTTTTGGCGTGCAGGCTCTAGAGCGCAGGCTCAGTAGTTGTGGTGCAAGGGCGCAGTTGCTCCGGGGCATGTGGAATCTTCCCAAACCAGGGCTTGAACCCGTGTCCCCTTCATTGGCAGGCGGATTCTTAACCACTGTGCCACCAGGGAAGTCCGCTAATTCTTAAGTTTAAAAAAATTCTGTTGTATTTTATGGAAGCTGAACTCAACCTAACATGGTTTGAGTCTTCCTCCGCAGTAGTTACACACATTGTCCTGTGGTCACATTCTCAACGCATTATGTCAAGGAACAGACTAGCAAAAAGCAATAAGGCAAGGAAAGGATAATATTAAAGCCACTTAAAACAAGGAGCAAGGCCTGACTTGATGCCAATATCAATATTTTACTCTTTTTGGTATGTAAAAATATTTATGCTCCTAAAATCTTAGAAATTTCAAAAAAAAATAGATTGTATTTTTCAAGAAAAAGTGGAATATCCTGAGTTTTAGCATTTTGGGGGTTTTTTTGTTTTTGTTTTTTTTGGTTTGGGGATTTATTTCTTTTTTTGATGTTTCTATCTGCATCATTTCTAAATTAGAACATAGACATTTTACGTTTGAAGACATTCTAGAGTGAATACAGCTAAATGACAAAACCAGGCATGTTGATTTCTTTCCCTTTCTTAACCCTCCATGACAGTAGCTATTTTAACAAAACAATACCTTATCCTCAGAATTCCTCAAACTAGATGGTCTTTATTCTAAGCTTTCTTTGGAGTGTTACGTTTCACTGAGTCAAACTTATTAAAATACTATTAGGCTTAGAATTTGTTCTTTGTACAGCTAGGCCATGGCTTCATAGCCTCAGATCTCTGAGCAAAAAAGGATCCTACCAACTAGAATTGCCACCTAGGAGAAAACCATATTTTCTCCTATCCATCATTATTTTGCATATACAGAGCAAAGAAAGTTTCTTTTTTACAAGCTCACCAATGCTCACAAGGCCTCAGTTTAATTGTTGAGAGAAAGACTTATTTTTGTGTATCAGTAAAAATTATTTTTGTTAACAATCTGCTTCAGAATTAGGGTCAATCACAGAAGTAATTGATACTTGGGGTATCTTCTGTTGTTTATAAATACTTTACGCTAAGACTAAAGCATGCACGTACTTGCCAGGACCTAGGTGTGGGGTGCCTTACTGAGTATTCTGTAAGCTCCGCCCACACCCTCACCTCCCTGTCACAGGGGGACGAGGCAACGCATTGATGGAGAGGAAACTGTAATAGAATAACCAAGGTGGCCGATCCCATACAGGCAGACCTTGGAGATACTGTGAGTTTGATTCCAGACTGCTGCAGTAAAACAAATATTGCAACAAAATGAGTCACGAGTTTTTTGGTTTCCCAGTGCATATAAAAGTCACACTACACTATAGCTATTAAGTGTGAAATAGCATTCCATCTAAAAAAACAACGTATGTACCTTCATTTAAAATAGTTCATTGCTAAAAAAAAAAAAGCCAAATAATTTGAACAGTAACATCAAAGATCACTGATCACAGATGACCATAACAAATATAGTAATAGTGAAAAAATATGAAATCCTGTGATAATGCCCAAAATGTGACACAGAGACATGAAGTGAGCAGAAGCTGTTGGGAAAATGGCACTGGTAGACGTGCTCAACACAGGATAGCCACAGACTTTCCATTAGTAAAAAAGCGTAATATCTGTGAAGTACAATAAAGAGAAGCACAATAAAATGAGCTTTGCCTGTACTTACAACATAACAAAAATCAAAAATAAAAGTAAAAGTTTGGGCTTATTTACAAACCATCAATCCATATAGTTTCCCAGCATAACCAGTGTGAGAATCTGTTACTAGGGAGCTGGTGTAACAGAAGCCAGAAAGTCACCCAAACCCCTGTAACCCGAGGAACCCGGCTCAGAGGAGTCCCAGATGAGTGAGTGAGCTTTTCTACTGGCTCCGGTATCCTTGAGGCTTATTTTAAGCTTTGGGGGGGCATATTCTTTGCTTTATCTTTTTTCCTTTTCGTATCTATTCTTTATGTTCTTTTCAAGCTAATTTCAAGTGTGCAAGCATTTTTCAGAGAGAGGAAACCCCACCTGTAAGGCTGACCTGTTCTTAGGCTCAGGACACTCTGCTTGTGAGGAAAGTATTTTGGAATAGCTGTTTTCAGCCAGTTGTTGCACAGAGAGTCTGGAGAAAAGTTAAGCAAGGAAACAAAAATAAAATTTAAAAGGTGAGTATTGAGGAAAGACAGATGTATGTGATCGTAGCCCCTGACTAGATGGTCACCTCATAACCTCTCCTTGAGTGTTGTCACACACCTGGGACTTGGGGGCCTGGGAATGTGATGAGAAGTATCACAGCCACACAATACGAAGGTCCCTGTTGGCCAAGAAGACTTGGAGAAAGGTAACTAGTTACTGGTTTGAATGTGTTGGCCTCAAAACTATTACCTATAACTAACATTTTCTCAGAGCTCACAGAATATTCAACATCCTACTCAAAAAATGTGGCACAGAGAAAGAGGCACAGACCCCACCCCTACTTCAGTGAGGTAGACGTTCGTGTTCAGTCAAAAGTTCACAAGTATTGAGTTAAATATCTATAATCAGTTTTCTAAAAATAGACTGTGTGCCCACAGTCTGCTAATGCTTCACCTCAGCCAGATTTTTGCTGGTATCAGATGAGTCCACCAACCAAAGGCAAAAATCAGTGTTGATTTTAAACATTGGATAAGAAAGCAATGCTTTCTCTTCTACTACAAACAAAGCCTGAACATGGAATGTGGATTTCACATACCTGTGTGTGTATCAATCAATAAGCGTTACCTACTGCGTGCAAGACACTACACTGCAGGACAAAAAGAAAGAAAATGTATCCATAGCGCCTGTCCTTGAGGATCTTAGAGTTCCCATGGAGAAATAATAAATATATAATAGGAATATGTAAAAAGATTTTAAATAATAATATATATCAGATAAATACTACATTAGTAGTGATAACATTTCCTACTCAGAACAGAGGAGAGGTCAAGAAAATACCCAAAAGCCAGGCCACCCCAAAACTCAGTAGAAGATTCTTTATTTCTGGAAGACTTTTCTTTCCACTAGGGCTCTTGAACCATAGTGTTGATGGCTGGAGCCTAGATGTGAATAGAACAAACCATACCTGGGTTGAGGTGACAGCAGACTGAACCAGTCTGGGGATGACAAGGATTCTGCTTATCCCACAGGCTTGAGCCAAGGATGGGGGTGTGTTTGTCTAGGACACAACTCCAGCCTTAAGCAGCCCTGCTAGTCAACTCAGTGCTCTGTACCAATATTATCATTTTTTTATGTAGGTCTTGACATGAAAACATTGGGAAGCTCTGTGAGATCAGCAGATAGTCATGACTCCAGAAAGTAATAACTTGTTTGAGGAAAGTCTGGGGAGAGGGGGAAAGGAGAAGGTGTTTGCTGTTTTGTCTACACTTGTAGATTGTAATGAGCCACTCCAAGGCAGGAACCCAATTCTTCCTCTTTTCCCCAGGGCTGAGCTCACATAATATTTGTTTAAAACTGAATTGGATGAATCCATGTCTGAATCAATGATTCAGTGAATAAACGTCTTTGATTCCTCCCCTCCCTCTCACTCTTCAGCTCTCTCAGTCCAGCTTCTCTTTCCCACCAGGTATCCACTTCGCCTCTGCTGATTTTTCCAGCCTTCCCCTACTTCCTTGTTCCTGGATGAAGTGATCACATTTTCATTCTCTTCCTTGACCTCAGCATCACTCCCATCTCCAGACTGCCCCCTCTCGTTTCAAAAACGTTGTTTCTTTCAGCTTCCACACCATCATACTCTTCTGGGTTTTCTCTTTCTTCTCTTCCAGTCCTAGTCAGTTCGCCATGCTGGCTCCTTCTTGACTTGGCCCTTAAATACGAGCGTCCAGGCCTACTCCCTTCCCACATCGCACCCCCATACTCTGAAGCCTCATCTCCCCAGCTTCAGGTCCCACCCAACTCATATTTCAGCCCGGACCTCTCTTCTGATCTCCACACTCCTGTAACCAGTGGTTTAAGAGTCTAATTGAGCTTGTCCAAAACGGAAATCGGCTACTGCTACCACCCAGCCCACCCGCCCTGCAGTTTGCTCTGCTTCCACTACTCCATCTTCTTAGATCCCTAAGACAGAAGGCTGACCATCTTCTTTGGCATCTGCCTCTCCCATGCTCCCACAGTCAACCCATTGCCAAGTGTCTGCTGTTGACTCTCTCTCCAAAATGTAAGTGATGTCTGACCACTTTTTCCCACCATCATCACCAGCCCTGCAGCCTAAGCAGCAGTCATTTCTCTTTCCTGAACTGTCACCTCTTACCTGTCAGTATATGGGTCTGATCCTCTTCTTCCCAATACGTTCTCCTCAAAGCAGCCAGTGTAGTCTTTGAAAACTGCACATCAGATCACATCACTCATCTACTTAAAACCCACGGAGAGATTGTCAGGGCTTAACATAAGCTACAAGGTCTGTATAACCTAGTTGTCACCTAATTCTGTAGCATCATCTCATGCCATCCTTTCCATCAACTTACCAGACTCCAGCCACAGATTCTGTTTTCAGAACTAGAACCAAACCACTGTGGTCTCCTAGCTCAGCAGTTCTCCAAGTACAGTCGCTGGAGCAGCAGCAGTGACATCACTTAAAGAAAATGTAAATTCTTGAGCCCCACCCTAGACCTACTGACTGAATGAGAAAACTCTGGGAGCAGGGCCCAGCAGGTGATTCCGATGCACACTTGAGTTTGAGAACCACTGATCCAGTTAATTTGAGATGAGAATGCCTGGAAGTCCCAGTTTTACCTGTTTTATTACCTAGACATACCTGATTCGTCAGGCTTTTTTGGGGAGCTTAGTGGAAGAAAGAGATTGGGGCCCAGCATTGCTTGTCCAACTTAATAAGTTGACTGGGGAAAGCAGTGGGTGGCTTTTGAGTTCTGAGTGACAAGATTATATACACTTACGTGTACTTTTTTGTGAGCCTTTAGGTGTTCTACTATACCACATTCCAAACTCTAAGTAGAGGTCAACTGATACTCATTGAATAATCTGAGTGCAAGACTTCCTTAAATAAAGAGCTAGCCCCTCTTACTGTCAAATATCACCTCTTAGTTCCTTGCATTGTTAGTGAAATTTGCATGTGGATGTCTTTTTCTCTCTCTTAAATCTCAAGTTTACTGACACTAGGAATTATACTTCATAATTTTTAATATCCATCCCAATGCCTTGTAATACTAAGTTTTGGTATATATTGAGTGGGTGGTTGATAGAGCCATTTTCTTAGTTTAATTTGGAATAAATATAAACCACCGGATGTTTTACAATGTGATGCAAGAAGGCAGTCTTTTCCCGGAGATCATTCAGTCCTAACTTTCATCTGTTATAGTGCCAAAGTTCTTTTTCAATGAATTCTTAAATCTCTATAGAATTTTCCAAAAAGTTCTAGCAGCTGTTTGTCTTCACATGAAAGACCAATTATTTACTGAAAATTGTTCACTCAGCCTGCTTAATTTATGTCTCTACCTTATGATTGGTCCTTAGAAACCACCCACTTATCAGCCTTTAATGTAGCAGGACAACATTTATGGCCTTTTGAGATTTTCTTTGTGTATGTATAAAATTATTGTCCCAGAATACGTTTAAATGTTTGAGAAGTGTTGTTGAAGGATTGTACAATTTAGTAGGACTACTGGAAGCAAGAAAAAATTTTTTTCTATGTATCATATTATCCTTACTTACCATACTTGAAATAATCCAACAGTGTCCTCAAGGGACCAGCTCTGGTCCGAAAGCCAGAAGCTCATTAGCCTCACTTTTACTTCCTTTCCAAGCTATCAGGGCTCTAAACAAGCTATACAGGCAAAGACTGACCAACTTCTGAGATTTCCCTTTTCTTGTTTATTTTTTCCAATTGTTTTGTAAAATAATTGCCATCAGTTACAAGGTTCTTAAAAAAATTCTCTGTTATGATCCTCACTCCCAATTGTGTCTGTTTTCTGTGTAGTCATATACATGCCCATGTAATTTCAAGAAAAGCAGAACTGCTTTTAGCACCTAGTGTTTAAACAAATCAATCACTTGGATTATCTTATGGTAAATAATCATTACATAGCATCACCAAAGTATCGTCAAAAGACTATTTGATACTCTAATGATTGCCTTTAAATGTATACATGTGTATATATTTAAATACAAACATGCTTCACACAAACATAACACTTTTGATATTTATTAAGGAAAACACAATTATAATTGCATTTTGGTTGCTTTAAATTCCAAATTTTTTAGTTTAGTAAAGACTCTACAAATGCTTGATGTGCAATAAGATTCTAATCTATAAAAACAATCTTCCATTTTTCACAAGTACATGGTATGAATTTGGTTTGGAAGCTAAGGCTTACTCAGATTAACACAGAAAAGAAAACAAAGAAGGATGCTGTATCCTACTGATCAAGTTAGAACTTATTTTAAAGTCACCTTTAAGGAATTGCCCTAGAGACACGTCTCCTACATATTCCTCAATAATATGAGCTACTAAAAATCTGTTTGCTTTCGATTGCATTTTAGAGAGTTTCCTTATGAACACATTTGAGAAAGAACAGCAGCAACAACAAAAAATTTTAAAAAACATGGCCAGATCTCTGTCTGATGTAAGACCAAGAAATTCAATCTGATTTGTCACACTCTGTAGGGAGTGTTTTCAAGTAACAGACTGTCCCTACTGTGCTCAGTGGCACCTGCTGACAGGCTCTAATGAAGCCACGGAATGGGATGCATTGAGATACAGTAGCTATTTCACATGATTCATAAGCCAGCTTGCTGGGTTGATTTACACTAACACTGCATTAGAGTATATTTCCGTATTTTTAAAGTCTCTAAGATATACTTAAAATCAGAAAAAAATCTATTTTCAAAAGAAATAATACCACCAACGAGTGAAACGCTTTTTGGATGCCTCATAGGATTACTGTAAGGATTACTTAAGATACTATATATATATATAAAAATAATAACAATAAGGCATTCACTTTGTTGCGTTACCTTATCTCTGTGTATATGTCAATATGGTATGAACACCATATGCCTGTGTATGCTCACATCACTCTTAGATTGAAAAATCTAAGTTCCTTAATGGTAGAACTAAGTTTTTATTGTATTATGCTGTATATAGTTCTTATTTTTGCTTAAAATGTGCAGAAGAATTCAATAAATATAAGTTAATAAATGATGGCCATCAACCCAAGCAGAACGCTTAGTTGCAAAGAATGATGAAAGAGAAAAATAATGAAGAATAGAGGCCAGTTGTTCTGCCTATTTCCACCAGGTCTGCCACAAAGAACATGCTATTTAATTGTAGCAGGGGAAATTTGTGATTTCGTACATTAGGGGTGAAATACTGTCTTTGAGCATCAAACAGTCTTTTAAAGGAGCATGACAAAATCTAGATCTCAAGGAAATAAGGTGAGTTTTAGTTTAGTTATAGTTTTGCAGATGTGTGCAAAAGATATTCATAAATTCCTCATTTAAATATATAGGTAAATGGATTTGTTATTTATTGCTGCATATCAAATTACCCCGAAATTTAGCAACTTAAAATAACAATGAATAATCCCACACAGTTGCTGTGGGTCAGAAATTCAGGAGCAGCTTAGTTGGGTGGTTCTGCCTTAACATCTGTCCTGAGGTTGCTGTCAAGATTTCTGAAGGCGTGACTAGGATCGGAGAATCTGTTTCCAATATGGCTCACTCACTTGGCTGTTGGCCGGAGGCTTTGGTTCCTTGCCATGTGAACCACATAGGGGGACTTAAGTGTCCTCATGATGCGGCAACTAGCTTATCCCAGCGCAGGCCACACAAAAGAGAGCGCAAGGGGGAAGCTGCAATGCTTTGTATAACATCATGTCAGAAGTCACACTTCACCATACTTTATTAGAGAAAGGAATGAGTCTCCACCTTTTAAAGGAAGGAGAGTCAAAGATTTGTGAACATATATAAAAACCATCACAGTAAACTCTATGGGTGATAGCATCTCTATGCAGTAAAGAAATATTACTTCCTAGAACTCATATGGTTTCAGTTTGGCTAAGTTTCTTGCTGACAGACATTTTCAAGAGAAACTCTGACGTTTCAGCACAAATTAAGAATTATTTAATGTTTGGAACTTTAAAGATATGCTAAAACTTTATAACTAAAAAAACTGTGATCTAAAGTGTTTAATTTTCTTGAGGCTGCAGAACTAGCTCTGAGTTCTCTAAATATCCAATTAAGTCCTTTGGGGGTTAATTATATGGTAGAATGTTAGCTCTATATGAAATCCAAGGTAATAATCTAAATTCAGTGTAGCAGTTTGTGCCCATCAGAGTACAAAAGTTTTACAGGGGGTAAAAATAGATAAAAATACTATGGTCCTTGCCTGAGTAGAGCAAAATGCTTCCAAACATTTAAGTATAACAAGACTATAGTATTTGTTTATTTTAACAACTGACATATGGCTGTTTTTCAAAGGCAAAATGATCAAGGGTATTGTATAGCAGTAGGTACCAGCTAGAAGAGCCAGTAGATATTATCTTAAATATCTTGATTAACAAATTAAAGCATAATAAAAGCAATTTTGATTTATTTTTATTCTGAATTTTGCCCATCATAAGAAAATTTACTATAGTTCTTGAAAAAAATACATGTTCAAAACCCTAATGTAAATAAGGCATTTGAATAGAAATATTTTTCAGGCCTACTTCAATAAATCTTTCATTTTCCAGTACTCAGGGTTCTCAGTGTGGAGAATATATGGAAAAGTACTGTTTGTTAATTGAATTTTGACCCAAATAGTAAGGAAAACAGTTGTGGGAATTAAAAGTAGGCCTACCAGAGAATGTAGTACATTTACTGAATTCCTACAAAAGACACTTAAAAATAGGTCACTCATTCATCTGGGCCATGTGGATTTGATGTGAATCATTATCAGGAGAGCCTGCAAATAACAGACACTTTAAAAAGTATATTTGTTTCTTACCTAAATAAAGATAGAAATTTCAGAAAACCCTGAGAACTGGATGAATTATGCTCCTGAGTCAGGGCTCATATAATGGTAACTTCCTATAGAAAAGACAGTGGCTCATAGGAAAGAGAAAAAAGGCCTCATTACAGAGGGAACCATTCTCTCTGTTACCCAAATGCACTGAACTGCTTCACTTTGGAATCACTTTACCATCTCCAGTCCCTTTATTGACTGTTTCCCTGTTTAGTGCATAGATTAATAAACATAAGTATTCAAAAATGTGTTATTCTTAGTACTAGATTTTGCATTTTAAGTAATTGGGATGATATCAGTTTTGTGGTTTGGGGATTTCACTGCATTGTAATCCTTAAAAATGGAAAATATGACATTGTTTTCATATTTTAATTTTAAAACATGTTACCAAATATGTTCGTTTGTTAAGTACAGAAAATAGATCATTGGATGAAGTTGGGCACTCAATACAAAGGTTTAACGTTACCCCAACAGGAGCCTAAGTTCTCAAAGTAAGAATTGATAGAACAAGTTTTTAACCCATTTCATAGAGAGCAGAAGTCACCAAGAGGCCAAATATTCCAAATGGAGATCAGGAAGAGGTTTAAGATAATAAAGCAGCATTTTGCTGATGTTCAGAACAGAAATCATTTGACTTAGTGCCAATTTGATCATTTAAAACCCAAACCAGCTTTTAGTCAGCCTTAATAGTCACAGAATTGAACAATGTTTGGAGGAGGATCCTGAAAGCAGTGGGTTGGGGAAAGCAGACAATAATGGGGCGGTGTTGAGGGCATGATGTTTTGCAAGCATTCTTTGCCACGGGGGAAAATGGGATCTCAGTTATCATGCAGTTACTTTCTCGGGTCGAGTGTCTATTCTATGCTTCCTATATTGCTTTCATTTTTGTGGGATGTTTTTATTTTGTTGATGTACTCATAATCACAAACATGTTTATAAACTAAACAACCACTAAACCAATTTTTTTTTAAACATCTTTATTGAAGTATAATTGCCTTACAATGGTGTGTTAGCTTCTGCTTTATAACAAAGTGAATCAGTTATGCATATACAATATGTTCCCATTTCTCTTCCCTCTTGCATCTCCCTCCCTCCCACCCTCCCCATCCCACCCCTCTAGGTGGTCACAAAGCACCGAGCTGATCTCCCTGTGCTATGTGGCTGCTTCCCACTAGTTATCTATTTTACATTTGGTAGTGTATATATGTCCATGACACTCTTACCCTGTCACATCTCACCCCACCCCCTCCCCATATCCTCAAGTCCATTCTCTAGTAGGTCTGTGTCTTTATTCCTGTCTTGCCACTAGGTTCTTCATGGCCTTTTTTTTTTTTTTTTCCCCTTAGATTCCGTATATATGTGTTAGCATACTGTATTTGTTTTTCTCTTTCTGACTTACTTCACTCTGTATGACAGACTCTAACTCCATCCACCTCATTACAAACACCTCCATTTCATTTCTTTTTATGGCTGAGTAATATTCCATTGTATATATGTGCCACATCTTCTTTATCCATTCATCTGTCGATGGACATTTAGGTTGCTTCCATGTCCTGGCTATTGTAAATAGAGCTGCAATGAACATTTTGGTACATGACTCTTTTTGACCTATGGTTTTCTCAGGGTATATGCCCAGTAGTGGGATTGCTGGGTCGTATGGTAGTTCTATTCGTAGTTTTTTAAGGAACCTCCATACTGTTCTCCATAGTGGCTGTATCAATTTACATTCCCACCAACAGTGCAAGAGTGTTCCCTTTCCTCCACACCCTCTCCAGCATTTATTGTGTGTAGATTTTTTGATGATGGCCATTCTGACCAGTGTGAGATGATATCTCATTGTAGTTTTGATTTGCATTTCTCTAATGATTAATGATGTTGAGCATTCTTTCATGTGTCTGTAGGCCATCTGTATATCTTCTTTGGAGAAATGTCTATTTAGATCTTCTGCCCATTTTTGGATTGGGTTGTTCGTTTTTTTGTTATTGAGCTGCATGAGCTGCTTGTTAATCTTGGAGATTAATCCTTTGTCAGTTGCTTCATTTGCAAATATTTTCTCCCATTCTGAGGGTTGTCTTTTGGTCTTGTTTATGGTTTCCTTTGCTGTGCAAAAGCTTTTCAGTTTCATTAGGTCCCATTTGTTTATTTGTGTTCTTATTTCCATTTCTCTGGGAGCTGGGTCAAAAAGAATCTTGCTGTGATGTATGTCATAGAGTGTTCTGCCTATGTTTTCCTCTAAGAGTTTGATAGTGTGTGCCCTTACACTTAGGTCTTTAATCCATTTTGAGTTTATTTTTGTGCATGGTGTCAGGGAGTGTTCTAATTTCATACTTTTACATGTTCCTGTCCAATTTTCCCAGCACCACTTATTGAAGAGGCTGTCTTTTCTCCACTGTATATGCTTGCCTCCTTTATCAAAGATAAGTTGACCAAATGTGTGTGGGTTTATCTCTGGGCTTTCTATCCTGTTCCATTGATCTATATTTCTGTTTTTGTGCCAGTACCAAACTGTCTTGATTACTGAAGCTTTGTAATATAGTCTGAAGTCAGGGAGCCTGATTCCCCCAGCTCCATTTTTCGTTCTCAAGATTGCTTTGGCTATTCGGGGTCTTTTGTGTTTCCATACAAATTGTGAAATTTTTTGTTCTAGTTCTGTGAAAAATGCCAGTGGTAGTTTGATAGGGATTGCATTGAATCTGTAGATTGCTTTGGGTAGTAGAGTCATTTTCACAATGTTGATTCTTCCAATCCAGGAACATGGTATATCTCTCCATCTATTTGTATCATCTTTAATTTCTTTCATCAGTGTCTTATAATTTTCTGCATACAGGTCTTTTGTCTCCTTAGGTAGGTTTATTCCTAGATATTTTATTCTTTTTGTTGCAATGGTAAATGGGAGTGTTTTCTTAATTTCACTTTCAGATTTTTCATCATTAGTGTATAGAAATGCAAGAGATTTCTGTGCATTAATTTTGTATCCTGCTACTTTACCAAATTCATTGATTAGCTCTAGGAGTTTTCTGGTAGCATCTTTAGGATTCTCTATGTATAGTATCATGTCATCTGCAAATAGTGACAGCTTTACTTCTTCTTTTCTGATTTGGATTCCTTTTATTTCTTTGTCTTCTCTGATTGCTGTGGCTAACACTTCCAAAACTATGTTGAATAATAGTGGTGAGAGTGGGCAACCTTGTCTTGTTCCTGATCTTAGTGGAAATGGTTTCAGTTTTTCACCATTGAGGACAATGTTGGCTGTGGGTTTGTCATATATGGCCTTTAGTATGTTGAGGAAAGTTCCCTCTATGCCTACTTTCTGCAGGGCTTTTATCATAAATGGGTGTTGAATTTTGTCAAAAGCTTTCTCTGCATCTATTGAGATGATCATATGGTTTTTCTCCTTCAATTTGTTAATATGGTGTATCACATTGATTGATTTGCGTATATTGAAGAATCCTTGCATTCCTGGGATAAACCCCACTTGATCATGGTGTATGATCCTTTTAATGTGCTGTTGGATTCTGTTTGCTAGTATTTTGTTGAGGATTTTTGCATCTATGTTCATCAGTGATATTGGCCTGTAGTTTTCTTTCTTTGTGACATCTTTGTCTGGTTTTGGTATCAGGGTGATGGTGGCCTCGTAGAATGAGTTTGGGAGTGTTCCTCCCTCTGCAATATTTTGGAAGAGTTTGAGAGGGATAGGTGTTAGCTCTTCTCTAAATGTTTGATAGAATTCACCTGTGAAGCCATATGGTCCTGGGCTTTTGTTTGTTGGAAGGTTTTTAATCACAGTTTTTTTTTTTTAAACCAATTACTTTTGACTTTGATGAAAGGTATACCCATTCTAAGTATAAATCAGCCCTTGGGCATCCCTGCTGATTGATGAAAAATTCCAGATCTGCAAAAACTAGCTCCATTTGAAGTGCTCCTTTGTCAGCACCGGCTTTGGATAGAGCTTCACTTAGTTGTGATGCTTTGGAAGAGAGACATTACATGAGGCTAAACTACAGAGCATTCAACTGTCTCGTGAAAGTGTATAAACATTTTCTAGTGTGGTCATAAAAATTAAGTGATTTCTCCTTTTATTCCAGGACACGAACTCTTAGCCAGCAATGTCTGATTGCAAAGGAAGAGGGGGAAAGGGCAGCCTGCCCAGGACTGACATGTAGAAAAGGACAATGTGCCAGGGCTCACTTTGTGTTAAAGTTCCCTGCTCCTTTCAAATCCACGGCACCCACCTGTTTAGGCATCTCGAGGACGATGAATGGTCAATTACTCCTTTAAGCCCACATTCCAGTTAGGTTTTTTTCTTCCTCAGTAATTAAAAACAATACCAATATCTTTGGTTTCTAACTTCCTTTTTTTTTTTTTTTCCTGTTGCTACCTATGGTGGAAGGTATTTACAGAAAAGTCCAAAAGAAGCTGTGTAGTATAGAGGTTAAGAACACAGACAATCTGGGCTAAAGTATTGCATTCAGTTCTTGGCTTGACCATTTACAAATGGTGAGACCTTGGGCAAGTAAGTCGCCTTGTCTCTATATGACTTGGTTTCCTCATATATAAAGTGGAATAGTGACAGTTCTCTCTTTGTAGGGTTAGTTATTAATATTATATGAGTTAAAATGTGCCAAGTGCTTAGAAAAGTGCCTGGCACAGAGGACGTGCTGGATAAGGGTCACCTCTTACTATGTGTTGCCTATTCCCTGTGGCATTGAGGCATTTTACTATCATTTTGTCTAGCTATTCATGAAATGCTGACCCCTCTGATGCCTACTTTCACGTGCCTCTTCTTGACCAGCTTCTCTCTCTACCTTTCTTTTCTCAACCTCTTTCCCTTCTCTTCGGCTTCTGCCTGCCCTTGTAAATGCAGGTCTCTTAATAGTCCAGATTCAAACATCTCTCCTTCTATACTCTCCCTTCCTATTTGGCCTTGCCTAGTGCCTTTAATCCAGGCCCTCCCCACCCTGCCTTTTTTTCCCCCGCCTCTATACACAGCCCCCAAAAGACGTGAGCACTCATTCCTTAGTGATATTGGTTAAAAAAGTGCTGCATGTGGTCATTTCATCCCTGTCTTTTCCCTAGAACTCTAAATCATTGCCTTCTCCCACTATCTCCTATCTCCTACTCAGCCTTTGATAAATATTTGTTGGAAACATATTTAGTAAAACATTTAGTTAATGATGATGTCAAATTTTTATCTAACTTCTCAAGTTGTGTGTAAATTTCAGTTAGCCGTGCTGTGTCTACAAAGTCTTCACTTTTATGGCTAATGTGCAAAATACACTTAACAAGTTTTCTATAGAAAATTAGTATTGAAGCAATTCAACCGGGACACTAATGATTTCATGCTTGCTATGGATAATTATTCTTCCATCTAAGTTTATAAACAAAAATGTGGCTAATTGTTAATATTATTACTTAATCTTATATCTTATAAGCTTTCATGGCCTCTCTGAGTGCATTACTCTCCCCAAATATTACACTCAATGATTCTAACCTTGTCAACATTAGCATAAGTGGAAAATGTGTCAGTGTCACAAATTTCATCTCACAGAAGGCTCAGTATTCACTGACCATTTTGAAATGCAATTTTCTGGGACTAAGTTAGACATTAAAGACACATCAGTGGTTCTTAAGACTTTTTCATTTATTACAATCTGTGCCCTACATAATGCCCCACACAGAGAGAGGGGGACAGGAAGAGAAATGGAATTTTCATGCACATTCATAGCAGAAAGAAAGGAATAGAAGTGTACCAATCAGGGCTCCAGTAAGAAATAGAAGGAACACTTAAAATAGGATTATATGGGGAAGGATTAGTTACAAAGGAACTATTTACAAAGGTGTGCGGAAGGAGAAACACAAGGGTCAGTACTGTAACCTGTGGGGCTTAGTCCTAGCTGAGCCATCACCACCTCAAGGCCCCAAAGAGAAGTAAAACAGTTAACAGAACCCAGAGGGGAAAAGTCTGCAAAGTCAGCTGCTTGAAAAGAGCAATGACCTTGGGTAAAAGGACACAACCAGTTCAAGGCAACTATGCCATGTAGGATCCAGGGGAATAAATACTCCTTCCCCCTTTGAAGAGGTTCTGGAACCAATTCCCAGTGTGGGAGAGGGTTTCCTCCACACCACCAAGCAATTCTCCAGACACCTCCTGGGTGTCCTACTGTTCAACTCAATCCTGACGGTATCCACCTGGAGATCGCATCAGATCCCACCTGTTAAGGGCTCAGTCACACAAACTACCCCTCCCTCCCCACTTCAGTTGCCAGTTGCAAGCCCAGGTTATCACCTGTGCTTCAGACCAACAGGCTATAGATCGGAGGCTCCTATGACCCCCTCCTTGGGTTGAATTAAGCTGATAGAGTGGCTTACAGAACTCAGAGAAACATTTTACCTACTAGACCACTGGTTTGTTGTAAAAGGATGTAACTCAGGGACAGCCAGATGGAAGAGTTGCAAAGGGCTAGGTATGGGGAAAGGACGAGGAGCTTCTATGCCCTCTCCAAATGCACCAGTCTCCCTAAATCTCCAAGTGTCCATCAACCCAGAAGCTCTCCAAGCACTGTCCATTTGGGTTTTCATGGAAGTTCCTTACATAGCCATGATTGATTAAATCATTGACCACTGGCGATTGAACTCAATCCCCAGCCCCCTCCCCTCCCAGGAGGCTGGTTGGCTTCGCTGGCAGCCAGCCCCCATCCTGGGTGGGGTCAAAGAGCCACCTCATTAACGTAACAAAAGACACTTTTATCACTCTCCTAACTTAGGAAATTCCAAGGGTTTTAAGAGCTCTATGCTAGGAATGAGATGGAAGATCAAAAAGATGTATTTCTTATTATAAATGACAATATCACAGCCTTATATCCCCTACTGGGGCTCCCCATAGGCCAACCTACCCTGAAGCCAGAGACATGGGATGCTGTTGATGGAATCCATGCAAAGTGTTCCCATATAGTTTATCATCCAAACTGGGACACTTTTGAGAGTTAAAGGAGTTGTTAAAATTGTAACTACTGCAAAAAAAAGAAAGTTGCTACCCAACAATTACATAACTGTTGTAGATTTTTATACCATTCAGTAAATGACAAACACAGCTGTAGTAGGAAAGCCTCTACTACTCTATACATTCTGTGACGAAACTGCTCCACCTCTGCTTCCCTGCATATTTCATATATGCATATGTCACATACACCTAAGCCACAATTCCCTCCTACCCCATCAGACTCTGTGTATCCTGCAGGCTGCAGGTGGCACCAGAGCACAGCTAGCTGGTACACCAAGGATGGGTAGGGCATCTGAAGTCACAAGTCAGCTGTCCCAAGCCACTTGGGTCTGAGTGCATTTTGTTAAACCAGTGAGCAACCTATGTTCTGTTCTTGAAAGGGAGGTGTTTGTTAGATTATATCTGGGAAGGGTCAGGGAAAGAGTCAGTTTATCACTAGTTGTCTTTAGAATATAACCATATATGAAAGTAAGAACTTTGTTCTCTGCACATGAATCTCACACACTGTCACAGACGAGACCGTAGGAGTCATAAAGTCAAACCCACTCTGATGTATATTAAAACAATTATTCATAATTTTATGTCATCAAAAAATGAACATTACAAAACTAAACATACTCTTACAGCAATTGTACTCTTTGGTATTTATACAATGAAGTTGAAAACTTATGTTCATACAAAAACTTGCACATAGATATTTATAGGAGCTTTATTCATAATTAATTGCCAGAACCTAGAAGCAACCAAGATGTCCTTCAGCACACAATGGAATATCATCCAGTGCTAAGAAGAAATGAGCTATCAAGCCATGAAAAGACGTAGAGGAACCTTTAAATGCATATTACTAAGTGAAAAAAGGCAATCTGAAAAGGCTACATTCCATATGATTCCAAATATATGACATTCTGGAAAAGGCAAAACTATGGGGACAGTAAAAACACCTGTGGTCACCAAGAGTTAGGGAGGAGAGAGGGATGAATAGAGCACAGAGGATTTTTAGAGCCATGAAACTGTTCTGTATGATACTATAATGGTAGATACGTATCCTTATACATTTGTCCAAACCTGTAGAGGAGACCACAGCAAAAGTGAACCCGAATATAAACTATAGACTTGGAGTGCTAATAATGTGATGGTGTAGATTCATCAGTTGTAACAGATGTACCACTCTGCTGGGGGCTGTTGCTAAATAGTGAGGCTCTGCATGTGTGCGGCAGAGGATTTAAGTGAAAACTCTGTACCTTCCTCTCAGTTTCGTTGTAAACCTAAAACTGCTCTAAAAATAAAGTCTATGTTTTCAGTGAAAGAACGATGACTGTCAAAGCTGGAGAAAGACTTCGTAAACCAAAACAGATGATATCAGATTGCCAATCAGACACAGCTTCTCAATGAACTTCTTTGTTCAGATGAAAGCAAACAGAAATCATTGACTGGTTAACAATATCACAGACTGGAGTGATTTCAAAAGAGTCTTTAAATAGTCATGGAAACAAACGCATTTTCCAGTGTACCTTCTTTTCTTTAATGTTGTCTTTCATGTGTTCCCAAAAAATGTGACTCCCCAACCTCTTCCTGTTGCCCATTGTGCCCACAATGGGCTCTTGTGCTCTTATCTGAGACTGAGGCCGTTCCATCACTGAGGGACATTTGCCTGCAATTTCTAAGGATGTAATTAACCATTTTGAAATTTACTGTAAAATACTTTTGTGGGAATAAAAGTGAATGTTTTCAAGGGAAAGGAATAATTTACTGTCACTGATTCTTCCCATTTTTAAAAAGGCAAATAGAGGAAATTCCTATAGCACAAAACAGAATATTCCAGACACTTCTGCATGAGCATCTCTAATATTTGAAAACATGCAAAACAAGCACTGCCTATAAAGAGAGAAAGCACAAAATAAGTGGTAGCATTTTTTCCCTACATGGAACCCACAAGTAGAATCTTTCAGCCTGTCATAGCTGTCCAGTATTCGAAGGGGTTGACTTTCAAAGGGCCTTTTTTTTTTGGCCACGCTGCGTGGTTTGTGGGACCAGCCAGATAGAATCCTGTGCCCCCTGCAGTGGAAGCACAGAGTCCTAACCACTGGACCGCTGGGGAATTCCCTCAAAGGGCCTTCTTAATGGTAGTAGTCTATCCCGATTATAAAACACTAAGAAGAAAATAATTTATATAGGTGATACATAAATGCATTTATATAATATATATTATATATATTATATATATTAATTTATATTAAATAAGTTATATGACATGACATATTAATAAAAATAACATGTTAAAGAGGAAAAATCCTACTCTATTTTCACCTGAAATCATCAAGATGAAATTGAATCAATTAGAATGTTTCAATTGTCATTATACGAAAATGGATTCAGTTACCACACCCATTACTTAGTTACCATTTATGTTAGCAGCTTCTGTGTAGTTGGTGTAAATTCCTAAAAGGTATCCAGCTGAGGTCCTTCTGTAAGTGCAGAAAGCCATTCTAGCAACAGACCAAATGAATCAACATATGCCTACAACATTTCCGCAGGGCACGTCAAAATGAGCATTTCCCCAGCCACATTTCATGTCTAAAAACATAAACAGACACACACACAGTCCAAGCTCCCACACACAGCTTTAAAAGACCTCATTTAGAGAAAGCAAATTGTTTCCTCCCCTTTTACTAAAAAGTTTCTCTTTAATGGCTTTTAAAAAATTCAATTGTAAAATACCTTAACAAATCAACATAAATGAAAATCTTTGCATGTGGAGAACTACTGGAGAGTCAGTACAGCCATAGGAAAAGTTGTTATCATTTGAATATCACAGAGAAAAATAACAAAAGACCATGAATAATTTTCTTCTCTCATTTGGAAGTTATTAGTAGACTTCCCTTTGTTCCATTGAGAAATGAGAGAAGAAAATATGAAGTTACAGCGAACCCATATGGCCAGCAGGAAAATCCTCTTTAATTGCTTTATTGCCAGAAATGTTAAATCACTTCCTGAGGATACAGTTCAAATGAAACATATGGCAGCTATTAACAAAAACCCCTAATGAATTCAAAAATATGCTTTTTATGGGAGCTTTCTCATAAGAAAGTCATACATGTTATTTAAACTATATATACAAATACACACTTGGCATTTTAATCCCACAAAGGTTTGATGAACACCTACTCTGTACCAGATGATACAGGCAGCTTGCATGAAATGTTTTTTCCCCAAACCCAGGAACAGATATTAGACTATGAAACCTCAGGACATGATCCCAGATCTAGCCATGCCACTTCTCAGTCAAAGACAAAAAGAAATCTCACCAGCACTTCCTCCCCATGGGTTCAGCGTCCAGGAAAACCATTCCGTTTCCACCCAGGTAGTCCTAATTACCTACTATCTTCCTATACCTATTAATGTCACACCAATGAGGGTGCTAATCACTGTCATTCAGCAACCTCTGCATGGAACTATTCTCATGTATCTTCTTCAATTGGATTGTGAATTCCACAAAGAAGAAAACTTTGCTTAGGGCTTTTGTACATAGAATAATGTGAGGCATCTAATTAAGAATCAACCAATAGCTTTAATTAATTGAAAACCAAGTGTCAGCATTTTTTTTTAAGTTAATGCCTTTCATCTCTGGGAAATTTCACAAATCTAATCAATGTATTCATAAACCCTTTTCTAAAGAGACAATTCTCCCTCAAATTCAAAGATAAATCAGCTGAGGGATATCCAGCTGTTATTACTATGTGGTTTTACTTTAAAAGAGAAGTTATTAAATCTTGGGTACATTAAACTTTGACTTTTCTTTCTCCACATAATAATATGGCCATTGAAGTTATTTAATGGAAGTGAGCTTTGGTAGCTTAAAAATTCATGCAGAACATGGGGTAAGATTCTAAAGTAACTGGCATTGTCTACATGACATATTGGCTTTGGCTATATGGAGGCTAAAATATTTTTGTTTGTAGGGTAACTCATTGATTAACATTTTTATTAAATATTTACTTATCCATGCTTGGTTACACATTTTGTAATCAAATAGAATAAAATATGGAAAAGGCCTGTCACTGGTCAACTTGTGATTTGGTGTAAGACATTCAATTTGCCTAAAATGCCTTAGCTATAAGAAGAGAGAGCTTACTTAGAGAATTTCTAAATGTCTCATACAGATACTCCTGCACAAATATTTTGTAATCTAAGTCAATGTCTGCTCATAGGACCTCTCCAAACCTTTCTCCTCCTTCATTTCAAAATATTCTGATTAGTATTTTGAAATTAGTGATCTCAGAGGTCAGTGTGCCAGTTGTTGTGTCCTGGCTTCCATTCCATTACTGTGACCTTGCGAAAGTTACTCTATTTTTTAAGACTTCACGGAGTTGGTCTAAGGATTGAGTGAGTTTATGCAGGTAAGAGCTTAAAACCGTACCTTGTACGTTCTGAGAACCTAGTAAGTGTTAGCTCTTCATACACTGAGGGACTTTCTCCATGAACGTCCTTTAATTACCTATCACCAACCTTTGCAATCTTGTCAATGAAAGGGTTTCTGTTTTGTTTTGTTGTTTATTTGCTTAAAACAAAAGAGAAAATTTAATTTAAAGGCCCTGATCTCCAGTCAGGGGGCAAATCTAGGGGCTAGGCTTAAAATATATAGTATGGATTTAATTCCATTTTTAGACCTTTCCCAAAATATAGACATAAAAAGTAATCAAACATCACCAAAACTGTAGGAAGACTTTCTTTTCAAGGGAGTATAGAATCAGAGAAGTTCTTGAAACAGAGGAAAAATCAGATGATCCTGCTATAAATGAAAGGATGCTGAGGAAGATGCTTACAGCCTACGCAGTCCCTCTGATGCCCTGGTCTCTGGACATGGTTCTCCACTCTGCCATTTAATAACCTAATATTCTCTTCATGGCTGCATCTTTGCCAGGACACAGAGTCCGTGTTCACACCCAGAGAACAAAAAGTGAACAACTAAATGTAGATCAAGATTAAGTCAAAATACGCTTTCACTGTGGATCAATCTTGCCAAAACAAAACCCCCTCTATTTTTTTATCTGTAGAAAGATTTTTTCCCTTATTTGAAAAATTACTTCAATCTCCAAATCCTGTAAATTCCAAAGGTGAGGATCTCAAAAATAATCAGTATCTCACAAAGATATAGGTGTCTTGATATTTGATATTTCCAGAAATGAAGATTGATATTATTATTTCCTTAGGCTGATCTACAACAGAGGTGCACGGGAGCCTTCCTCTCTCTCTCTCTCTCTCTCTCTCACACACACACACACACCCACGCATATGTGTGCACACACACACATTTGCAACAAAATTAATTACCCATTTGAGCCTAGTTTTCTTACTTCAACTCTGAGGATTTTGTCCCCTAAAGAAGGGGAGAGAGACATGCTTGTAAACATCTTGTGTGGTCAGTGGCTGTGGAGTAGAAGGCGTCAGATCCCAGTGGGCTGGATAGATTTATAAAAGGCTTCCAATAACAGTTAATACACTCATGCTAACTGTATTTTATACATGAGTAACTGAGGTGAATGGCAACCAAAAGCTAACTTCCTTAGTTTGTTTTAGGGTATTGACAAGGAGTAGAACTATACTGTTCTACTTTAAAGTCTGTTGAAGACATCTCATTCTGAACTCTATTTTCTAAATAATAGGGATAGATAATAGTTACTGGGAATTGAACTTCTAAACCTCTCATATCAGTAATTTGGCCCATTGGCCCAGTGCCCATAGTAACAAATAGTAAGAGCAGCTCCCTTTTCCCAGGGACCTCATGTGCTTTACAGAAGCTACTACGTTTAGTCCTTTCAGCAACCCTGTGAAGTAGAGGTGTTTATCCCCCTTTTATAAAGGAGGAATCTGAACCTCGAGGGGACAGAGCAGAGACTTGAAAGCCCAGACACTAACCAAACAATTTACTTTTTCTGCCTCCCAAAATAGGACAAAGAAATCGAACTACAAAAATTCAACCCCAATTCAAACGTGTTTTTAGTCTCATTTATTGCCAGTATCTTTTAAGGGTAAGACGGGTCTGTCGTCAGAGAGGAAAACAATTACATGACTGATTTAGCATTAGCATAACTGGCTCTCGTGACTTTACCAATAGTTCCACAACTCTTTTTTCTTTTCAGCTTTATTGAGGTGTAGTTGTCAAATAAAATTGTAAGATATTTAAAGTGTACATTGTAGTGATTTGATATATGTATACATTGTGAAAGGATTCCCCCTTTAGTTAATTAACACATCCATCACCTCATATACTTTTTGGGGGGTGGGAATATTTAAGTTCTACTCTCTTAACAAATATCAATTATATAGTACAATGTTATCAACTATAATCACCATGCTTTCATTAGTTCATCAGATCTTATTCATCATACAGCTGAAAGTTTATACCCTTTTACTAATCCTTCCCTATTTCCCCCACTCCACCAGCCCCTGGCAACCACTTTTCTACTCTCTCATACTATCAGTTGCACACTTTTTTTTTTTTTTAAAGAATCCACATATTAAAAATACCATGTTTTATTTGTCTTTCTCTGTCAGGCTCATTTCACTTAGCATAATGCCTTCAAGGTACATGTTATTGCAAATGGTATGATTTCCTTCTTATTCATTTATGAATAATATACCATTACACACACACACACAGACACACACACCCCACATCTTGTTTACCCATTTATCCATTGATGGACACTGAGGCTGTTACCATATCTTGGCCATTGTGAATAATGTTGCAATGAATATGGGAGTGCAGATACCTCTTTGATATCCTCTTTTCATTTTCTTTTCTTTTTTTAATTAATTAATTCATTTATTTATTTTTGGCTGCCTTGGGTCTTTGTTGCTGCACGTAGGCTTTCTCTAGTTGCGGCGAATGGGAGCTACTCTTGTGCGTGGGCTTCTCATTTCAGTGGCTTCTCTTGTGGTGGAGCATGGGCTCTAGGCACGAGGGCTTCAGTAGTTATGGTGCATGGGCTCAGTAGTTGTGGCTCGCGGGCTCTAGAGAGCAGGCTCAGTAGTTGTGGCGCATGGGCTTAGTTGCTCCGTGGCATGTGGGATCTTCCCGGACCAGGGCTCAAACCCGTGTCCCCTGCATTGGCAGGTGGATTCTTAACCACTGCGCCACCAAGAAAGTCCCGAGTAGTTCTATTTTTAACTTTTTAGAAACCTCTGTACTGTTTTCCATACTGCTGCACCAAATTACATCCCCACCAACAGTGCACAAGGGTTCCCTTTTCTCCACATCCTTGCCTATACTAGTCATCTCTTGTCTTTTTGATGATAGCCACTCCACAGGTATGAGGTGACATCTCATCGTGGCTCTGATTTGCATTTCCCTGATGATTAGTGACGTTGAGCATCTTTTCGTGTGCCATTTGTGTGCCTTCTTTGGAAAAAAAAAGTTTATTCAGTTCCTCTTCTCTCATATTTCTAGTGTCAGGTTCTATTTAATTTTTGCTCCATTTATGGGACATCATTTTGTTCCTAATAATGTTATTTTCCTAATAATGTTATTTGCTGTTTCCTTTTAATAATACCACAATTTTGTGGCTTTTTTTCTTTTTCAGGCTATTCCAGGTACTTCAGAGAAGGAAAAGGCTGGTAAGTTGACATTGGTTGTGTTTTCACTCCTACCTATTTTAGGATAAAATTCCATCTTCATATAGATATTTTATTAAATATCTAAAATGTATACATCTTGTCAGTCTCTGGGCAAAAGTTTTGGTTGAATTCCTGAAAAATAAGTTTTGCTCAAAATGTGGGAAAAAATATGGTTTTCTAGCATAGCATTACATTTTGTTAGAATAAGGTGTGTACTTCTTGTAGCATTAACTGTAACTGCAACCACAACTTTTTCTTGAGGAAAATAATTAGATGTCATTCAATGTACTGAGGAATGGTCTTTGGACATCTGTTGTTAATACAGTTGGCCCTTCGTATCCATGGGTTCTGCATCCACAGACTCAACAAACCTGGGTTGAAAATATTTGAAAAAACAAAAAATTCCAGAAAGTTCCAAAAAGCAAAACTGGAATTTGCCACAAAGGCAACTATTTACATAGCATTTACTTTGTATTAGGTATTACAGGTAATGTAGAGATGAATTGAAAGTATACAGGAGGATGTGTATAGGTTGTATGCAAGCACTGGGCCATTTCATATAAGGGACTTGAGCATCTGTGGATCTTGGTGTCCATCAGGGAGTCCTGGAACCAATCCCCTGCGGATACTGAAGGAAGACTATAATTATCAAGATTTTTAAAAATCTTAGTAGCTTATTTAGTAGTCCTAGAAAAAGATGTACTTGTTTAAAGCCGATGTCATACCATCAAAAATATAATTGTGAAGCAATACGAATAGTTGTATTAGAGAAAAATTATATTTTCTATGCTTTGTGCTATGATTATAACTACTTAACAGTATTATGGGAAATGGATAAGGACTAATGAAAAATACAGATATATGAAAAATTAGACTTGAATTGATGGAATTATGTGCTTTTCAAACATCTTTTGATCCTCCTCAATATTGTCTTATGTTTTCTGTGTAATAATAATCAACTTTTTAAAAAACTGATTAAAGGTGCTTTACCAAACTTGAAGCATATCACTTAGCTCTTAGACGTGTGTAATTTTTGAGCCAATTTAAAAGTTTAGAGTATCATCTAAAAGGTGTCACGACTTCAAGTGACTTTACACTAACGCATTAGAGTTGGTCTGATAGGATTGTTATATGGGGAATGTTCTCTGTCAAGTTCAGTGATTTGATTTTTGCTGCCAGATAGTTTTCACACACAAGTGTTCATAGTTTGTGTTCTTCCATGAGCTAAAGTGTTCTCCTCTGTTTAGGCTGTGTCTGGCCTCTTCTCTCTAATACGTTGAAAGGTAAGCCTTCAGAACAGAAGGAAAATATTGAACTGGCATCATGTGTCAGTTCAAGAGAAAAACTGCTCAGTTTATCCATGCGTTGGTATTACTTGGATTAATAATATATACTAAACGAATTCAAATTACCATTCCAGAGCTCTAATACCTTCAATAATAGATGTATCAGCTATCTCATTAGGACAAGACATAAATGGTTAAGAGAGCATTTGCATCACAAAGAAAAAGAAACTTAGCCAAAGTTGTGCTTTATCTTGAGTTGTGACATTCTCTGTAATTCGCAAGATTGGCTGCAATTTAAACAAAGTGTGTAACAGAGCAAAGTTGTCATCTTATTGCAGAAAATCAGCAAATTCTTTCATACCCCAAGGAGAAAATTAGGATAGGAATTCTTGGCTGGAGGGAAAGGGTGAGGAGGGATGGAAATGCCATTGCTTGAGGGACTGGAGAAGCAAAGACTTCTCCCTCTGCCACTAAAATGATGTCAATGTGATAGGCAGAAGCATTTCAGTTATCAAGCTTCTCTTAAAGATATTTTTATTAAATCAAAGAGCTAATTAAACAGAGAGCATAAATATAATGCAACCACCACTTTTTGTCATAATCCTGGATATTTTCCTCCCCAACAAAAACAAAAACACAAACATGAAATTAATTGTCACTATTTAATGATCTCTTTTGGTCATTTCTATACTGCTGGGGCACAAATTTTAAAAGTTGATAACTTCCTTTCACAGAGGTTCTGCAAGACGATCTGTGAAAGGTAGGATCCACCAGTGGATATATATGACCTAACCAGGCCCCTGGATGTCCCATCTCTGATGTTTAACCCAGGATGGGCTGATTTCTGCAGAACCTGGCTTCTGTGTATTAAAATATTAGAATGATGGAAATTTACTCCAGAATGGATTTTAATTTAGATTTCTTGAGAATGTACTGATTATTTTAAGAGGAAATACAATTTTGTTTGACAATATAAATATAAGAAAGAAATGATTTTTTAATCAATGAATTTATATGTCAAGATAAAGAGTTATGTTTGAATATTTTATTCAGTTGGTAACAGATTTGCCAATTCAAAAGAGAGTATGATTTATTTCAAAAAGTTTTAAAGGCCCATGAAAGTCCAATCAATTTCTTCTATTTCTAAAATTTATTATGCCATATTTAAAATATTTTGAGTGTTTTATATACAAATGTGAATCTCTTTATTCCTCTTCATGAATCTCTATTTTTAAGCTCTGCTAGACAGAGGAATGGCAAGGAAGGCAGAGGACCCACTCAACCTTCTGGGGGTTAATTGAGCCTCTAAATAGGGTTAAGCTTCATTACCACCCATAAGGCCTGTCATTTTTTTTTTTCTCTGTTTTGCTAGATGAATGTAGCCTATTGTTTCTTTTTTTTTTCTTTTTAGAGAGATGGTGGAAAGCTTCTAGGTTTGTTATGCTTTTTTTTTTAAATTTTTATTTATTTATTTATTTATTTATTTATTTATTTATTTATTTATTTTTGGCTGTGTTGGGTCTTCATTTCTGTACGAGGGCTTTCTCTAGTTACGGCAAGCGGGGGCCACTCTTCATCACGGTGCGCGGGCCTCTCACTGTCGCGGCCTCTCTTGTTGCGGAGCACAGGCTCCAGATGCGCAGGCTCAGTAGTTGTTAGCCTATTGTTTCTTATTAAGAAAATCTATTTTAATCTGTGTGACCTCTCATCCAAGCCAACTGGAACCAACTCCACCAGGCTTTGTGAAGCTCTAAACAAAATCATTTTGGGAACATTCCATTAATAATTCTTGAGTTGCAGTTGTGTGGTTGCCCCAGTGTGTGCTTTATTTATTTATTTATTTAATAAATTTATTTATTATTTATTTTTTGGCTGTGTTG
This sequence comes from Balaenoptera acutorostrata, assembly GCF_949987535.1. Classification (NCBI taxonomy): domain Eukaryota; kingdom Metazoa; phylum Chordata; class Mammalia; order Artiodactyla; family Balaenopteridae; genus Balaenoptera; species Balaenoptera acutorostrata. The sequence continues at coordinate 18,358,742 of NC_080084.1, read as the reverse complement.
GGTCTTTGTTGCTGCGCAGGGCCCTCTCTAGTTGCGGCCAGCGGGGGCTACTCTTCATTGCACTGTGTGGACTTCTCATTGCGGTGGCTTCTCTTGTTGCGGAGCACAGGCTCTAGGCGTGTGGGCTTCAGTAGTTGTGGCTCGCGGGCTCTAGAGCACAGGCTCAGTAGTTGTGGCACACGGGCTTAGTTGCTCTGAGGCATGTGGGATCTTCCCGGACCAGGGCTCAAACCCATGTCCCCTGCATTGGCAGGCGGATTCTTGACCACTGTGCCACCAGGGAAGCCCCAGTGTGTGCTTTAAGTAACCATCTTCTCTTCCGATCCATGCTGCTGTGTAAATTCAGCCTAGTGGGATCATTCTGCTGCTTGTGTGCCATCTTGGGATGACAAAACCCTCCAAGGGGAGACTGTTTTGAAACAGCATCCCATTGGTTCATTTATTCCACAAATACTTACTGAACAGCAACATATAGTAGACATCATACTAGGTTTTATCAAGGAAGCAGTTATGAACAAGGCATGGTCCTTGCCTGGAAGGAACTCAGACTCTAGCTGAGCATATTTCACTGGGCCAGCGTCCCCCTTTTCCTCTTCTCAATTGAAAAGTTCTTAACCCAGGTTATTCAGAAATCTTCCCAGGAAAAGAATCAAATAAAAATATTGTTCCCAAGAAATTCTATATCGGAATGTGTATTCTCCAGATCTGAAATAGAGTCCAATAAATTTGTTTTAAAAAATCAGCATTAATCACACAAGTATCAATATGTGTAATTGTATCCAACACAGAATAATTTCATTTAACTTCCCTTATGCCACCAGAATCTGTAAAGAGTGGCCCAATGCCATTGGTATATTTTCCAGCACATCTGCTTCCTATCCGTGTGGCCTTGAGCAAGTTACTTGACCTCTTCATTTTCCCATTTCTAAAGTATAAATAAAGAAGTTGCCATGTTGTTATTGTAAGGCAACAATGCTTGGCACAAAGTAGGCTCTAAAAAATGGTAGCTGTTTCTTATGATAATGAGTTGTGCTTATAACCAGTATGTGTACAAGCCAAATAGAAGCTAGCTGTGTTACTGCTGCTCTCGTCTGCTCCAAGAGTTCTTAAATGCTTCCTCGGGGCGCCAATTAACAGCTGAACAGCTGTCCATGTGGAAGAAAGAGATCACTTTCTCCAAAAGCCTCTGAGTAAGTTAATTCAGACAGAGGTCATCATAGCATAGGCAGACTTGGCCATATTGTAACATGTCTTTAGAAATTCCTAGCTCTATTAAGGTGACATTCTCTCTAGTGAACAGATAATCTTCGATTTTCACAAAAGATAACTCCGTAAGAAATATATACCCTGAGTCCCATTTTCCTAGGACTCCCCGGCATCCCTAGACCCTGCGGTAATTGGATCCTGTCTACCCAGCTCCCATCCTCCCTCCCTGACCTCCTGCACACAGTCCTGTCAACACTGCCACCTAATCATCCCATGTCCATTCTTCCTGCCATTGTTTTAAAGCAGCCTTCACTTTGCACTGGACTTTGAAACAGCATCCAGAGCTGGTTTCCCTGCCTTAACTGATCATTACACCTGTTCACTCTCTACACTGTCACCAAAGTTATCTTTGAAAAGCATCACCTGATCATATCGATTTCTACTTCAACTTTTTTGGGGCCTCCTTACTAATTACAGGATAAGATCAAACTTTCCTGCTTGACGTAGCTGGCCATTTGTAATCTGGATGTGGTGTATGGTATTGGATATGCCCAGTTCACCCCTCAGATCCACCCTCCACCCTACTTCTCCCCAGCTCTGTGACCTGCAGGCCAGTGTGGGCAAAATCAATGGGCTGTCCTCCTTTCAGTTTTCCTTTCGCACCAGTGAGGAGGCCCAGCAAGAGACTGACGGTTGGGAGGACACTACGGCTGTGAGGTTGGGTAGTTTATTCCCCCCTCTGCTTCCCGAGGAGTCACTGCTGGCCTTTTCCACCCAGGTTTCCAGGTTCTGACAACCATTCTCTCCTCTTGCCTTGTGGTTCCCCTACACCTTTATCAATAGTTCTGTTACTAAACTCCCCTCAGTTTACCTAGGGTGCCATTTGTTTCCTGCTAGGAGTCTCACTGATAAACCTACCAATGTTTTCTCTTCTTTCTATTCCTTTGTGTTCATTGGTTGGTTTGTTTGTCCAACTTCAGCCACAGCATACAGCCACAGAACCCCTTCTAACTTTGGATCTTTCTGCTTCTACGTAGATCGTGCACTGCCTTTTTAAAAATACAGATGATAGGGGCTTCCCTGGTGGCGCAGTGGTTGAGAGTCTGCCTGCCAATGAAGGAGACACGGGTTCGAGCCCTGGTCTGGGAGGATCCCACATGCCGCGGAGCAACTGGGCCTGTGAGCCACAATTGCTGAGCCTGCGCGTCTGGAGCCTGTGCTCCGCAACGGGAGAGGCCGCGACAGTGAGAGGTCTGTGCACCGCGATGAAGAGTGGCCCCCGCTCGCCGCAACTAGGGGGAGCCCTGGAACACAAACGAAGACCCAACACAGCCAAAAATAAATAAATTAATTAATTAAAAAAAAAAAAAGGAAAAGAATAGCTTTATTGTTTAAAAAAAAAAATACACATGATAGGTAAAGATAGAGGGAGAAAGAGAGAAATGACTTGTCCAAGAAAAAGAGAAGATATGGACCATGTTTTTCTTCATCCTAAATGAATGTAGTTTCATTCAGTCACATGGAGGAGAAAAATATCTACCCTTATGATTTAGAATGTGTTCTCTATTGCCTAGAAGCAAGTAAATTAGAAAATTAGCCTTGCATTTTAGTCACCAAAATGTGACTCTCTGAGCGTATTTGAGAAGTAGTATTAAGGAGTAATATGAAATCTCTCATTCTAAAATGAAATCATAAAACACAAATTTTGTCAGACTACGTAGCAGCCCATAGAAAATAGACCACAATCATGAGCCAAAAATGGCAAATTTTTTTTGCCTTTTCTGTCTTGAAAATTCTACTTGTCCAACAATAACACCTCCTTAATGAATTATTTCCCAGGCAAGGTTAGTCCTTGATTTTTCGGTGTTCCTAGAACACTCTGTGTTTTCAGTTACAGTCTTATCATCTTGCTTTGCTGTATGTTCTCTTCTCTAGGCTGTGAGCTTTTCTAGATCAGGAATGTGGTCTTTGCATGCTCAGTAATTAAAACAGCTATTAGCACATAGTGGGTGCTCTGTAAGTACACATTAACCAATTAATTATAGTTATGACAAAGATGCTTTGGCTCCCGTCTTAATCATTTAGAATTAACATGGTTCTAAAACGCCCCCCCCTTTACGCCTATTGCCCCCACAACTGCCAAATATCTCAGCTGGGCAACTACTTAATGATGTTATTTGGGGATCTATCCCATACAAGTGTGTGAAGGGCACCATTGAGAAAGGTGACTCAGAATCCAACTTTGATTATGTTCCTTGGTCATTTTTCTTAGAATGTTTGTTCTCCTGCCTCTAGGTTATTTTGTTGGCCAGAAAATGTTAAAAATCAAGATAATGAATAATTATAGCCTGAAACACTTGTGAAAGATAGCTTTCAGAAGCATATGACAGGTTCATAGTCTCTCCAAACTTTGTGTTGTGGCTAGTAAGGCAGAACATAGAAATCAAGCAGTACTTTGTGACACGTGTGAGGGGGAAAAATAGGATTTTCATAATTTCATTCCAAGCTCCTTGTAAACATACTAAATAACAAAGCCCAGACTTGGCGCCTTTTGGTATTAATTTTCTTGGTTGCTTTTGACCACGGAGAAGGGAAATGCAGAGGACCAAAAACAAAAACAAACAACCAAAAAAAACCACAAAAAACTGAAATGCAAAGACATTCCTCGTTTTCTAGTCTGATCATCATTTCTTTGATTCAGAGAATTACCAGTGTGATCTATTCCACTCTGTCATGTTCCAATATCAATAGATCCAAAGGGATTTGATGAAAAGACAAAACTAGAACTGCTAGATTTCAGCGTTGTTCTTTGAAAGACTCTGCCCTCTTATGTCTCCATTTTAGTACAGATCAGGTCGTTTGTAGTGCTGTCTCACTCACTAGCCTGTAAGCACCTTGAAAGATGGAATTTTGTTTCATTCAATTCTGTTTCTAATGGCTGGCATTACTGTAGTTGCTTGATGTTTGGGAAATGAAAGAACAAATGACATATTTAAAAAATCGACAAAGGGGATTTCCCTGGTAGCACAGTGGTTAAGAATCCGCCTGCCAATGCAGGGGACACAGGTCGAGCCCTGGTCCGGGAAGATCCCACCTGCCGCGGAGCAACTAAGCCCGTGTGCCACAACTACTGAGCCCACAAGGAACAACTACTGAAGCCTGAGCACCTAGAGCCCATGCTCCACAACAAGAGAAGCCACTGCCATGAGAAGCCCATGCACTGCAACAAAGAGTAACGCCAATCACCGCAACTAGAGAAAGCCCACGCACAGCAACAAAGACCCAACGCAGCTAAAATTAAATAAATAAATAAATATTTTTAAAATTAAATAAATATTTTTAAAATTAAATAAATAACTAAATCAGCAAATACTTTATATGCACAATACTCCCAAAGCTAAATGTAGAATCCTATCATTCTATTGTAGGTGAAGCACTTTGTGTAACTGCAAAGACCCCCAGCTGTTCTACAGGGTTGGACAGGATCTAAAAGTTGTCTTTATCAGGCCAGGCTGGACTTTGGCCAGCATTCCAAATTCTTTATTCCCTTTCACTCTCAGAAAATGAAATTCATTATTTCTTTACTAATGGCTTATGAATACTCACTTATTTCATTTTTCTTAGTATTATGGTCTCTGCTTGCCTGCTTTTTTATGAGAAAGGAATTTAGGGTATGCCCACACATAACCTCAGTTTTTCTGAAACTTAATGTAAACTAATCCATGAAAAGTTGGCTGTGCTGAGCGGGCTGTTGAGAGGAAACACATTAGCTTTTAGGTATCAAGGAATTCATGAAAAATACAAGTAAGCTATTCTTAAATGCCAAAGATCTCGAATTCATAGGATATTTTTCAATACAGATAATTTTTTAAATCTATTTCTTAACGTTCTATTGATATTTCTTTTATTACCAAGTAGGTAAAACAAAGCTACTGTATCACCAGAACCAATCAAACATATTTCCTTTTCTTCTCAATTATATTGCAAGCAACGTGAGTACACGATAATTTTTCTTTTAACAAGTTGCAATTCAGATATTACCGGGCTTCCCTGGTGGTGCAAGGGTTAAGAATCCACCTGCCAATGCAGGGGACACGGGTTTGAGCCCTGGTCCAGGATGATTCCCACATGCCACGGAGCATCTAAGCCCGTGTGCCACAACTACTGAGCATGCACTCTAGAGCCCGCGAGCCACAACTATTGAGCCCACGCACATAGAGCCCATGCTCTGCAACAAGAGAAGCCACTGCAATAAGAAGCCCGTGCACCACAACGAAGAGTAGCCCCGCTCGCCAAAACTAGAGAAAGCCCGCGCACAGCAATGAAGACCCAACGCAGCCAAAAATAAATAAATAATTAATTAATGAAATTTTTTAAAAAAGAAAAAATTCCTTTAAAAAGAAATGTTTAAAATTAAAATATATATATATGTATATGTGTGTATATAAGTGTATATATAGATAGATAGATAGATATAGATATAGATATATTACCTCCTGCACTTAGAGTGGTTATCCAAAGGTGGCTGTATCTTTCTACAGCATTTAGTGATTCCTAAATTTGATTGATGAATTCTCTTCCCTATCAGTCTGTGACTTTCTTAAAGGCATAAACCCCACATTTCATCTTTGTCAGCCCCTCACCCAGTGTATAATCTTGCACACAGCAGATGCTCAAGAAATAGTTTTAAATTAATCCATTTGTGTGACATGCCAAAAAACTCATGCAGGCACTTAGTTAATCTCTGGTCTGTCAATGACCATAACTTTTCACAATATTTGACAAGCTTGAAATTTCTTCCTTGAAAACATCTTGTGCACATTTTGTTCCCCCATTTATCCCTTGAAAGAATGGCTTGTCAGCATTGAAGAGGTGGCTATGAACTACCAGAACAGGCTAATGAGGCAGTTCTGCATTTCCATATTTTAATTGACATTGACCTTTTTCTTTTTTAATATCTTTATTGGAGTATAGTTGCTTTACAATGGTGTGTTAGTTTCTGCTTTATAACAAAGTGAATCAGCTATACATATACATATATCCCCATATCTCCTCCCTCTTGCGTCTCCCTCCCATCCTCCCTATCCCACCCCTCTAGGTGGTCACAAAGCACCGAGCTGATCTCCCTATGCTATGCGGCTGCTTCCCACTAGCTATCTATTTTACATTTGGTACTGTTTATTTGTACATGCCACTCTCCCACTTCGTCCCAGCTTACCCTTCCCCCCACCCCGTGTCCTCAAGTCCATTCTCTATGTCTGCATCTTTATTCTTGTCGTGCCCCTAGGTTCTTCAAACTTTTTTTTTTTTTTAGATTCCATACATATGTAAAGCATACGGTGTTTGTTTTTCTCTTTCTGACTTACTTCACTCTGTATGACAGACTCTAGGTCCATCCACCTCCCTACAAATAACTCAGTTCCGTTTCTTTTTATGGCTGAGTAATATTCCATTGTATATATGTGCCACATCTTCTTTATCCATTCATCATGAATGGATAAAGTCAATGGACACTTAGGTTGCTTCCATTCATCATTCATCATGAATGGATAAAGTCAATGGACACTTAGGTTGCTTCCATGTCCTGGCTATTGTAAATAGAGCTGCAGTGAACATTGTGGTACATGACTCTTTTTGAGTTATGGTTTTCTCAGGGTATATGCCCAGTAGTGGGAATGCTGGGTCATATGATAGTTCTATTTTTAGTTTTTTAAGGAATCTCCATACTGTTCTCCACAGTGGCTGTATCAATTTACATTCCCACCAACAGTGCAAGAGGGTTCCCTTTTCTCCACACCCTCTCCAGCATTTATTGTTTGTAGATTTTTTGATGATGGCCATTCTGACCAGTGTGAGGTGATACCTCATTGTACTTTTAATTTGCATTTCTCTAATGATTAGTGATGTTGAGCGTCCTTTCATGTGTTTGTTGGCAATCTGTATATCTTCTTTGGAGAAATGTCTATTTAGGTCTTCTGCCCATTTTTGGATTGGGTTGTTTGTTTTTTTGATATTGAGCTGCTTGTAAATTTTGGAGATTAATCCTTTGTCAGTTGCTTCATTTACAAATATTTTCTCCCATTCTTAGGGTTGTCTTTTTGTCTTGTTTATGTTTTCCTTTGCTGTGCAAAAGCTTTTAAGTTTCATTAGGTCCCATTTGTTTATTTTTGTTTTTATTTCCATTTGTCTAGGAGGTGGGTCAAAAAGGATCTTGCTGTGATTTATGTCATAGAGTGTTCTCCCTATGTTTTCCTCGAAGAGTTTTATAGTGTCTGGTCTTACATTTAGGCCTTTAATCCATTTTGAATTTATTTTTTTGTATGGTGTTAGGGAGTGTTCTAATTTCATTCTTTTACATGTAGCTGTCCAGTCTTCCCAGCACCACTTATTGAAGAGGCTGTCTTTTCTCCATTGTATATTCTTCCCTCCTTTATCAAAAATAAGGTGACCATATGTGTGTGAGTTTATCTCTGGGCTTTCTATCCTCTTCCATTGATCTATATTTCTCTTTTTGTGCCAGTACCATACTGTCTTGATTACTGTAGCTTTGTAGTATAGTCTGATGTCAGGGAGCCTGATTCCTCCAGCTCCGTTTTTCTTTCTCAAGATTGCTTTGGCTGTTTGGGATCTTTTGTGTTTCCATACAAATTGTGAAATGTTTTGTTCTAGTTCTGTAAAAAATGCCATTGGTAGTTTGATAGGGATTGCATTGAATGTGTAGATTGCTTTGGGTAGTATAGTCATTTTCACAATGTTGATTCTTCCAATCCAAGAACATGGTATACCTCTCCATCTGTTTGTATCATCTTTAATTTCTTTCATCAGTGTCTTATAATTTTCTGCATACAGGTCGTTTGTCTCCTTAGGTAGGTATATTCCTAAATATTTTATTCTTTTTGTTGCAATGATAAATGGGAGTGTTTCCTTAATTTCTCTTTCAGATTTTTAATCATTAGTGTATAGGAATGCAAGAGATTTCTGTGCATTAATTTTGTATACTGCTACTTTACCAAATTCATGGAGTAGCTCTAGTAGGTTTCCGGTAGCATCTTTAGGATTCTCTGTGTGTAATATCATATCATCTGCAAACAGTGACAGCTTTACTTCTTCTTTTCTGATTTGGATTCCTTTTATTTCTTTTTCTTCTCTGATTGCTGTGACTAAAACTTCCAAAGCTATGTTGAATGATAGAGGTGAGAGTAGGCAACCTTGTCTTGTTCCTGATCTTAGAGGAAATGGTTTCAGTTCTTCACCGTTAAGAACGATGTTGGCTGTGAGTTTGTCATATATGGCCTTTATTATGTTGAGGTAAGTTCCCTCTATGCCTAGTTTCTGGAGGGTTTTTATCATAAATGTGTGTTGAATTTTGTCAAAAGCTTTTTCTGCATCTATTGAGATGATCGTATGGTTTTTCCTCCTTCAGTTTGTTAATATGTTTTATCACATTGATTGATTTGCATATATTGAAGAATCCTTTCATTCCTGGGTTAAACCCCACTTGATCATGGTGTATGATCCTTTTAATGTGCTGTTGGATTCTGTTTGCTAGTATTTTGTTGAGGATTTTTGCATCTATGTTCATCAGTGATATTGGCCTGTAGCTTTCTTTTTTTGTAGCATCTTGGTCTGGTTTTGGTATCAGGGTGATGGTGGCCTCGTAGAATGAGTTGGGGAGTGTTCCTCCCTCTGCTATATTTTGGAAGAGTTTGAGAAGGATAGGTGTTAGCTCTTCTCTAAATGTTTGATAGAGTTCACCTGTGAAGCCATCTGGCCCTGGGCTTTTGTTTGTTGGAAGATTTTTAATCACAGTTTCAATTTCAGTGCTTGTGATTGGTCTGTTCATATTTTCTATTTCTTCCTGGTTCAGTCTCGGAAGGTTGTGCTTTTCTACGAATTCGTGCATTTCTTCCAGGTCATCCATTTTATTGGCATATAGTTGCTTGTAGTAATCTCTCATGATCCGTTGTGTTTCTTCAGTGTCAGTTGTTACTTCTCCTTTTCCATTTCTAATTCTACTGATTTGACTCTTCTCCCCTTTTTTCTTGATGAGTCTGGCTAGTGATTTATCAATTTTGTTTATCTTCTCAAAGAACCAGCTTTTAGTTTTATTGATCTTTGCTATTGTTTCCTTCATTTCTTTTTCATTTATTTCTGATCTGATCTTTATGATTTCTTTCCTTTTGCTAAGTTTGGGACTTTTTTGTTCTTCTTTCTCTAATTGCTTTAGGTGTAAGGTTAGTTTGTTTATTTGAGATGTTTCTTGTTTCTTGAGGTAGGATTGTATTGCCATAAACTTCCCTCTTAGAACTGTGACATTGACCTTTTATTAGTAGAAAAATTTATTTGTCCTTTTCAATCTCCCTTGAAGAAAGACAATTTATGGAAAGGCCTCTTTCTATCAGTTTTATTTACAAAGCGATGCAACTTTCATTTAGTTTGAAAATCATATCTCATCATATCAGATAATCTGATGCCTTCAAATATTTACCTTTATAGACTGCCCCATTTGCAGTTCAGTTATTTTTATTATAATTTGAATATATACACAAATATGTACCCACAAGATAATTGTATGTTAGTTCTAATTTCTTTAGAGAGGTACACTTACTTTGGAAAAGTACCTGTAACTAGGTATTACTTTGACCTGTCTGAGTATGAAATGACCTAAAATTCTGCTGGTGTGACTGTACTTTTCTCCTCTTATTGACCTTCCATTGGTTTGAAGGGCTTCGATTTGTGTTTCTGTAGGCAAAAGTTTGAGCTCAGTATCTCTTCCAGACTGATCCATAAACATTTCTGTTTTAGAATTAATATATGATTTTGAGGTATGATTTATCTAAGTGGAAAATCTAAGACAGTAATTAACAACCATAACAAATTAACCAGTGCCCAAGAAAAGGCTGGTGCCCATATTGTTGTATGCAGGCTGTCCAGAGCACCAATCTGGCCATTTCAGGAGAATGGGTTATGAATACAAGAAGCTATTTTGTCCTAACTACTGTAATCAGGTAGAAATGATCTTATAGAATTCTACAAGTGATGTTTAAACAAAATGGTCACCAAAAGCCCACACTCACCCACCAAATTGGGGTTTTGCTTTTTGTTTTGTAATTTTTCTAACCATTGAGCTTCCCCAGAAAACACATTCCAGTGACTCCCAACTGCTAATTTTGTAAACTGTTTCTTTTTTTCTTCCAGTTTTGAGATATAATTGACATACAACACTGTGTAAGTTTAAGGTGTACAGCATAATGACTTGACAGAGATACATCATGAAATAATCACCACAATAAGTTCAGTGAATATCCATTATCTCATAAAGATACAAAATAAATAGGAAAAAAAAGTTTTCTTGTGATGAGACCTCTTAGGATTTACTTTCTTAAAAACTTTCATATATAACGTACAACAGTGTTAATTATATTAATCATGTCGTACATTACATCCCTAGTATTTATTTATTTTATAACTGGGAGTTTTCACCTTTTGACCACGTTCATCTGGATTCCCCCTCCCTGCCCTTGGTAACACAAACCTGATCTCTTTTTCTATGAGTTTGTTTGTTTGCTTGCTTGCTTGTTTGTTTTTGAAGTATATTGACCTACAACACTTTGTTAATCCTGGTGATAAACTTCTTCTTAAAATAAATGTTAAATCAGTTCTTTCCTATGGATTTAAGGAAATAGATAAATGGAGGACAACACGGTACACTTCATCATTTCTTTATCTACCTTTTTAAGTCTATGATCTTCTATATATTTATCCAAATGTTTTCCCTGCTGTGCTGTGATTTCCTGAAAGGCAGACATTTTCCCTGCACCTATGTAGTGCCAGCCTCTTAGGAGGTTTTTGACTTAGTGTTTGTCAAATGAATGGTTGAATGAATAATAATATCAAACATTTCCTCTGTGCCTGCACTTTTCTGAGCACTTTATAGATATGACCTCATATAATCCTCTAGCAACCATATAAGGGAGACGTAATGTTTTCCACGTTATAGAGATGAGGAAGCTGAGACTCAGAGAGGCTTCCTAAAATAACCAAAGTCACACTATGGCCAAGGCAAGATTCAAAGCAAGCAACACAAGCTAGAGTGCATGCTCTTAACCACTATGCTGTACGTAGTGGTTTAAGTGCCAAGACTCCTCAGGCTGATGAACAAATTTTTCCTTAATCAGACTTTTCCCTTCCTTTCCAACCTTATCTCCCATCCTCCCCTAACGTGCACCTTCCCCTGTAACCATGGTAGCAGCCTCACTTTTCTCCTGAATTTGCTTCTGCATAACTTGACCTTTGTTCCAACTGTTTCCCTTCCAGAAATTAACTCCCCCATCCCCCAAGGTCTCATTTGGGTCCCACCTTCACCCTGAAGTCTCCTATGACAACTCCTGCTCATGATAATTTCATATTTTTTGAAATGATACATCTATAGCATATATAGTCTGTACCGGTCGTTTTCATTCTTAATCACATGTGGATTGTCATTGTCCATTGAGTGTGTTATTTGTCTCAGCCTTGCCTCCCAACAGTCTTGTCAGCATCCTTTTAAAAAGCACTGGGACTTCCCTGGTGGCGCAGTGGTTAAGAATCCACCTGCCAATGCAGGGGACACGGATTCGAGCCCTGGTCCGGGAAGATCCCACATGCTGCGGAGCAACTAAGCCCGTGTGCCACAGTTACTGAGCCTGCACTCTAGAGCTGGCAAGCCACAACTACTGAGCCCGCGTGCCACAACTACTGAAGCCCACGTGCCTAGAGCCCATGCTGTGCAACAAGAGAAGCCACGGCCATGAGAAGCCCATGCACCACAACAAAGAGTAGCCCCTGCTCGATGCAACTAGAGAAAGCCCGCATGCAGTAACAAAGACCCAACACAGCCAAAAATACATAAAAAAATAAATAAAAGCAATCACTAAAAAAAAAAATCTAAAAACACTTAGTGTGCACCAAAGAGGGAATTATTGAATTAATAGACTTTATTTTTTAGAGCAGTTTTCGATTCACAGAAAAACTGAATGGGAAGTACAGTTCAAATTATATGACCTTCTTTTAAAGCAAACTATGGACATAGTAAAAAGATCAGGAGTTTCCAGAGGTTAGGGAAAGTGAGGCATGAATCGATGGAACACAGAGGATTTTTAGGGCAGGAAATCCATTCTGTGATGCTTTAATGGTACAGCATGTAGGCTTTTCATACTGTCTTCTTTCACTTACACATATGCATTTAAGGTTCCTCCATGTATTTTCATGATGTAATAGCTTGTTTCTTTTAAGTACTGAATTAACATTGCTTTGTCTGGGTATACCACAGTTAAAGGTGCTTAGTTAACACATTTTTAGTGTAAAAACTTTTTAAACTCATTGATCATAAAATATATTACACGGTCCACTTTTGTTAACTTTTATCCTTTCTTCTTTAGGCAAAAGTAACTCTCTTCTCTTAACCATTGATCATGATTTCTTCATTTCTCTCCTTCGGAATTCTCCCCAAGTTTTCAAAAGAAAAATACTACTACTAAATATGTTATCAACGGCTGTTATTTGCTGTGTACCTACCTTGCCATCTCTGAGATGCTTCCTCTGCATTATCTTTAGTACACACTAAGCTCCACAGTACATGACTCTCTCTTGCTCCAAAGCTGATGCTTTTTCTACCTCTTCCTACCTAACAGCACCATTTTTTCTAATAAAAGTATGACCAAAATTAATAAAACTGTAATAATTCATATAGTTTATATGATCTACATATTTCTGCCCTTATGCCTTCGCTCCTGAAGTTTAATGCCCCCCAAATACTCTTCTATTATTTTTTTCTCCAAATCACATGCTTCCTTCAAGGATTTGCTTGAGGGCCTCTTTTTGCCCAAGGCCTCCTCAATTGCTCTTCTCTTGGATGAACTCTTCCTTTGAATCAGACAGATTTCACTGCTCATTTTATCTTCCGCCCTGGAAAGGGGCAGCCTCTGTGCACTGTGACCCCCCTGTCCTAACCCATGGCCAGAGTCCATTGGACTGGGGGCAGGCGGGTGGGGTGAGGGGCACATGTGACTCAAGGTCAGAGAAAAATTGAGTGACCTGACAGGTGGACAGTCTCCTTCTCTCTCTCTTTCCCTCCTCCTCCTCCTCTTCCTCCTTCTCTCTCCCTCTCCCTCTCCTGCATGTTATGATCCAGACAGACTCAGTCAACCTGCAACAGGTGCTTTGGCTGAAAGTTCACATATAGTGTTAGGTGGAGTCACAGAGGAAACCATTCTGCAAAGAGGAGCGGGATAATGGGGCAACTGAGCCAATAAAGAAAAGTTAGAGACAATGCAAACTAGAGAAAGAGATGGAAAATTTAGCTGCATCTGTCCCAGGTGACTCCCTAGGTGCCAGTGGCAACTCTCAGGAGGTCCCTACCCCACATCTGCAGGGTATCTCTGTATCCTCATGCCTCAGGCTTTTAGTTAGACCTAACATGAAAGAGTTCCTTGCACTCAGATGATCAGACATCCTTCTCCAAATTCCTATTGAATATAATTAGTATCAAAAATAGGCTATCATTTAATTTTACCTGTCTTACATTATTTTCTGCTTCATATATATATGAAGCCTTCAGACTGTGTTATAAGCAGCCACAGTGAAGAACCATGGCATATTTTGGTCTCCTGTTTATAGTTTACTCTAAAAGATCTAACAAGAACTACATATATAGTGAATGTTCAATAAAATTATAATTTTTCACAGTTATACTGCCTTTTTAGGCCACGGAACTACATCACTATTTTGTAATTACCTTTCAGCCCATAGAACATGTCTCCCCTCTTTCAGCCACCCTCAACCACATCAACACCATCATATCTTGTATTTACGAGACTTATGGATTAATTTTCTTTTTCCCCTTGACCAAATAAATTATCTCCTTTTGAAATCAGTTAACGTCATCCTGACCATGCCATTTGGTTTTTAATGTGCGTTGTAATTTGTTTGAGTCAAGTGCTGTTTCCCTCAACAATTTCATATTTTCAGTAGACTAGCTTCACATTCTCTCATTCCACTAAATGTAATTAGTAAGATATTAAATAATAAGAGTTAACAATGTAAAACCAAAAGAGGAAAGAATACAAACAGACAAATGATCAGGGAGTGAGACAGTTGATACATTTTTAAAAATAAGCTGCCTTTAAAAGAAAAAATCTGAATTCTACTAGACTTACTTGTATTTTATGACTTAGCATTTTTTTATTTTAAAAAGTCACCTACGTTTGTGGGCTGTGGGGGCATTTCTATGACTTTTTTTTCCCTAAGACCACCAATGACTGCATTCCAGCTGCAATGAGGAAAACAGTAGCTTTCCTCTGTGCAAAACAAAGTTCAGCCAGGTGACTGGAAGGGGGAATATAAGGGTTTTCTTATTTTGTGACTTTGGTGAATCGAGATGCCAGCTTATTTATTATATCATGAAACTGTCATTGTTTTGTAATATTTTTGAGCACCAAATTTGGGGGCCTTTAAAAAAAAGTCTGATGTGTGGCCCTGACTCTGAGATGGAAGTCATCGCTCTGCAGCTAATCAGGAGCCATGCTTCCAGATGGGCCCTGACAGCAGAACATAAACAGAGCAGTGACCCTGCCATCCTCACATGCAGGCAGCGCCCTGGCCTTCTGTGATGTGGACACAAGGACTGTGACAAAGAGGTGTTAGAAATGTCTTCCGCAATGGAGATAGCCCGACACACCGACAGATATCTTCAGGCGTTCCAAAGGCACTCCCATCTGGAATGGAAGCTAGTTTTTAAAGAATAACTGCAGATCACAGATAGCAAGACTTTTTCCTAGAGGAAACAAAATATAAAATTTCAGCAAAGGAGGCTTAGTTAGATTACATATAGAAATTAGAAGGAAGCCTTAGTTGCATTTTTTTTTTTTCCTGGTAGAACTTAAGTGAGCCAGGCTGACAGCACAGATCCATAGGAAGAATTCCACATCTGGAAAATCTTTGCTCCATCTGTGGTAGGTTTCCAGCCTCTTGCTCTTTCTTTACCATTTCCCATGACTTCAGCTTATCTCCTTTCTGTTTTCTTTAGTGAAATTATTTAACCCTTAGGGGTTTCAGGTTTTTGTTTTGTTTTGTTTTTAAGAGGAAGGAGAGCAAAGGAATACCTCATAATGTTTTTGTGATTCTCTAGAATTTAGCCTGGTTTATATTTGTTTAAGTGTCTGCATAAGTGATATAGACGTTAAAAAAATATATGTGTCTGGTCAATTCTATGGAATTATATTTTAGAAATACCTTAGGTAGACAGTGCTTTGATTTTTATTTTAATAGATTGAATACTGGTGTTAATCTTACAATTTGGGAGTCTTATTTTGTTTGCCTCACATAATAAATGTTAATATCATAGAGCACAAAGAAATAAAGTTACATATTCATATCATAGAACTCATTAATACCATATTTAATTAACAAATAATATTTATGATTGAATCTCACTGAATCCCCTCCTAAGCCTTAAAAATGTTACATGGCTTTGATGTTTGGATTTTCTTTTCTTGTCTGTCCTTACAGTTTCTCTTAGGAGTCTCATCGAAATAAAGATATATCTGCACAATCTCCAGCCCTAGTTACTCAGCCAAACTACCCACCTCATTTCCAACCGCCCCTGAGACTCCATCACAGGAATGCCCACACTCTCCACATCCTGTACTTTCTACTTCAGTGTCTTTGCTAATACTGTTACCTTTTCCTAAAATGTCCTTTTATGCTATCTCACATTTCCATATATACCTCCTCTTTGAAAGCTTCCAAGATTTCCACTACTCTGAAATGAGCCCATTTTCCCAGAACTCTCAATACTGTATTTGAAGTTCTCATAAGGTTTTTATCCTTTTATGCCTTTTGTTATGATTATTGAGCTTATTTTTTCATATTATATAATAAAATCCATGTCTGATTTATCTTTGAATGTCTTACACATAAAGAACATTTATAAATTTTCTGCTTGAAAGAAAAATGGAGTTTTTAATTGAAAATAAAAGCATACTCTCTTAATGTAAGATTTGTTAAAATGTGCCTCAAATTTTTCTAGAATATTTGTTTTAAAACGCAGGCACCTGGATTCCTCCACACTTCCTGAATCAGAATCTCTTAGGCCCAAGAATCTTCAATGTAATCTACTCTCCAGGGAATTCTTATCCACACTGAAGTTTAAGGATCATTGCTTAATGTCAGTGAAAGCTTCCCATTTATTCTTCTTCCACATGCATATAAATTTCATTATGTACTTCAGAGTTTGTACTGCATAACAGAATCCTCAGGCTTAAGAAAAATTATCATGACACTGAAAGACTAGAGAAATGTCATATTTTATTATAAATATAATCAGAAATACTTCTGAATATCTATTTTTACCAAATAGTGTACAGGGCTTATAAAACTGTTTAAGACACCAGCCTCAGAGAGCTTATGGTAAAGGTAAGAGAAAAGATACACACATATGAGAAGCTGATTGAACAAGCAAAGTAATCAGAGACGCCCTATTGTGTCATATAGTTTCGCATACTTGCCACTAGCCAGCCTACTCATTGCCTAATCAAACAAAAACAACAGCATTTTAAAGCAGTGGAAATAATTCCAGATGCAGACATGATAGAAGGAGATAAAAAGAACGATGACCGCAATGAGGAGCTAGAGGTCCTGCTTGTTCCCTCGTTCACATTCGATAAGGAGATGTCTATCTGGACCAGGTTCTTGTTGTAGATATAAATTTCTCAGCAGCCCTACACCCTTCTCCTCTCACACAGCTAACCTTCATCTTGGAATCTCCCAGCAAGTATTATCAAGCACCCCATAACAGGAATTCCAACCTCTGTGAGACGGGGGGTATTTGGAGGTGAAGGAGTCAACTATGCAGTGGTGACTCTGAACAGTCAGATGACAGAAGGCCTGGATGACTTAAGGAAAAGGAAGAGATTTCAGGAGTGAAGATGTTCAGAGAGGGAAATGGAAGAATGACACAAACAAACATACCTTATTTGCAATTTTGGAATCCTAGAAACAGCCCAAGTGACACTGAAAAATCACTACCATATATTGCTGACAACTGATGTAAATGTTATAATTCTTTAGTAAGTCTACGGTCTTTAGCTTCCCCTCAGTGGACCCTATTATCCCTACTCCAGGTTAATCCAAGTCCAGGCAAATGTCAGCCCATTCTTACCCTCTTTCTCTCTCTTCCTTCCACCAAAAAGCTGAGGGCCAGGGTTAAAGGGGGGAAGGACTGGGAACAAGTGATGTTGATATATCTTGCTTTTCCTGCCTTTTCTGTTTAGTTGGCTCAGGATTTCCTTGTTCTAGACCTTGAGGACACATCCCTTGAGAATGTCTCCAGGCTGCTGGGCAAGATAAGTAGCAATGGCTAAGTGGTGAGAAAGTCAAGAGATTCTAGACATTTAGCTGAGAGAGGTCACCTGGGCTGGAGTGATCCAGAAAGGATCTGGGGGAACAGAAAGCTGTGAAAAACTGGAAAGGAAGATCTGAGACATTTCTAGGCAAGGAAAATGGTATTGGCAAAGTTAGGCTAGTGGGAATGCACAAGGCACCGTGATGCAATGGTGCAGCCCAGCCAGCAGGAGCACGGAGTTTGTGTTCGGAAGGAGAGAATATTGGAAAAATGGGATGAGTCCAGACTCCAGCAGGCCTCAGAGAATAATTATAATTTTCACTAAGAATAGTAAATCTTTTAAAATTAATCAGTGGTATTTAACCCAGCTGCAAAGATCTAGACATCCTTATTCTTAACTCTTTATTAAGCAGTTTGGAAAAAGAGACAGAAGCGGTTTTTAATGATGAGCTACAATACCAGAAACCCATTAGATAACAACTGTAGTCACTACTGAAAAGGACTTTTACTATGTATACATCACAGTGGATTTAGTGAAGAGGTTAGAAAAAAGTCAGAAGATTTTAAATTATGTTTTTGTTTTGATGATACACTTTTAAAACTTGAATTCTGCTTTATTATAATTCGACCATTGCTCATGATAATAAATAACAAGTGACACCATTAAGATAAAAAAGAGATAACATATGAATTTAGAGAACTAAAGAAAAGAGCTGCTTCTAAAGATTTTAGAGCAAATCATCCTCCTAAGAAATGCTAACCATTTCTTTAAAACTAGCTAGATTAAAAGGAGGCTTATTTTAAAACAATCATATTTTACACTAAATGACAAAATCGCCTGATCTGTTTCCTACCATCATCCATCCTTTGTTTTTCTTCAAATATTTCAGTTTTGGATGTTCTTGCATCACCGATGATCTATAGGCTTGGTGGTAGACATGAACCACTTATTGTGCTTGAAATTTACAAAGGCAAAAAATACTTCCATTTCCTTTAATTTTTTTTTCAATTTCCAATTTGAGATATTAACAATTCTTTCTATGTTGCTTTATTTGTAAGCAACAAATAGCAAGAAATGTGCAAATACCGACAATTGTTTAATTCAGCGGCTGATTAAACACTTCACAAAAGAGTGTTTTACCTTTTCTCTCTATGTAGATACAAGATAGCTGAAGTACCACCCCCTTGAAATACTCAAGCAATCATTTTCTCTAGATGTGTTGTACATGCATTTAGAGCAGGGTTTCCTAAACTATTTATGGTGACCGACTGTTTTTCAATCTCTCATGGACATATATCATTTCAAAATATAATGAAAAAAAGAGTGCTAGAAAAATAAAATTGGGGGAAAAACACAGAACAGAAGAAAAATAGAAGCCACAGTATGTTATCATTAGATTCAACAGACATAGAATTACTCTGTCAAACTACTATAGATATTTCTAAATGCTTCCTCTCTATTTCTGTGCTCATCTCTGACCATCTGTCCAGACCCTGACCAGACACTGGCCACACATTGAATAGTCTCAGAGACCAAGAAGCCCAAGGCAACAATGAGTGTGAGGGAAAATTAGCGTCAGAACTTCCCAAGTCTCCAATTCAAGTTTAGGGAAGCAGTGCAGGAACAAACAAAAGAAAAGGAATTTGTCCAAAAGAAGAACTTGCTAAAAACTCCACTGCCCTTCACCATCTTCTTTTTTTCCTTCAGTGGGGAGCAGCTCAACCTTCACTTCAGATGCCCTTTTTCAGTGAAGTTTGCACACTGTCATTTCCTGTACAGCTTAATTTATGCATATGATTGCTAATGTTCGTCTCCCCTAATTCTACTATTTTTTTTCTCAAGGCTTTTCTTTTTTACTTTCTTCTTCTGACTTGTCTTTCTTTAGCTTTTTGTAAGCCAGTCAGAAGAGTAAGAGTTTCACTTTTTTCCTTTTTTCTCTCTTCTTTAAAATGTTCAAGAAGAGATTTTTGGCTTATTTTTTATCAGGAAGAAACTGTAAAAATTGTATTATATGTTCTTTTGCTGACATTGTTAGAAAAATGCCTGTTCACTTAAATAAGCATTTTTAAAAGTTCCATTAGGTACCCTGAAAAGGAATATATGGCCACACAATTAGGATATATTATATCCTAATATAATGGTGCAATTCAATAATAACCTATCATTATTGAGTTGAAATGTTTTTATTGTTTTGGTTACTAACATGCACTAATAACTGCATGAAATGATACTAAGAACTATTCATAGAATAAGTCTTTCATGATACTATTCAAATCCATTTTATTATTGATCACATCTGAAGTGCCTTATTATAATTCTCTTATATAATTTGATCTAATAACACAGACTGGGAATGTCATTTCTGTCTGTACATACTCCAAGACAGTGATCATTCTCTAAGCAGCAAGTCCCTACCCACCTCTCTGTGAAGGCGTGTATCTGATTTTCAGAGAATTCAGAGTTCTGATGATTTGCTTTTGTCAGAGAATTTTCAGCAATATCAGAATTTGAATACTGAGTTTCTATTTCCCAATTCTATCACCTCCATATGTTCTGCAGAATGCTTGTTCATAAAATCCACTGATTTTTTTTCAGTTGGAGGGTTTCTTTTTTGCTCTTTTTGATTTGTAGAAGTGCTTTATTTATTATAGATAGTAACACTCTATTGGTTATTTATGTTGCAACTATTTTCCTGTTTTCCAATTTCCTTTTTTTCATTACCCTCAAAAAATCCTTCATGTACTTTATAGCATATCTCACCCCACCTTCACCCCCATTCCTAAACTCTGGCAAGCCCATCTCTGTCACTATAGTCATGCCTTTTGTAGAATTACCTATAAATGGAAAAAGGTGCTATATATATTCTCATACAAGTATTGTGTAAACACATGTTACTATTTCTCTTGTGTTATACCCAGGAGGGGAGTTAGTTGGTACGGGCATATTTAACTTTATAAGATACTTCCAAACTGTTTCCAAATTAGTTAAACCATTTTACATTCCCACCAGCAATGCAGAAAAATTCTAGCTGCCCCATATCGTCTCCAATACTGTACTTGGTATGGTTAGTCTTTTTAATTTTAGTGTGTAGTGGTATTTCAATATGATTTTAATTTTCATTTCCCTAATGACTAATGAGGTCAGTCATCTTTTCATGTACTTATTGGCTATTCATATATCTTCTTTTATAAAGTGTCATTTCAAAACTTTTGCCCCTTTGTTAAAGTCTGGTTATTTTCCATTTTGTTATTGAATCATAAGGGTTCTTTATATATTCCAAAAACAAATTATTTATTAGATGTGTTTTGCAAATATTTCCTCCCAGCCAGTGGCTTGACTTTTTCTCTTCTTTGCAGTGTTTTTAAAAGAACAGAGGTTTTTGTTCCATTTTGTTCTCTCTCTCTCTCTTCTCTTTTCTTTTTTTAATGATTCATGCTTATTGAGGCCTAAGAAAGCTTTGCCTAACTTAAAGTCACAAAATTTCTTCTACAAGTCTTAGAGTTTTACTCTTATATTTAGATCTCTGGTTCATGGTCCATTTAGAGTTAATGTTTAAGGTGTGAGGTAAAGGTGGAGGTTTATTTTTTCCCATATGATTACCCAGTTGTCCCAGCAACATTATTGAAAAAGATTATCCTACCCCATTGGCTTCCTTGGCATTTTTATAAAAAATCAACTGAACATGTAATATGGACCTATTTCTGGAATCTTTATTTTGTTCCATTGGTTTATATGTCTGTCCTTAAATCAGTATCACCCTTCCTTGATTACTGTCAATTTATAGTAAGTCTTGAAATCAGGTAGTGTAAATTCTTCAAAATTGCTCTTCTTTTTCAAAATCTTTTTGGTTCATTTAGGCCCTTTGTATTTCCAAATAAATTTTAGAATCAACTTCTCAAGTTAAAAAAAAAGAACCTTATGGAACTTTGATTCTGTGTTGAATCTGTAGATGATTACAGAGAGAAATGACACCCTAACAATGTCGAATCTTCAAATCCATGAACATGGTATATCTCTCTATTTATTTAGGTCTTTAGTTTCTCTTAGCAATGTTTTATAGCATTTAGTGTACAAGTTTTTGTATACATATTTGTTAAATCTATCTCTAAGAATTTCATAATTTTTAATATCATAAATGGTATTTATTTTAATTACAATTGTTCATTTCTAGTATATGGAAATACAATTGATTATTGTATGTTGACCTTGACTCTTGTGACCTTGTTAAACTTACTTTTTATTTCTAGTTAATCCAACTAGAGATTGATCCATCTTATTGATCTTTTCAAAGGAACAGATACGATCTTCCCTATTGTTTGTCCATTTTCCATTTCCATGATTACTGCTTTTATCTTTATTATTTCATTTCTTCTGCTGGCAGATTCAGAGCAGCCATTTTTCTGCCACTAATTTAGCCCCACTACTGAGGCATGACTCTTTTGGGGATTTTATCCAGTGCCCCAGATTACACAAGGTCTCTTCATGCCAGCTGGTGGGAACAGAAACTAATCCTAGCCCTGTGTGACCAGGAAGTTATCTGCCTACTGACTTCCAATACCTCTTTCCTTGGCTTGGGAGGGTTCCTTCTTACACCTGTGCCAATCAATATTCAGTCAAAGCCTTGGGGAGATCCCCCTGCAGATCTGCAGAGCTCACTCTCTATGCCACTCCCTTTGACCTGCAAATTCTAGCTGCCTCAGTCTCTACGAACTCTGATCTTTTTCACCTCAAGACTGCCAGGTTATGTTTGGTTTTCCTGTTTCTACTCTGTGGCCCAGAAACTTCTCCCAGGCAGTAGGTGGGGGCGGTATAGCTCATCTATTTGTTTTTTTAACCTTCCTTCAGAGATTACAGTCCTGCATTACCTATTTTACATTTTCTGAAAAACAGTGTTTTGTATTTGTGTGTGTGTGTATGTGTTGTGTTTATGAGCAGGATCCCTTCATGGGCAAAAGCTAAGTCAAACTGTAAAAGAGTTTTTTGCAAAAACATTCAAGCCTGTTAGTATTGGCAGTGTTTTGGGTCTTGTCACAATATATGACATTTATTGGAAGGGTGTAATCAATAGGTTATATTAACATAGACAAATATTTGGATTCCTATTTCATCTGACTTTGAAATTATGCCTGAATGTATATGCTTGAGTATATCATTCAGCCATCATCCAAAATTGCTTTTGATTTTATTATTAGTGTAGCATGTTATTTGAGGTTATTGTTGATTGTTATAATCCAGAGGATAATCCTATCTGGCATTCTTTACCGAGATTTGTGGCAGTGGACTTACATAAAGGTAAAATAAAACATTTGAATATTTTATTTATTTCTCAGAAGGAAGTCTTATAATTCAGAATCAGCAAGAGGTTATATTTTTTTTGGTCCCAATCTCAATAAAAATATACATAAAATAGCTAGTATGAATTGAAATAAATACAATTTAAAAGCAATTCAAGTAGTCATAATATACTTCTGAGTAAGCAGAGAAATCACTGTAATTCTATGTCATAATGCTCAACTCCTTTAATTAATAACATACTGGAATTTTACACTGTGAAGAATGAAGGATAGGAAACTAAAAGGATAAAAGGAAGAATTTAAAATTAAAAGAAAATGAAGAATAAGAAAAAGGAAATCATTTTCTTCTGAGGTTTTTACTGTACCTAAAATTTATGGTACCATTATTCCTGTTCTTTTATAAGGAAATATAAATTATAGATGCATTATTTCTTTAGCATTAGTATTGGTGAGGTATCCTTGTTGATTTTTCTATAGAAATTAAAAATATTTTAACCTTCTGAAATCATAACATAGAAGAAAATCTGAAATTATTACATTAAAAAAATTCTGGGAGCATCATTACTTCCTCTTCCTATTCTCTAGTATCTTTTATTTCCTGTCTATTTGCCAAAAATTCCAGTATAGAAAATGAGTCAACTACAGAAAATAAAAAAGAAATAATTGAGAAAGGAGTAAACCAAAATAAACAAATGAACAATTCCAAAGAAATATATTCAAAGCCACTTGAAAATAGCTTGAGGAAAGGATAAAAATGGGCAATTAATTTACTAATAGTTAAGATTCTGTTGAGGTATTTTTTAGAAGTGGAATGAGACCATCTAGCCCAGTAGAATTATTTAACCTTTTTGTTCCACTTCAATAGGAGAGGCCCCATCCTGCGTGATTCTGATATTCACCAGTTCCATCTCCTGCTCTGGGCCAGGATCAGTGAACTAGTCAATCCCCTCTTTAGCAGTTGTGAAAATGCTGTCTCAAGATCACAAAGCCATCAAGGGGCAGGACTGAAATGAAACCTGTTTCTATCTTAGTCTGTTTTGGCTGGTTTAACAGAATGCCATAGACTGAGTGGCTTATAAACAACAGAAATTTATTTCTCACAGTCTGGAGGCTGGGAAGTCCAAGATCAAGGTGCAAACAGATTCAGTGTCTGGTGAGGGCTGACTGCCTGGTTCATAGACACCGTCTTCTTGCCGAGCCCTCACATGGCAGAAAGGATAAGAGAGCTCTCTGGGGTCTCTTGTATAAGGGCACTAATCCCATTCATGAGGACTCCACCCTCATGACCCCATCACCTCCTAAAAGCTCTACCGCCTAATGCCATCACATTGGGGATTAGGTTTCAACATATGGATTTGTGAGGGGGGACACAAACATTTAGTCAATAGCAGTTTCCTTTCTCACAAGCAAGGTGAATTTTCTCAGCCCAGGTGAACTTTGTTTCAGAAAGTATAGATAGTAATGAGATTCCATGGTTGAAAAGGAAATAAAGTATTGTTGCATCAGTCAAGAATAAAAGGAAGTCTTTCTCTCTTTCCTTATATTCACTTCCTGCTCTATTACACCCTTTCCTCTTCTACATTTATTCAACACTATGCCCCAAACAAGTTGATTTTACTCTGAAAGATAGTGTGATTTGGTATATATCAGTAGTTGCAGAGAAACAGTCTCTGAACTTCTTTGATCACTAACTCCCGTCAGTAAAACTTTCTGAGCATATACACTTATTTAAATTAGATCATAAATCACTATACTTATGTCCTTTGCACATTTGACAAAAATAGAAATATTTAAATAACTATATACATAGATACAGATTCTAAGATCTTCTTCCTGCCTTCTAAGGAGGATCTTGTCTGCCCCCAGGTCAGAGATCACCAATTTGAAGAAAATTGTCATTGTGATCTATTGGTCTATCAAGCATAAATAGATACCTAATAGTGTACACAACCTTGACTTGAGCCCTTTGAGAACATTTGAGTTTGTCACAAAAGAGATTCTCAACAAATTCAGTGTAACCCTTAGGGTCCCAAATGCAGAAGCAATTAAGAAATAAAGTTGTCACTTGCATCAGAGCAAGTATACTAATGATGGTCATGCTAAATAAACAAAATTCAAAATGAAACAGTCATTGGCAACATGTAATCTACATGCTAGATGTTGTTCATTGGAGCAAACAGAAACCATTTACACCTTCCCCAGAATTACAGAAGCTTCATATTATGAATTCTCCTTGTCATGGGCTTCTGGATACCTACATAATGGAAGAGAACTCCCTTTTTGGAGTTACAGCCCTTGAGGCCGACCTGTAGGGCCAGGGTAGACACTGTCATTCACTAAACCTGCTGTCCTGTTGCAGGGGCTGGATCACTCACAGAACTTAACCAAATGGAGTTTTAGTAATTTCCTTCCTGCACCAAAGACCTAGATCCATGCATGGCAGTGACTCTAAATAAACATTCCATTTCCCTTCATTATTCACATTGTTTTGAAGGAACCTACCAGAACTTCAGGTAATCCTAAATGTTCTAATTGCTCCAAAGAAGGCGTAAATAAGTTGCATCAGCAAATGAGAGTGGCCATAAGGCCCAAGTGGATTTATGTTATACGGGCTTGGAAAAGAAGATGTCCCTGTCATTAGATCGAAGCACACAGCACCTAGAAACACTATAAAATTAAAAGTTTTGTTTGCAGTAAGAAGATGAAATTTATAAATTAGACAAAATTAGATAAAATCTGTAATACATTACCAAAGTGGGATGATCTTCTTAGATGGACAATACTAGAGATGTACTTAAGCCAGAATCTGTAGCTTAGTATACTGACAAGAATCTCTGCTCTCCAGGGATCTAGAAGAGTTTGCAAAGCTTCCCCAGGTCAGAGGGCAGCTCCACCAATGGCTGAAACTAGCCCTTTATCACAAAAAGAAGGCTCTGAAAAGCAATCAGAGCATAATGTTGCTCTTCTGACTGCTTTTACAGTTCCCAGCGGGATCTTGAAAAACACCAAATGACTTCTCATATTCCCACTCCTCCCATCTGCCAAGCTGAGACCAACACTAATTATCACATACTATCTTCACCTCTCACAGTTACAGGAGATTTGGATTATCTCAAATTTGTAGAAATAAAACTTGAGTTATTCTATAAACAGTGAATTCTGAAAAGCACTTTTTCTGTGTGGAACATTTCTAACGGCCAATAAATGCAGACAGAAAACAGAAATAAAAATAATTTAAAATTGGCTGTCTACTAGAATGGTTTTTACACTCTACCCATGATATGTGGCCAAGATTCATCCTTAAGTACTTGAAATAGCCTCACAATGAAATTTGGATTTAATGAGTTTTTAGAAATGAGGGACCAAGTTGCCAGCCCCGCTTTGGGCTATGGTTAAATCAATAATGAAAGCCCACCTTGCTGGAAAACATTTAGCTGTGTTCCTCCTCTCCGATCGTCGATCAATAAACATTACATTTATGTTGGTAAGTTTCCTTTTTTAAAAGACATAAAAACCTTTCAGATAGCTTAGGTCATTCTACCTAATGGAACTTGTACTTAGAATAAGTAGATTTTTTTCCAAGAAGCAAAGTACTAGGAGTATTGTCCTGGAAAGTGAGTGCTGCAGAGGAGAAGGAGGGTCATTTGGGAACACTTTGGAGCTCAGACTTGAATGCTCCATCATTAGACAGTATGCGTTGACTTGATTGTCTTGGTTCTCTTGACTCATTGCCCTTGAGTTTCCATAGCTAGCATCACCTAAAACTCATCTGAAACTCAGGCTTCTTCCTCCACACCATAGGTCCAGTGGTGATTTTATTTGGATAAGATTATGGAGCTTTGGCCCATAGCTTATTATCAACTGAGCCTAGATAGTTTTAATGAGTCATTACCATCACTGTCATTCGTTTCTGACCAATCAAATTGATTGGGAAGCTAATGAGCTTTGGACGCAGACAGTTCTGGGTATGAATCCTGGATCTGCCAATTACTATCTGACCTTTTCTCTATGTGCTTCAGTTTCCTCGTCTGTAAAGTAGAGATAATAACACCGATAGTGGTCTGTATAACAACAATAGTGGTCTATATACATGAGTCTATAGCCAGTGCTAAAAGAGTCTGTGGTACATCATAGGTGCTCAGTAAATGCTATTTCCCCTTTATTGCTCCCCCTTCCTTTCTGCATTTGGGTATAGAAAATCTTTGTGCCATTATAGTCAGTCACTTGGCATGACTCAGACAGTCAGTTGTTGGTATCGGTGCTAGGAATGACTGTATGCCCCTGACTTTGTCATAGTTCTAGAAATTCAGATGAAGTCAGTGCCTAAGAGGAGTTAGGAATCCAGGCTACCTTTTCCTTCTTTGTGCTCCTTTGCGCATGCTTTGATCATAGAACTAATCACACTGTTTTGAAATTATTTGTGGCCAATGTGATTCTTCCTCCTCAGAGACAGAGCCAGTGTCTTATTCATCCTCAACATCCCCATGCCTAGCACGGTGTGTGGTTCATTGCTTGTGCTATGGTTGCTTCATGCTGCTCCTCTGCAAAAGGGGTCCACATAGACCTGTCCTGTTCCATGTGACCAGGAAATGAGTCAACCTGCTTCAAGGTACCCAGACTTCTTTGAAGGAGAAACACACACACACACACACACACACACACACACACACACACACACACACACACACAGACTTTGGGTACTTCGCTTTAAAATAGACCCAGATATTAGGCAGTCAAATTTTTTGAGATTTTATGGAGAATTTTCCCTTGGGATTGGCTTCCACAGGCACAGAGGTCTACACGCCTCAGCAACTGGTACTTATTGCCTCCTAATCTATGCCCAGCCCAATAATAAGGCAAAGAAGTAAGTATCTACCAGAAGCACATTGGTAGAGTATGAACAATCTGGAAACAATACAGTTTAGGACACATAGGTTACTAATAAGCAGTGGTACTAGAGTTAGTTGTAACTCATGAGCACAATTGCACTAATTTAATCATCATCCTTTGAATAATTCAGCTGTCAAAGTTGATGGGAAAGAGGATGCACGCTGTGAAAATTTGGAGACTGAAAAATGATTTCATGTATAGAAATAATTATGATAATCATTAGCATTTCCATGGTGCCGTGCAATTTATGAAGTGCTTTTACGGCATTATGTAATTTTGCAAAGGTGACGGACTAGCCCTTAGATACTGTCTGATGCCATAATTAAGCCTCCATGCCAAACATTGAAAATTATAAGATTGGATTTAGGGGACAATAAAAAAAAAGAGAGGATTATTAATGCATTGAAAGGTAAAAAATCAGCCAAATTCATTGTCAGAGAAATAGATTCATTTGGCATTTTAGAAACTCAGAAACATATCTTGTAAAAGAAGCAGTTGGCCCATATTTTGATTTCATGGTGCTTGGCACTACTTATTTTTTAAATTCTTTTGGGCAGAATTTTTGATTTGCAATCATAACGATGAAGTTTGCTTACTGGGAACCAAAAGATTCACAAAATCAGGGGACATTTGATCCTTATTTAGAATTATCTGATGAAACCACTGAATGTAAGTAGAAACATAGTTAGAGGGGAATTATGAGGAGCTGATCAATATTAAGTTTAAAACTCAGGTGTCTGCTTCCTAGCCGGAATCCAGACCGATGTGAAGAACATTCATTACAGCCTATCTCCTTCCCACAAGCACGACTAAAGGTTGGACTTTGTCCCGTAAACATACCAATCTAAAAACACAAGTGAGTTGATAAAACATAAATGTGAGTGAGAATTATCCTTAAGAATGGAAGAGAACCCTACCTGCCACCCCTCCTCCCCCTCCCTCCCTTTTCTGCCTCCTGCCCGGCCTTTCCTTCAAAACTGCAAGGGGACCTGGCTTGCCAGGGCAGGGGGGACACGTTATTGACTAGAGCATCAGCCGAGCTCTACCAAGTCAAGTTACTGGATTACACAGGAAGCGAGAAGCATCTAGACAGCCACGAAGGCAGCTCGAGAGCTGCGCGAGGGTGTCGTGGGCTCATTTGTAAGCCTTTCCAGATGTGGCCGCCGCGCGGGCCTGGCGGCCGGCCAGGCAGCCGCCTGCAGTCGGCGCTCCCTGGGCAGCTGCGCGAGCCCAGCCGCAATGCCGGGCTCCTGAGGGCGCGGGGCTCGCGCGCGGCTCGCTCGCCCCCGGGCCCGGCGCGCACGCAGCCCGGCCGCCTGGCACGGCGACAGCCCGCAGCCGGGGAGGGACCTCCGCAGGAGCGGCCCCGAGGGATGGTCGCTGCGCCAAGGCTGCGCTGAAGTCCTCTGCAGCTGCGGCGGATGGGGGACCCCGAGGCCAACGTGATGGCGCGGCCCCTGAGAGCCCCTCTCCGGAGGTCCTTCAGTGATCACATCCGAGACTCCACGGCCAGAGCCCTGGATGTCATTTGGAAAAACACCCGAGACAGACGGCTGGCAGGTGAGGGGTGAAGGGCGGAGGGTGAGGACGAGAGGTTTGAAAAGCAAAACGATGAAATACACAGGCACAGTTATTAACTCGGATAATTCATGATCTCATCAGCTGGATAAAGTTCATCACTGTCATGGCAATGATTTCAATCTCCCTTGTTCTGGGGTTTAACGTTTCTGGAGTGGGTTTGTTTTTTGTTTTTGTTTTTGTTTTTGTTTTTTAACTCAAATGCCTCTCTGATTTCTGGTCTTGTTATTTCTAGATAAGGTTTTATGAGAGGGTTTGTGGGTTTTTGTTTTTTTTTTAACCTTGAAAAGAAAAGCAAGGTCCTTTCAAATGTCAGGAAATCAGTGGTGAACAACACCAGGCAAAAGCACCAAGGTCTGTTGGGCTGGTGAGGGTCGGCTGTGGAGCTGGTCTGGCAGAGGTGGCCTGGCGCAAGCAGGAGAGGGGCCTGGGAGGCTGAGTGGCAGGGGAGTAATGTGCCCTGCCTGGTGAAAGCCTGCTGGTATTTCCTCTGGCAGCCTGGGGCTGCTCTGAGGTCCAAGAGGGTGTCAGGTATGCTAGAGGCAGGCATTTGAAATATAATAAAACATAAATACAGTGTGCAGTTCAAACGTTCTAGGGCTCATGTGACAGCCACCAAATGGCAGACTGTTTGAAAGGGTACATTAAGGAAAAGGGAACTTCTGCTTGATTCTGGTATTAAGAATATTCATAAATTGATTAAAAGAATAGCATCTTGCAATTAAAAAAAAAAACCTCTCCAAATCCAGGGAAGGTATCCCAAGAGTGTTTAATGGCTCCTTCTTGTTTGCTAAGTCTGTATACTTATGTCCTTTGCATAGATGGGTCAAAGATTGTGTTTTCTTAACCTTCTTGGTTAACCCAGTTGTTTTTCCATATATTGAATGAAGTTCTGAATGGTTAAAAATATTAGATGTGGCCTCCAAGTGTCAGTCCAGATTTCCGTGCTGTGTGTTCTTGATAAAAGTCCATTTGACTTTGATCTAATTGTCCTGACATGACTTGAAGAGGTGAAAGTTAAGGTTTGTGATTGTGATAAAGCAGATTAGGAAGATAACATATCATTGTAGGCTATAAATTTGTCCCAAATGCTCATGAATATCTTTCTCTTTCTTAAACTAAACCCTATTGCCCAGGACTGGGAGAGAGTAAACAATGTCAAGTCTACCATAAGGTAGGGGAGAGAGTAAAATATTTTAAATTTAATCATTTTATTATGGCTTTAGAGTAAAATGTGATACCTTAAAGAAATCCAACTTTACAATTAGTGGGTTTTAAGGTAGATTTAAGTGATAGCAATTTCTAGTTGGCCAGAGGAAGTTTAAGACATAAAGATATGAGAGTATAAAATTCATGACTGTAATTGGTTGAGGCTTGGACAAAAAATAACAATTGTTGCTTCACTGTTGCTTTTCTTGACAAATCCATCATCCCAAATGGAAAGATTCCACAAATAATGCCTTATTAAAGATAACACAAAAATATCTTATTGTAGCTTGGTGTTTTGATTTGAAACTAAGGTTGATTCAGTCTTGCTTCCCAGACCTCCTCTTAAATTTTCGTAAATGAAGAGCTTTTGACAGGTGTTGACCTCTTTTAAAAAAAAAAGATACTATCCCTGGAAAGTTGCTGTCTCTGCCTAGTCAGTTATCTGTTATATATTAAGGGTCTATATGGAGTCCAAAATATAGCACTGAATGAAGACCACTTAGAGAAAAATAGTTACTTTTTACATGTGACGAAAAATTAAACATTTCCCCAACTCTAACAGCAAGTAGGACTTTTGCTTCAGGTCCACTGAAGGAAGAAATTCTTTGTATTTTCAGGTTTCTCTAAGACAAATATGACCTCTTTGGTGATTTACAACAGTAGAATATCCAGACATGATACTTGAAAAGAAAGGACTTTGGCTACCACAACTGCCTCTGATTACTGGGGACTTGGACTCTTTCTGTGTTCTCTCTTATCCTTGGCTCATAGCTCAATCAAGTGGAGACCCATCTGGTGCACATCCAGACCTCAAGACCACTTACTTCCATCCTTTCCCTCAAACTTCTCCTCTGCACCCCACCCTCTCACTGGCCAAAGGCTAAGTATTAGCTGTTAATTATCCACAAAAAAGCCATTTCTCTAAACATCAGATCCAATCTTTATTTTACATCACACCACTTTGCCCTCTCTTGCAGAATGGAGAGCAGTAGAAAGTCCAAACCTCCTGCTGCTCTTATGTTGTGGAATTAATGAGATGACAGGTAAAACATGTTTGGAAGGCTCTGGAGGGAAATGCTTCTGTTAATAGTACCTGGAATGTTATTTCCATGATGATTGTTACCTTGATGGCAAGTTTCTCAAAAACTAATCTGAGATTTCAGTTTCTTTCAGAGGTTTTACCTGACCGGACTGTTTGGCCATGGGACAAAGTTTTGTTTCCTTGTTAGGTATTTTCTCTCTCAATCAATTTAGCTCTCTATTTTTCTCTGTCTCTCTGTCTTTCACACACACACACACACACACACGCACACACACACCCCCTACATAACTTAGAAGTTCCCAGTTCATCTACCCCAAATGGTGTTATGTACGCAAACCATCATTTACCTCTGCTTGCCTTAAACTTCCTTATGTATAAAACAAGGATTCCGTCTGTTATTTTTAAGGATCCACAGCCTTATATAAACAAAATACAGAATTGCTGCTAGGGAAAGGCCTTCTAGTCATGAGGAGTGATGGAACAGACTGTCTTAATTGCATCTTCCTTTATATGTAATTGTTATGTTCTGCCTACCCACAGCCCACAGGGGTTCTCTTACTCCTGTTCCCTCTACAACCATTATTCCTAAAAGCGTAGGATGGCACTGTGTTTTCAGGGAATAAGAACTTTGAGGTTAACAGTGGGTGACAGATGGGGCCGACAGCCATCCTCTGGGCAAATTGTGCGTCTTTCTTACATGTCTGCTGTGTCCTTGCCACTCCTTCCCTTGGGCACAAGGACATCTTGGCTCCAGGGAGCATTTTATTCCTGAAAACCTGTCGCCCCTTAATCCTTTCATATAGGATTTCTTCACCTTTTGTGTGCCAATGGATCTCTTTAGCATTCTGGTGAAGCATATGAACCACTTCTCAGAAAAGTATTTTTAATATATAAATAAAATATATAGAATTATAGCAGAAACCAATTAGAATGAAATATAGTGATCAAGGTGTTCAAACCAAAATTTTCTGATATGGCAATATAAGATGAATGAATTCTGTAACAGGATAATGTGTTCAAAATATAGGGAAGTAAATGTAAATTTGATGTTTTTTAAAGATACCAGCATGCAGATTGTTACTGCAGCTATAATAAATAGCATTAAACTAAACAGTCATCTTTGATTCGTCTCCTTGTCACCAACCATTATAGAGAGGAAATGCTCGGGAACAACATCCATATCTAGGTGACCAACATGCAAATCTTCAGCTTTCCTGTTTAGCGGCTGAATGGGGCCGGCAGCATCTCATGAACATCTGTGGAGAGAAAAACTGCAATCATGTATGTCCTGGAATGGGTTTGACAACTACCATAACTGTGGAGGAGAGATGAATGTAAATGAGATTTTGTGATATCTGCAACAACTGTAATGTGATTTGGAAAAGTCAAATTTCTATTGGTGACAAAGTCACAGGACAGCTAGTACCATTGTGTGTGCAGGGATGGCAGTTTGTCAACATTCATAATTGGAAGAAATGCTACCTTTCAATTAAAGTTTAGTGACAATAAAAATGTAATTTTTCCTCCTCCAAGTTCATGGACACCTTGAAATCTATCCATAGACCCTAAATTAAAAATCCCTGCTTAATACTTACTGTGGCTTTCAAATACTTATAGTCAAAAATTCTTATAGCCTGAGATGCTGGGCTGTCATATATGAGATGGCTGGCATTTTTTGATGTATATTTGACAAAGCTCCACAAACAGGTTTGGACTGATGCACCAATAGGACTGCCTCTAAGGAAGAAGAAAAGAAACTAAAATTCAGATGAGAAAGACAGAGAGAGACTGAAAGTAAGGCAAAAGCCAGAAGACACATGTAGCTTTCATCAATTTGGAAAGTGGAATGAATAAATAAACCAAAAAGAAATTAAATATTAGTTCTTATTTAAAAGCATCTAATAAGGTAAGAACAACTTCTATAGTGTTTTTTAAAACACTGATTTTTTAAAAAGTATTCAATCTATTCTCTCTATTAGGGAAACATAAGGACAAAAAAATCTAAACACCTCAACATGTTATGAACACGTCACTAGTTCCATTGCTAAACATTGAAGAGAAGGAAGAGAAACTGAATTGCCTATGAAGAAGTTAGGAAAATTTAGACCAGTCTCAATCCAGATGAGATTCAATGGACATAAAATAAATGCTTCAAGTATATACGTTAGATTGGACCCTCCTCCCACCCCTGCTCCCGGGGGTATTTTGTTGGATGTTCAGCATCTTCTGTCTTTTGTGAAATAGATTTTTACATTTCAGCTGACCTCTCCAATTCACCAGCAAAAAGAATGCTTAACATACTGTGCAGTATATTGGCTCCAAATTCAGTAGGGCATCAAGAATTCTGGCCCATTTCCCATGACAGGCAACCACAAACACTGACTCCTGTGAACTGTTTTCTGCTCATTGGTTCACCATGAAAAGCAAGTAAGGGCAAATAGAATGCCTTTTAACCAAGAGTGATGTATGCCTCAAAATATGCAGGCTCCTCCAGTAAACAAAGACTTCTCTAGAAGAATGCAACACGATAGAACATTTCGAAGGGCCTGAGAGACAACCATTAATGATGCTTCATGAGACACGGTCACGTTTCTGGAGGGTGGATATGAGCATGTATTAAATTAGATGTGACTTTTTCAATAAAAAGAGAAGCATGTTGATGTTGATGCCAGCTTTGATGAGAGGAAATATACTATAGTGGCTGAGAGAGCTGGCTGTGACATCAGACTGCCTGGGTTTGAATCCTGGTTCTTGTACTGGGTAACTTGGGGCAAGTCTGTTCCTCACCAATATAAAGAGGATGAAAATAGTACCTGTGTCATGAAATTATTTTAAGGATCATATGAGCTACTATGCAAAGTACTCAGAAAAGTCATTGGCGTAAGTAAACCCTCCATCAGTTTTGGTTGGTATAACTTCTCTTTTCCTTATGCCCTGCTTGCAAGGAAGCTTCACCACTATAGTGTGACACTCCTATAATTTGCCTAAGCCTTTTGGGCAAAAGTAGTTCAACAAGTCCAAATAAATGAAAAGAAAAGGTAACATTTCAATGGAAATGGGATTTACTTCTGTACCTGCAGAGCAAAACAAAGAAGAATCTAATGAAGGTGACTTTTGTGCAGACCGTGTTGAAATCCAAAATGAAGTGACTAGAGAATAACTGTTTTCGCACATTG
The DNA here is from genome assembly GCF_949987535.1 of Balaenoptera acutorostrata. Taxonomy (NCBI): domain Eukaryota; kingdom Metazoa; phylum Chordata; class Mammalia; order Artiodactyla; family Balaenopteridae; genus Balaenoptera; species Balaenoptera acutorostrata. The sequence continues at coordinate 18,323,965 of NC_080084.1, read as the reverse complement.
ATGAGGGAATCAGTCCTTGCATGTGACTTTGTCAGGCTAGGTATACAATATCTGAGAGTCTTCCCAAGCGAGTTGGAACCTGCTTTGAAAATTGCTATGTAGATGGAGGCAAACATGGGAAAGAGCAGCAGTACCAGCAGGTGAGATTTCAAGCACGTGGCCCAGCTCCGAGATGGGAAAAAGTATGTTCAACATCAAGGCTGCCACTTGAAGGGATATTTCGCATGCCTCTGTTTCTGGAGCAAAACTTCTGTCACTTTCTTCATTTAAAATACTATGTAGGAACAGTCTGCATAGTTTGCCAAAGGTCATTGTAATTACACAAATGTGTCTAAAGTCAAAGGCTTAATAGAAGAGGTATATTAGTCACAGGTCTGCCTAAGCATCAGAAGCTATATCATGAAGCCAAAACTGGATTAAAAAGAACATTCCACTGGAAGGTCTCTATTCCAGAGAAATGATTAAGGAGTAGATTGAAGTTAAGCTTGCCATTGTATGTGTTTTTCAATTTCTGGTTCCCGTCACTTAATAATAATCTGCCATTCTTGAAGAAAGAGGATGTGCTGTCCGGGAGGCATGTGTTGGAGCCGCTTATTTGTGATGATGATGGGTTTGCATTGATCCTTCTGTGCTCTTCCCACATTGCTTGTGAACAACCACTGATATTTTTGAAGCATTTGGTTGGAATTATTGATGAAGACCTAACCATGGAAGAAAACCAAAGTTACACATCCCTTTAATAATCAAACTCACAACTATAGTGCTACTGTTGCTTTTCTCAGGCACAGCCAAAGGCTAAGCAGCTAATACAAACTAAATTTTTTTTGTAATATGAACTAAACGTGGCACCCAGCCATAGGTGGTTATTATCATTGGATGCATTCTTTATGACAAATAATATCATAACAATAATTAAGTTGTCATTTGATTGCCTACTAAGTGCCAGAATCTGAGCTGAGAGCTCTAAAGGCATTTTCCCATTTAATCTTCAAAATAATCCTGAGAGGTATAGACTACTATTTTTATCCCCATTTAAGCTAAGGTATTTTTTGACAATACCTTAAAAATCCATTAGTGGATGTCCACGGACAAAACTCAGTAACATCCAAATCGGCCCATAATTATTAATTAATCTCACAAATATTTATTGAGAACCTATTGTACACAAAACACTGTGCTAGGCACCAAAGGACAAACAAGACAGACACAGTCCTTAACTGCCAGCCATGAAGATGACATCTGAATTCTACCTTTGAATTTAAGAGGGGCCCAGCTTGGGCAATGTGAACCCCATGTTATTAAGGAAGAACTATATAGTGTCTCTTGGACACTGAGGGGATTCTGAAGCTCATCACTGATTTGATCTTTAAACCAGTGACTCTCAGCGGGGGATGAGAAAAGACACACTTGGAAGGGGCAGTGATGGAAAGAGCACTTGCAGCTTTTAAAAATATACACAACTGATTTATTGTTTTCATAGTGCAAACTGCATCTTACAAAATGCTGAAGATAGAGGAATCGTGGGTGGGTGGGAGGGATGGGACAGGAGCATAAAGGTTGAGAAACACGTTTAAACTGCTCCGCACATCCCTGTGGGCCCAGCTCCTCTCATGAGCAGAGTAACCTGTAAACATAAATCAATAAATCAAACCCTCGGTGGGTGCCCCCGTGGAGCCAGGGAGACCCTCTCTGCAAAGAAGGGTCAGACAAATTAGTGCATCTTTCCTAATGAACTGGCCATTCTCTTTATGGGACAAAAACTTGTTACTTCCAAAGTTGCTATGAGGTCATATCTTTAATCATTTTTTTAAGATGAGATACTGACCTTTTTACAGAGCTGAAGTGTACTAAAGTTTAAAATAGGTTACTATCTAAAACAGGGTGCTTTTGACTGATTCAGAAATCAGAATGAACTAAAGTTGGAGATTGCGCTTTAGATAGTTTCGTTTATTGGCAAGATTGGTCTCAGATCTCAATATACATGGGCTATAGACCTGAAATAGATTGTCCTAAGTCTTTTGTTATTTCACAGAATTTCTTATGGAACCAATCTGGAAGTAAGGACATCTTTTCTGCCGATAATAACTTTGAGAGATATTCCTATTTTGGATTTTTTTTTTAAAAAGAAAAATAATGATCGATGAGTTATTAAAACTATGACATAATTATTACACCATTATGCCATATTTTAAAACTATGGCATAATTATTATATTCTTAAATGTTGACCAGTCACCAAGGTTCTGTCACACTCTGAGCAGAGAAATACTTGAGATAATAGAATTTGAAGATTAAGTATTCAATCATAGTGAAGCAATTCTATATTTTCATATATATAAAATGATCTCAAAAAATTCTAGTTCATTTCAGATCAGTGACATTCTAGATTGCTTTCAGTAGTTTGAAAATCAATTATCTACTGAATGCAAAGGTTAATTAAATCAATGAGAAAATCACCAAAGAAGATATGAATTTGTATTAGTACTTCTTTTATCAGCTTCCACATTTTAATTAAAGCATGTTTTGAATACTGACAATATGTTCATGTATCATGGCCTTGTTTTTCTTAGAAGTGACTTCACTAATATATTCCAAAGAATCTAGTTAATTGTGGCATCTTACTGTTCCCAGGTAGAGAGGCCAAAGGATGAAAGAAAGCAGGAAAGTTTTTAAGGCTGAACATTTCATTTTCCAATAAGGGTCCTTAGAAACAGAGAACACGTGAGACGTGGCTCAGACACTGTACAATCAAGAAGGCAGACAGCATCCACTGAAGCAAAGAGTAACAGAGGGTTTTTATATTGGATGGGCATAACCTTGTACTAACTACAAATTAGCTAATATTGATTGTGCACTGAGTATAATGCTATGTGGTAGAAAAGATAGAGATAAATTAAAAACTGTCTCTGAACTTCAGTAGTCTAGAGTCTATTTGGCAGGAAAAAAGTAACCCACAGAGAAAACTAGCCTCTAAGGCATGGTGTGACAGATACCCTAAGGTACTTGCTGAGCCAATCGGTGTCTGTCTCCCCTCCTTCCTTCCCTCCTTTTTTCTTCCCTCCCTCCCTCTTTACCTTTCTCCCTTCCTCCCTCCCTCCCTCCTCCCCCTCCCTCTCTCCTGTCTTCAGCAGGAACTGACTGCTGACCCAAGTTCATTATAACAAAGGATATCCACACTATTTCATCATTACTGGTTTTTCTGTACTTTGGTAGTCATGCTCATTTGTATCCCAATGAACATTATTTATAAGTGAAAATTTCCTTGACATAACTAACTTTTCAAGTCATAATTATCACTTTCTCATTATTGCACGTGGAAATGAAAACATTTGAATCATTGCAGAAAAGAGCCTCTGTGTCACTATGAGGATGTGACAGTAGTAGGGTGTGTGTGTGTACGCCAGGAGGGTGGTAAATACAGGGATTACATATTGAAATTTTTTTCTCATTAACGTTGGTATGTTCAGCCAGGTAAGTTATTTGGATGTTTCTCAACATTTGAAAAAATTCTCACGCTAGTAACTGGACTGATTTCACCTGGTTGCTTCCTCCAGTGAATAAAAATAAAAGCATAAAGTACTCCACCATGATTTTACTCCAGTATAGGCTGGGAAGCAGTAAGGTTTGCCTTTTTTTGAGACAGTTATTGACCCACATCTTGCATTCAGTATAACACAGATGTGTTCCAGGTCGAAAGTTCAATAAGAGCTTGAGAGTGGCAGCCAGGAAATGGAGAGTGCAGAAGGCCATTTTTATGACTTGCTGAGATACTGACCCAGTCTCCTCATTATTTGACAGTAAAAATATCTTCGGGTTGAACTCAGTATCCTGACAGAGGGGTGTCAGTTTTGATCCTCTCCTGCAGGAATCTCCAATCAGTAAACTATTTCAGTCAAGAACTGAAACACTATTAATAAAAAACAAATTAACGACTTCTAGACAATGGAAATCACCAGGACATAGCAAAAAAAAAACAATGGCATATTATTGCTTGCTGAAAATCTCGCTTGGTGATCTCTGAACATCCTAACACCACAAATCACTTTTCTCTCTCTTCCCTCTCTGTCTCTTTAGAGAATTTATTATTAGTATGAACACATCTAGGCAATTGTGCACACACACATACACACACACACACACACACACACACACACCCTCAGGAAGCCATGACTTCAGGGAACCTCTCTTCATAAAAGATTAAGGATTCCTGATTTACAGGATGCTGATGTAAAAGTTACAATGTAGCATCTGGTTGTTGACAACTTGGAGTAGGGGCAGGGGTTCAGCTCGTTTAATGATGTCTAGACTTTGTTTTATCTTTCAGATTTTTTGTGACATATTTAGTTTTTTGCAGACAACTCTCAAATCACTGACTCAGCATTCAGTGTGGTTCCGTTTATCATGAGCCATCATCTCTAATCTGGTTTTGAATAGCAGGATGTTGTAGGTCCAGATTGAAGTGTGACCTCTGAATGTTTTCCATTCGTGCTTGATTACTATATCCTAGAGGTCTAGACAGTGTTATTGGTTTCTCACCAACATAAACATCTGGCAAAAAAAAAAAAGAGAACTAAACCAGATGAGTAAGGACATTCCTAATATACCTTTACAATATGCTATATTTAAAGTAAAACTTTTGAAAACGAACCCCATCTCAGGTTGAAAAGGATGCCATCAAATGTATTGCTTTTCAACTCAGATAAGGCAGACTTTGGACTATAATTTTTCACTGATGGAAACAAGTTAGAACATGTAACTTTCAGACTGCAATAGAAACATCTTTCCTTTGTGCTATTACAAGAAGCTAGAATTTCATTTAGTGAATTCCAGCCAAATGAAATTAGCACGCGCATGTTGACTCATGTGTAGCTCCTGGGTGGACACATGAGATGACAGGCCAATGGGGGTGAGAAGGGAGTGATGGGACCAAACCCAGAGCAATGTGGGGATGAGTATGATACCAGGCCTTCTCAAGTCTTATTTTATGTGGGTAGATTTTCATATTCGAAGAGTTATTGATTTATTGGAACTATGCAGAGGGCTTATTTAAGAGCCAGAACCCAACAGAGTAGAATACTGTGCCACTGACTTATAGGGAAAGACTGAAGCCCTTTCTCTTATGCTGGGGCTACAGACCACATGCAACCAAACACCAACAAAACTTGCCTGCAGCCAGGAGCACCAGGGTGGAAAATGTAGAGGGGTGACAAGACAACCCAAAGTGTCTGCCTTGCGTCCTTTGTATGCAGATGGCGCCGATAGCAATACTATGAGAACAACACTGGAAATGTTACACATAGGATATTGTACACTTATAAAATGTACATTCAGTAATGAATTCCAACTTACGTACAACATCTTGTGCATAATATTGATTCTTTCTTCTTCTCTTTTGGCTAGGGTTAAGAACAGAGAAAGGTTTCCTTCAGTGATACGTATAAATTGATGACTTAAAACCCAGGCTGTGTTTCCAGCCAAAGCTCTTTGGCACAGGGTAATCATTGCACAACTGAAGGTAAACATGGAGGGTAAACCTCAGAAAACTGATTTCAAAGCGGAGCCTGAAAGTCTGTTGTAAATGCCCTTTTGCCCCATTTAGGACAATAACAACAGCCTGTGACTGGCCACGCGGCTCGCCCCCCGCGGAGTGGTTGGCACACCAGAGCCAAGTGTTAATAAGCAGGGAAAGGGGGGAAAATAAACATTTAGTTTTAAAAAAAAAGAAAGAAAGGAGAATAAGGAAATGGAGTCTGGGAAGGGCCTTAACGGGGAGGTGAGGGTAAACCCCCACCCGCTGATGCCACCAGGATGGATGGGTCAAAACAGCGCACCCACCTTCTCAGCCATCGCCACACACATTCCGAGTTCCCATTCTTGTGAGGCCAGTTCGCAGAAAATGTTTTTATTTCTGTGACCCTGAGCATGACTCCCACTTTGCCCACGAAGTATTCCCGGAGTGAACCTTCGTGGCCTTCCGTGCTCATTAATCCCACCACCGACCCACACAGACCCCGACTCCAGCTGATTTTGTGACTGTCTGCTCTTTTTCTTTACCCAATTTGCACTGAGAGTGAGCTACTGAGTTGAATCAGCTCAGAATGCATAATCTGTCCTGTGTGTGCCTGCTTTCCTGTCCTTGTTCCATATTCTTCTCCCTACTCAGACTTAAAAGTATTTTAACTGATTAATAAAACACCATGACGTGAGCTATCCACTTGTCTCTACATAAAAGTGCATGCTTTTGAATCACAATAACTTATGTAACATCTCTGCTTTTAAAAGGAGTCTAGGAAAATGACATTTTGCAACTTTTATTACAGTGGAAAAAAGCTGACCCAAATCTTGGAGCAGCTGAGCTCAAAGGGTCAAAAGCCAAGTGCTTTTATTAACTTTTTGAGAGTAGGTAATCCTTGCTCACTTTGAAGACTGAAGCATGTACTAATTGCTTTTGTAAAATGAAGGTGAGGTTGCTTTAGCTAATGGGCCATGCAGTCCTACCCTGGGACATTTGATCACAGTGTCTCATGTGGCTTTAAGTTGCTGTTTTCATAACATACTCGTTTTTTTGATTAGATAGAGTTCAGGTAACATTTGAAATCAGTACCTTTGCTTTCCAAAAATCTTTTGTCCAAAAACATCTTTAGATATGTTATCAATTAACTAATAGCAAGATTAGCATTATTAAATATTTTAGACATACAAGAAACCCATGTATCAACCACTAACTTAAGTAATAAAACATTAAAGCTACTGTTTTAACATTTTTAATTTAAAATTACTGCATGTCCCTCCTGGATCCCATTCCCTCCCTCCACTTCCTTCCCAACTCCCCCTGAAATTCCAATCCTGAATTTAGGATTTAATCATTCCCATGCTGGTTTTGTACTCTTATTACGTATGTAAGTAACCCAAAACAATAGTAATTATTGTTTTGCACATTTAGAAGTTTTAAGTGGGACCATACTGCAAATGTCCTTCTGCAACGCATTTTGCTCAGAATTATATTTTTGAATATATTTTTTATCAATTAAATTTTTATTGAAATATAGTTGATGTACAATATTACATACAGGTGTGCAATGTAGTGATTCACAATTTTTAAAGGTTATACTTCATTTATAGTTATTATAAAATGGTGTCTATATTCCCTGTGTTGTACAATATATCCTTGTAGCTTATTTTATGCTTAATAGTTTGTATGTCTTGATCCCCTGCCTCTGTATTGCCTCTCCCCCCATCCACTCCCCCCGGTAACCACTAGTTTGTTCTCTATATCTGTGAGTCTGTTTCTTTTTTGTTGTATTCACTAGTTTGTTGTGTTTTTTTTTTTGATTCCACATATAAGTGATATCATACAGTATTTGTCATTCTCTGTCTGACTTATTTCACTTAACATTAATACCCTCCAAGTCCATCCATGTTGTTGCAAATGGCAAAATTTTATTCTTTCTTATGGCTGAGTAGCATTCTACTGTATATATATATACCACAGCTTCTTTATCTGTTCATTTGTTGATGGACACTTAGGTTGCTTCCACATCTTGACAACTGTAAGTAATGCTGCTGTGAACACTGGGGTGCATATATCTTTTTGAATTACTGTTTTTGTTTTTTCTGGTTATATACTCAGGAGTGGAATTGTTGGGTCATGTGTTATTTCCATTTTCAGTTTTTTTTTTTTTTTTTTTAATTTTTGGCTGCATTGGGTCTTCGTTGCTGTGCGCAGGCTTTCTCTAGTTGCGGCGAGTGGGGCCTACTCTTTGTTGTGGTGCTCAGGCTTCTTATTGCGGTGGCTTCTTTTGTTGCGGAACATGGGCTCTAGGCGCACGGGCTTCAGTAGTTGTGGCACGTGAGCTCAGTAGTTGTGGCTCACGGGCTCTAGAGCGCAGGCTCAGTAGTTGTGGCGCGTGGGTTTAGTTGCTCCACGGCACTTGGGATCTTCCTGGATCAGGGCTTGAACCTGCATTGGCAGGCGGATTCTTAACCACTGCGCCACCAGGGAAGTCCCCCATTTTCAGTTTTTTGAGAATTCTCCATGCTGTTTTCCACAGTGGCTGCATCAATTTACATTCCCACCAACACTGTATATAGGGGTTTCCTTTTCTCCACATCATTGCCAACATTTGTTTTATATGTTCTTTTTGATGATAACCATTCCAAAGGTGTAAGGCGATATCTTGTGGTTTTGATTTGCATTTCCCTGATGATTAGCAATGTTGAACATCTTTTCATGTGCCTATTGGCCATCTACATTTCCTCTTTGGCAAAATGTCTATTCAGGTCTTCTGCCCATTTTTTAATCAGGTTGCTTGGTTTTGTTTTTGTTTTGATGTTGAGTTGTATGAGCTGTTTACATATGTTGAGTGTTAACCCCTTATCAGTCATATCATTTGCAAATATTTTCTCCCTTTCATTATGTTGTCTTTTTGTTTTGTTGATGGTTTCGTTTGCTATGCAAAGGTTTTAAGTTTAATTAGGTCCCATTTGTTTATTTTTGCTTTTATTTCCTTTGCTTTTGGAGACAGATCAAAATAAAATATTGCCAAGATTTATGGCAAAGAGTGTTCTCCCTGTGTTTTCCTCTGAATTACATTATTCATGTTGAAACATAAAGATCATTTATTCTTACTACTATTATATGAATGTGCCATAATTTACTTATTCATCCTCCTGTTGGAAGGCATTTAGGTTGCTTCCAGTTATGCACTATTACAAGCACTTGCTATTAGGAATGAATACTATTGTTTATACCTCTGTGTACATATGTATAGAAGTTTCTCTATGACAGAGTAATTCATCTAAGGATGGAATTTCATAGTAAGATATGCACATCTTATGTGGCCAAACTGTTCAACGTGTATTACATACCCACCAATAGTATAAAAGAATACCCAATGTAGAAGAGAATTTTTCAAGTACTATAAAAGTCATAGAATATTTACTTTAAAAAAACACAAATGTAAATAGTATAGATATAAACAAAGTCAAATTTATATATATATATATATGCATATATAGATACATATAAATATATGTGTCCATATATATATACATGGTCATGTACATATATAAATTTGTATATCTCATATATAAGTACATCATGAAGAGTTTTAAAATTATTAATAGAATTAAGCAAAGACTAGATAAGTAAGCGTTGGAATGAAGCTTGTAAATAATAAATAATATTTCATTTTAGCGTTGTTTTTTGAGCTAAATGTAATTAAGTATCTGTTTAAAGGTGACAATAAATGTCAAGTTCATTTAATGCCTGTTCTGGACCTATATTTGGGTACAGATGCAGCTTAGGTAGGTGATGAGGATAAAAAATAGAAGGAGAGTCTGTCAGAATTAGAGGAAGCAAAAACAAAAATGTGATTCAGAAATAATATTCTCACAATAACCTATATTAAGAAATGCTTATAAGAACACCCAACGGAATACCTCCTCTTCACCAAAAAAAAAAAAAAAAAAAGAATCCCTTGAAGGCTTTCATGAAGACCAAGGGTTCTGTGGAATTAAGTGGGAAAACCTGGCATAGGGGACCAACTATTTAAATGTCACTGAAAAGCAAGTCTTTCCTCAAACAGTGGATCATTATCCTCAAGTGGAGGAAGCATTAATTTGCAAAAACTAGGTTTTGATTTTATTTTTTCATTCTTCTCTATTAAATGAGTAAAGTAGCAATACTTTATTTCTAAGATGTCTTTTGTAGGCAAAGCATCATGCTTTAGAATGCCATTTTCTCAGAGATACATAACTAAAGAGGGTTATTCACTTTTAAAGTTGAGACTGCTGAGTAAGCGCATGGTGACCTCTGTGCATGCATTTATCCATCCACCTAGCAATCTTTCTTCTTATCGTATCGGCAAGTTGGGAGCAGTGCACTGCATGGTGCTGTGAAGATCTCAAATGTCATTGTGAAAATAGGCTCTTCAAAGTTGCCTGACAATATTGGTGAATTCACAGCTTTCTTAGTTAAATGATCTCTTTTCACGTTACTAAGTTGACCACAAGTCATTTCTTTGAGAACGTGAAATGCAGACGGAAACAAGCCATGCTTTGTAAAACATGTGTTGATTTTCTTCATAATCACATGATTATCGATGTTCCCCCTTATTTTAATGACTTTTATCATTTCTCATGGAATATGTTCCCCTCAAGCAATTCTGTAAATTCTTTCTGTTCTTTTCTTCAAAATATAAACTCCATCTCTTCTTTGACGTCTCCTAATTGCAGTTAGAACATCTCTCTAATAACCATCATTTTTATACTAAATTTACTTATTCGATGACAGTCACCATCAAAATTATTGTATTTTTAGCACACGTGGCATACTTGACATTTAGAACTAACACTCTCTCCCACAACAGTAGCACCCATACCCCAAAAGAAGGGTCATGGAAGAAATTGTAGCTAAGGTTTTTAAGCTTTTCTTTTAAAACTCAGAAAGAAGGTAAGACTGAAGTTTTTTCCTCAACTTCCTGATATTTAATTTTAGCTGGGCCCCTGACATGCAGTGCAGGGCTCTGCTCAGAGCTTCTCTTGCATTGTTATTTAATACTTACATAAGACGATGAAGTAGATTCTGAAGTAGATTTATTAGCCCTGTTTTTTCCTTGTTTTACAAATGAGGAAACATGTCCAGAGAGGTTAAGTAACTTGCCAAAAATCATGTAACATGTCCAAAATCGACAAGTTCTTCACTTTGTCATAAAACTTGTCTTTTCATCTCAGTTCATCGGTAACTTCTCTCTTCCTTCGTACCTCAAGTTCCTTCCATCTGCCAATCACATCAGCTCTCCCTGCAAAATGCATGTGGAATCCTACCACCATCCTCAGTGCTACCACCCTGGGCCAAGCCACCATCATCTCCAACCTGTATTCTTACCATCGCCTCTTAACTGGCCTCCCTACTTGTACCCCTGCCCCCCTCCAGTAAGGTATTCCAAACGTGGCAGCCTGAGGGATGTTTTTAAATATAAATTATGTCTTGTGACTCCTCAGCTCAAAACCCTCCAGTATCTTTCCCTCACACTTAGAATAAAATCCATCCTGTGTCCAAGAAGTCTTTACCTGACCTGGGGCCTGCCTACCTCTCCTACGTCACCTTCTTATATTCTTCCTCCAGTTCACTCCTTTCCATGCACTCTGACGTCTGCTCTTCCTTGGCAGTTGCTCTTCCCTCATTTGGAAAAACTCTTTTTTCAGATAGTCACATGGCTCTCTCCCTCACTTCATTCAGGTCTCTGATAAATGGTACCTCGACTGAGAGGCCATTCTGGCTCATTCTATTAAAATCGCATTCTCCTATCAACCAATTGCAATCCATTTATCCCAGTATGTTGTATGTGTGTTTATTTTCTCTCTTTCTCTCCTTCTAGAATCTACATTCTTCTTTGAAGCCAAAACCAAATGCACATACACATATTGCCAAATGCAGAAATGCATATATGAATATAGTATATCAAAATATACATTTTGTATAGGACCAACTAAAAGAAAAAAGTAAGTATCAGGAAACTGAGGCAAAACGTCTACCTCACATTCTTTCTGAATCAACTAAACACTCAGAAGCTATTTGAATCAGTACCCTCCCCCTTGTACATCACATATATTGGTTTTTTGTGAATTATTTTCAGATTATATTCTTGCTTCCATGTTGATAATTCCTAAAGCTCAAAGTACCATATATATAAATGATATGATAGTTACACTTGTATCCATCCAGCATCAGTTGAGTCTTTCTCCTTTATCTATCTATCTATCATCTATCTATCTATCTGTCTGTCTGTCTATCTATCGATCTACACATCTAGCTAGCTAGCTAGCCAGCTTTATCTGTCCTATCCTCACATTTAAACTCTAATCCTCTTATCTCCAACTGTCTACTGGACATGTCCAGTAAATGTTGGAGGTCTTGCAACATCAGACTAAATTCAACAATTGCAAGGTTAACCTCATAGCCTTCTATAGGTTGCCTCCCCCGCCCTTCATCCCTCATGCCACATCAGTGACCAAATCCTGTCAAATCTGCCTTCTGTGTGTCTCAGTGTCTGCCACTTCCTTTCTAGTTCCACATCTACCATGAGGGCACAGACTGCCATTGTTTTTACATAGATAAAGTCTAACAATTGTTCTAAGCTTGTCCCTATGACTCCAGCATCTACCACTTCAATCCATCTTGTATGACACTGCCATCTTCACTTTGTTACTGTTTTTGCTCAGAAACCTTGTGTCGTGCAATTTTTAGACTCATAACCAAAACACCTCTATGCGTTTGTGAAGGTCCTCTGTTACCTAGCCAAACTCTCTTTAGTCATCCTTTTCTCCTTATGTTCCACTAAAGCACTGTGTTCATTTCTCCTCCAACAAACGGAGCAGAATCCCCTAATCCAAGTCATCTCCGCCTTTCAATTCTCTTGCTTTTATAATATTTAGAACAATGTCAGCCTTTACTGATGTCCATTTTATTTGCAGTCTTGTAACACAGAATTTTTAAATGTCTGTAATTAATTATATACTTCTTTTTATTTATTTCATCTCTTTGTTTCTATTTCATATGTTAGTCTTCTCCACCCAGCTAGATGGGAATCTACTTGAACAGAAAAAAACATCTCTGGTGCTTGTATATAGAGCTGGTATGCACCCGCATAGCATACCAGTACTTTTTTTTCAGGCAGCATACACACACACACACACACACGCACGCACACACACACACACCAGTTCAAATAAGTCAACATCCCCATCACTTACTTAGAAGAAACAAGTTTACATGCCAATTCAAGTAGGGCAGGTGGGAAAAAAACAAAGGAAATATGATAGGTTTGGAGAGTTGTAAAATTTTTGAAGATTGTAGTATCTTTATTTTTAAAATAATAGTAATAATAAAAAGCACTGATTGCCTACACCCCACAGTCCGAGGCAGATTTACATGAGGCTAATGACCTTCAGAGTCACTCACTTGCCCATATCCCTCTGAGGTCGTAAGGGAATCCTAGCACTGTGTTTAAATGTTTTGGTAAAATTTGTTAAATTAAGATATTTCTAACTTCACTCAACTCGGATCATTACAGTTCATTATGATTCACGGCACTGGATTGTGGGCATTTGGCATTCATAATTTCTTGTATTGGATAGTATTGGGGTGGCCAAGATCTTTCTTTATAGTCGTAATTTTCATGCCAAGTACCACTGGTGTGACTGAGTGGGCATTTTGTAATTATAATTTTTAATCTTTTTTATTTTGTCATTGTTTCCCTAGTTGCAAAATGAAATTGAGTGTTCTAAAGGCTAGCTCTAGACAGTCTCCTGCCCATTGGAGAAATCACAGGAATGAAATATCAGAAGAAAGAGAAACCAGTTTTCACTGAGGACCTACTGTAGCCCAGTAGTTTACTTGGGACATGCATCTCTCTGAGTGCTGCTACAGCCATTTAGGGCAGATAGCCTTTCCTCATTGACAAGTGAGGAAACTCAAGCCCAAACTGTTAAGCAACTTGTCAAAAGTCACATAACTAGTAAGAGTTTAAATATGGATGTGAGCTCAGTTCTCTTGAATCCCAAGTCCATGATGTTCCTATAACCTTATAGGAATGAAACAAAACTCAGGAAGCAGATATTATAGATAAATGGGGACATATGTGGGTAACCATTTTTAGAAACTAACAAAAGTCGAAATCGCTTCCTCTTTACGTATTTTTTCCACAGCATAGTTTTGTAAACCAAAAGTAAAAATGTTCTTTCTTTCCTTACTTCTGGTTATCCCCTTGACCTGTTACTTCAAGAGATCCAGAGTAAAGCTACAGTTTCCTCTGTGAAGTCAAGGATTTATAATTTGTCAGTCCCTAAAGAAAAATGTGAAGGAGTAGTAGTTGAAAGATCTGAAGAGTTTGGAGTGTGACACTTAGACTATTTATCTTCAGGTACTGGAATGTTGTGTTTCTATCACCCTTGCACTTGTGATTTGCTGGGGCGATTCAAGTTGAGATAGTAACCACTCTAAAAGCAGTCTAAGTGAATTGAAACTTGCTGTGTTTCAGTAATTACTTAATTGTGGCTTCTTGGCATTTAACATCCTTAGAGAAGTCTGTTGTTGGTACTTACATATATTTTGTTTCAAGTTGACTTTTCAATATTTCCCTCTTACATTGTCTTAGACACTTTGGTAGCTAGAAAACAGCTTTGCCATTGCTATAGTAAAATGCATACAGAGCATGCTACTCACCAAGCACATTATAAGAGTCAGAGAAAGAGAGAGATTGCTATTAAATTCCCATGCATTCAAACAAGGACAGCTGGTTAGGATTAGGAGAACATTCTACCTTCAGCGTACAGCTTTCCCACAGCTTCTATTCCTCTTTTAAAAATGTTTCTGTAGCTGACATAAACAAAGTCAGCATCATATCCTGTATGCAGTTAACATGTTTGATATAATCAGGATATTCCCCTAAAAAACTTTTAATGCTGAATTCAACAATTTCTTATTCATGAATCTGCATTTTAACCGGAGCATCCATTCACACGATGACTAAAACATACAGATTATCACACAAAATCATCCATCCCTACCAATAGTGCTATTCACTTGCTCAATGGGCATGTCAGACTTCTGGCTTTTCTTTTTTAAGATAAGCATTTGCATTCTTGGGAACTGCCTGTGAAGATTAGACAGAAAATTCTCGTCAGAGAACTTGGTCTTGCAACACAAGCCATGACCACTATGGACAACCATCCTGATTGCAGTGCTGCAGAAAGAAGTTCAGGGGAGAACTTGGTCCCTGATAATACCTTCCAATACAAACGAGACAGTGCACAGACTGCAGATAATAGAAGAGTCAGAGCCTGCAAAATGTGTTTAAAGAGTATCCTTCATTCTACATGTTAATCAATATGTTACTGGTTTTTATTCCTAGTCACCTATGGCCATCTCCAAGGAGGCTGCCCTTGCCTGTTGACTAGTTAAACTATTTTAGAAATCTGTGACCAAAAAACCTGTTGTTCTTGCAATAACTTAATCTAAGTAAGACCTTGTTTGAGTTCTCAGGAATTTTGAAAACTTGAGTTACGTAGTAATAAATACATGTGATCACTACAAACCTCCTTTAGGACATTTTTTTTCCATCTGTTTAATCAAACATGATTAGTCAAGAGGTCTGATTTGTATTCCCCACTCTGGGACTATACCAGCTCTGTGAGACTTGAGCAAGTTGTTAACCTATATAATCCTCATGTTCTTCATCTGTAGAGATGGGGTTCAATTACGTTATTGCCAAATGTCCTTCAAATCCAAATATGCTATGTATCTAAGTATTTGTTCATCGTGATGCTGTGTTGTGGTGAAAAGTAGAGCATAGGTCCTACTCTCAAGACAGGTACGTTAGACATTAAACAACAAAAAAGGCAATATTTTATTTAACAAATATTAATAACTTCCTGTAGGTTAGGCATTCTGCCATGTGCTGCAGAGATGACTTTGGATGACATTAATACCCAGTGCTGTGGGCATTACAAGGAAGGCGTCCCTGAAGTCATCTGGAAAGTGATCATGACAGGCAGTCAGGTTGGGACTAGGCTAGTAAATTCAGGTAAAAGTGGGCAGGATGCAGGAAGAGGAGGAAACATTGTGAACCCTGGCAAAGGGCACAGAGACAGTGAAAACAATAGCCTGGTTAGTTCAGGAAACCTGGGGTAAACTCACTTGGCTACAGTGGAAGGCTGTGATTTCAACCCCTGAATCTGTTCATTTACTCTTTCCTCTTTCATTTATGTATTCAAAAACTATTTGCTGAACACTTATCAAGTCACTGTATATTGGGATACAAAGATGGACAGGACTTATCTCTGCCTTTAATATGATTAATGATGCTATTTATTGAACTTTTTTATGGCATGTACTACCGGAGGCTTTTTATACATTTATCACTAATTTTCACAAAAATACAGTAAGTTAAGTATCACTTTCCCCATTTTATAATACATAAATCGACACTCAGCGATATTCTAAACTCCTCCCAGCAGGCTGTAACTCTTCTAAGATCATATAGTAAGTGAGAGAGTCAGGATTTGAATCCAGATCATCTGTCTCCAGGGTCTGTGCCCTTAACCAGCACTATTCTGCCTTCTAAGTATTTGTTAAATGAACTCTAAATATTTTGTTAAATGCAAAGTGACTTTTAGTCATGTCACAACCCCAGGATATGAAATCACAGAAAGGTATATGTATTATATTGAGAACTTCCATCTATGAGTAAGTCAGATATTTAACCATAATTTGGTCTTTTTCTAATCAGTTTCTCCAATGATATTTGACAGTTGGGAGTGTGGGTGGGTTAGGAGATAGGGAATGAAATTTTCTTCCATTTTATTTCAATATCATCCCAAAGACAAGCCCATGTAGCATAGCTTCATTAACTATACAACTGTGAAAAGTATATAAAGCATCAATTACCCATTAATTCAATATAGTAATCAAAAGCAGAAAGAAATTTAAGATATAGGTTATTGTTTTCTTTTCCGTCTGCATTCTAATAAGTCTTCCCTTGTTCTTCAACTGCCTAGAAAATGTGGAGACTATACATAAAACACAGAAATCTGGCTGCTTATCCCAGCAGGCTACAACTGGAAAAGACAGCCTGCCCTTGAGTGTGTAGGAAGAGTGTCCTGACTTATATCCACATGTCTGTTAAGGCTCAGGACTAGTCACTTCTCATTTTTCCATTCACAATTTCCCTTCTTGCTATCCTTTCCAAGTACGTTTTATTTTTTTTCATTATTCTTTTCCTGGGGGCTGGCGGGTTGGGGGAATGGGATTCCAGGTGGGTGACCACAGCATTCCAAGGAGATGAATGCACATAGAAAGCCAGTATATTTGTGTGATCCCAAAGTTGGTCTCCTAAATATTTGGTAGACTACTTACATCCCTAAGCTGTTATGTTTTCAAGGATTTTTGCAAAAAGGATTTTGCAAATTAAAGGAAAGACCACATTCACCCAAACTTTAGATGGTTACTATAGTTAACATCTGGGCTGTGTCCTGACGTCAGGGTTGCAGTGATGAAGTCCAGATGTTATAACTTAGCCATGTTTTTGTTACTCCTAAGCATCTGCTGCATTTGTCTTTTTCTTTTTTTTTTTTTTTTGTAGTTGTTTTTCAGACTCTGACTTCTTCGTACATCATGGTATTAGAGAAGAGGGGAAATGAAATTAGCATATGGCAGAGGCCCAGAGTAACAATTCCTCCTCTTTTTAAGCACACTTTCAGGCCATCACAGGATGTGCAGTGGGAAGACCGGCCCCAGGACCTGCTCAGATAAGGATATTTCTAGTCAGCTGCTATTTTCAGTTAAAACAGGTTATGTGGTTTGTTAAGTCTTTTTAGGTTCAATATCATGTAATAAGGAAACAGGAAAAAGAATAAAATCAATAATAAATATTCGAAATTTTTGGTAGTTGTTTTCTTTTAATCTGATGTTAGTTGTATGTATACACATACATGTACATCTGTAAGTATATAAACACAACACACACACGCACGCACGCACGCAATATTTATTGTTCTAGAGGAGAACTCACACAAGAGCAACCACACTGGAGCAGATCCACGTTACAATGAACATCCCAGAACAGTTTGGAAAAAGCATTGTTACTGTTACTCTCCGACATGCATGCCCAGAAGTTCAGAAAATCCCCAATAACAATGTCTTCCTTCAAAACTCATTTTAGCTCTGTATCCATTAATTTATCTATAATATTTGCGTGGCTATTCATAATTTTAACTGATTTCACCTCTCATGCTAATGAATTCCATATGCATTCCGAACACTTTCAGACTGGTGTTAATAGCTCAGCTTTGGTTTAACCTGAAACTATTCCCACTGTTTTCTGGGAGTTACCCCAAGTCTGCTCTGCTATTGCAAGGTTTGAGGAGGGGATCATATGAGAGCTTCCCATTTCCCTCAGTCCTTCAGATGACTTTGTGTGAACATTTTATAGCTTCATGATAATGGACTTTAAGATATACGTGGTAGTTTAACAGTGAACCTATGTGGTCTATCCATGGTGAGATTACCTTTCTGGTTTCAGTTTTTGTTTTTGTTTTTAATAGATCTTTATTGGAGTATAATTGCTTCTCAATACTGTGTTGGTTTCTGTTGTACAACAAAGTGGATCAGCCATATGCATACATATATCCCCATATCCCCTCCCTCTTGAGCCTCCCTCCCACCCTCCCTATCCCACCCCTCTAGGTCATCGCAAAGCACCGAGGTGATCTCCCTGTGCTCTGCTGCTGCTTCCAACCAGCTAACTATTTTACAGCGCTTGATCAAACTTACCTTTTCTTTGTGTAAATCCTAGCCTCAATAGAAGTATGCCTTAAGGGTCAAGACACTCTTCTTACTCCCAGTATTGTGCTATTACTGTCTGGTCAGACACCTTAGCAGGACAATTATAACGGGACCATTCTTTGGAGCATCACATAAAATGTTTGCTCACTTTTCTACATGATGAACCGTCAAATATTTGAAAGCAAGACAAGAAAGATACCCTCTTATTTCCAGGGTATATCTCCTTAATTATGTCAACATTTTCTTACTGGGAAGGGTTTCAGGATCTTTAAACAGTCTCTTCTAGATGCTTCCTAGCTTGCTAGAAGCCCTGTGTAGTGAATAAGATACTCTCCATCTGCTCTGAGCAAGGTAGGATGTGGTAGGATTCTCTCCTTCCTTAGTCTAGGCCAGTGACAGTATTAATGTAATCTATAATTGCTATATATTTATTCTTTGTCTTTTTATCACTTACATCATATTGATGGTTCATAATAAGCTTTGATCACCTATAAGCAAGAGGTCTTTTTAACAGGACATAGAATCCTCAAGCCTTTTCTCTTGTGCAGCAGGGTTTTGTTTTGTTTTGCTTTTTTTCTTAATCTAAATATAGGGTTGGCATATGTCCCAGTTAAATCTTATCTTGCTCACTTTACATACACCTCCCCTTACCCATCATTCCAGACTATTGAGATAATTTTGAGTCTTTATCTCTTCATATACTAGCTCTTCATTTTAGCTTTGTGACATCCGTAGACTTTGTAAGCATGCCACTTGGAACTGATAATCAAGGATTTTTTATTTTATTTAACCAAAATGTTACTTAGGACAAGATCAATGACAAAATAAAGACTTTTCTCCATATTCATCCAGTTATCAATACTCTTAAAAGGCAGCTGCTTGGCCAAAATATGACTCTATCTAGTTGTTCCCAGCACCCATCCAGTCTGAAAGAACATCGTTAAAACTTTGTAAAATGCTTTGCTGAAATCAGGAGGCATGCCATTTCCCTGATCAAGTAGTCTAATAACTTTATAAAATGGATTGTGTATTATTAAGAATTGCTTTTTCACCTAATTCTTTCATGTTTCAATGTTTTTAACCCAACTATGTTATCTCTAATAATTATTATTGTACCTTTATTTGTATAGTGCTTTACACATTAAAAAAAAACTTCAACATAAATCCCCCTCATGGAATCCCTTCAAAGATATTAAGGAAACATATGTTATTATCTCTATTTTAAAAATGAAGAAGCTTAGTCTCAGAGAGGTGGCTAGAATCCAGATCTTATTATTTTAAGCACAGTTTTCTTTACATGACACCACAGCTGACAGGATTCAATTGCATTCTATTTACATGGTAGGTGCTCAGTGAATATTTTTGATAGGATAGATAAATTTGTCCAAGAAATCCTTGCATCCTAGGACTTTGCCTCAAAGCATTTTGCATTTAAAAGAAATGGAAAATTTCACAAAGAACAAAAATTAAATACTATATACTACCAAGAGGTACGGCAAAAAGGTCTAAACTTATACAGAAATAAAATAAGTAATTTTTTAGAGGCAGTATAGTGATATTTGCAATGTTTAGAACCGTGTTTCCCAAATCCTGGCCTGCAGATTCATGCCAATTCAAGATGAAATTTCCAGTGACCTACAACAAAATGAGAAATGAGCAATTATTATGGACTGAATTGTGGCCCCTCCAAATTTATATTTTGAAGTCCTAACCCCCAGGACCTCAGAATAATTCAGAGACTATATTTGGAGATAGGGCCTATAAAGAGGTAACTGAGATTAAATGAGGTCTAAAGGGCAGGGTCCTAATCTAGTAAGGCTAGCGTTTAGAGGAAGAGCAAGAGGCACCAGGAGAGCGCACGTAGAGAGAAAAGGCCATGTGAGGACACAGCTGGAAGGTAGCTGTCTACAGTCCAGAAAGACAGTCCTCACCAGACACTAACCCTGCCAGCACCTTGACTTTAGATTTCCAGCCTCCAGAACTGTGAGGAAATAAATTTCTGTTGTTTAAGCCACCCAGTCTCTGGTATGCTGTTATGGCAGCCTGAGCAGACTAATACAGCAACATACTGAATTTTTGAAAGTATTCAATGCATTAATACTTTATTAAATTAATACTAAATCAGTATTAATTTTTTAAGCATTCAATTTAAAGTCTTGTCCTTTATTCTGTCTTTATTCTTTATTCCTTCTTACTTTTTTGTTATATTAGAATATCCTAACTTTTATGAAATTATAGTGATCTAGAAGTTGGTTTTGGATTATGTGGATTAATGCACTTACTTAAGGTAATAAAAATTAGCAATCAAATCCTGTGCCCACATAGTTTGGAAATTTTATTAGTCTATGATGTTCCTAAGTGTAGAAGTCATTGGAGGAGAATACATGAGTGAAGAAATGATGTTCTGTTGGCCAGCTGACTTCAACCAGAACTCTGAACTACAAAGAACTATCTAAGATATTTGCAGAAGCTTAATGAAGCATATGGGAACAATATTGTTCTGGCAGGGAGCAGTGATTACTTGGGTCAGAAATGATCAAATCATATTAAAGCAATAAAGAGGTAAAATGAATGGAACAGAGCCGTTTGGTAGAACTTTATATGGAAACATTTATTCAACAGACACTTACTGATGCTCTCCCATGTGCCAGGCATTGTGCTGGACAATGGAGATACAACAATGAACATGGCGTGCTCCATGTGCAAAAGGGTCTTACTGCCTACTACTCAAGTAGAGTGAAGGTAGAAATGGTAGAAGTAGTAGAAGTGGGCACAATGTCCCAAAGCAATTCCAGGGAGAGACCCCAACCCAGCCTAGAGGGTCCTGGCAGGCAAAGATATTTCAGGGAGAGTGGATGACACGTAGAAAGACAAGAAACAGCCAGGTGTGTCAAGGAAGGGATGACATTAGTGGAGGCTTGTCATCTGGAGACATTTGTCTGATATGGAATAAGAGTGATAGACAGGGATTGTTTGGGATAGGAGAGAATTGGTTCCAGATATGTTTTGGTTTTCTGTTAATTGCTGCTTTTGTTATTTTCGTTTGGATTGTTTGTTTTTTAATCAGGATGAGAGAGACTTAAGCTGAAGGGGAAGTTGCCAGTTAAAGAGGATGAAGACGGGGAAGGAGGAAGAAAGGGAGGGAGGGAGGGAGGAAGGAAGGGAGGGAGGAAGGAAGGAAAAAATAGAAGTTGAAACTCTGAGAAAGGGATAAGAAAATGGTGAAAGCAAGAATTCTGAAGATGATAAAAAGCACAGGGGAGAAGAGCCTTGGCTAGGAGAAGGGCACCCCTACCCTGAGACTAGTGGAAATGGGGTGGAGATCGTTGGGGTAAGAGATTACTTGATAAGGAGTGTCTGGGGAGCTGACATAGAGCATAACTGATAGTCTCAACTTTCTTAATGCAGTTCGGGCAATGCAATCTGCTAAAAATGGTTCAGAGCTTGAGATGTGTGGGGAAGGTTTGGAGGAATCACTAAGGAGTGGAGAGGGAAAGGTCCAGGAATGAGTCAAGAGCCCCACTGAGGTTAGAGAGCTTGGAGTGGTAATGGCTCCTTATCTGCAAAGCTGTGGGATCTTCTCCAGCAGTAATTCACTATCGCAGGGAGGAAAAAGAAGGGGTGAATTGCAACTTTAATTCAATGTGGAGGTTCTTCTGGTTGAAGGCAGTAAGAAGCCAGGATTCGAGAGAATTGAGGGTGCGTGTCAGAGAGGAAGGAGTGAGTGGCTTACCCAGAGCCCAGCGGTGGAAGGAGAGAGATAAGATGGGAGGTTGATATCAGAATGAGGTATTGGAGGTGAGAACTTCTGAAGGAAGCCCTCTAGGGATAAAACGACCCAGACTATGTCCAGTCATGGTCTTGGAATTGCAAGGTTACAGCACAGATGGGAATTGTAAGGTTGCAGTGTCTACAGGGACTTTGCCTCCTGGTGAGTCTGTCAGAGTTAGAGTGAAAGGGAAATGTATGAACTAAGGGCTAAAGTCTTCCGTGAAGAAGGAGGAGCAGCAAGAGAGTAGATTGATATAGAGTTGGTGGCCTCAACTTCAAAAGAAGTGGGAGCATAAGGATTGGGAAACAGTAGTTCAGAGAGAACAGCTCTTCCTGCAAATAACTTTATGGGATATGGAAGCAAGAGAAAGCTGCGAGAGAAGAGGTGTGCTTCGGGGAGATCCAGGTCTCTAGTAGGAGCAGAAACGGCAGCAAACGGGGATATAAGAGAGTATGTTAACAATTAAGTGAGGATGCTGATGATACGGGAACAAGAACTGGGAGGAGGGTGAGAGCAAGGAGACTGGTGTGAGGAAATGCTGGGCAACACGGCGTAAGAGGTGCTTCAGTTACCTATTGAGCCCCCCGCTCTGTGCAAATACAGCTGATGACCAAGACTAACCAGGTCCCTGCCTTCCTGGAGCTTCATTATCAAATGGTTTGCCTTTTGCTTCATAACTAGAGGTGATAGAGAGCAGAGGCATGGTCTCATGTGACTGCAAGACTACATCTGAGTATTTACATGTTATTTACTAGATTTGCAATAAACAATATCCCACTAAGATGAATTGCAGACCAGAAAGAACATTTAACTTTGAGCAGTTTCAGGTAGGACCATGGGGCTAGTTACAATACTAACAAAATATTGCCTAGTTGGGTTAGAAAATTATTTTAGCACCATTGTTAGCCTTCAGCATTTGGTATTTAGCCTTGGAGGTAAAGCAGGTCTATATTTTGCACCTGTTCGAGTGTACTCGTAACATATATTCACAGTCAGGCCTTTGCACTGCATCGGGGCAGGTGCCGCTGTGGTTGTCAGAAGCAGTAGCAGGTGGCAATTAAAAGCATGGATCTTGGAGGCAGACTTACGGGGCTTGAATCCCCATTCTGCCACTTACAACGTGGGTAAGTATGAACAGGTTACTTAACCTCTCTGTGCCTTAGTGTCCTCATCTGTGAAATGGGCATGATATTAACTCATCTACCACATAAGGTTGTTGTGAGGGTGAAAGGAGTCACTTTAATCAAAGCACTTAGAAAGCTTCCTGGCATATTCTCAGTGTTCTGTAAGTGTTAACAGTTACTATAATTGCATACAGTGTGTCGCTCTTTTAAAAGGTGTTATATCTTCTATAGTGGATCCTGCAGGGCAAAGTATTGGCTGTACTAGCTTTGCAATTATAATCCTGACCTAGTAGCAACTGTGCCAAATTGCACAAGCAGATAGTAATGTCTGGCTGTGCCTGAAGTTTGGACTGTTAATGGAACAACTGGAGCTGACTTTTACTTGGCATCCAACCAAGTCATGAATCCTTGCCATCATTTCAGCCATATTTTTACCTCTTTTTTTCTCTACTTGCAGTGGTCTTGCATTAAATACTTACTTTAAAAAAGCAACTTGCTTGCTCCTTTCTGGGCAGTAGGTGAAACTCCTTGCAACGTGGTTAAGGACACGGGATATCAGGATGGTATGCTCGTTAACAGAGGAGGCTGTTTCGGCCTGTGTTGATGAGAGACACTCAGTCTGGGTTTTGTTCATTATAGTTTTGCAATCAAGGTCACTTCTAGGTGGGGCACTGTACTGACAACAAAACAGGAATGAACAGTATTTATGATCTAAATGATGGGATGCATCACCTTATGCACTGCTTTATTCATTCAGCAAATACTATAAATATGTGTCAGGGGCTGTGCTAGACCCTGGGACATAGCCCTTCTCCCCAGACTATCTCCAGATATCCAAATAGTAACTCAGATAAACGTGGTAAAGAAATGAGTGAGGCAGTGGTCTGCAGGTGAATGTTGGATGATGGAATGTAGTCATGTAAAACAGTCATAGTTTCCTGGGTATCTTAATTATGAATACTAGATTGAGGTCAACCTCTGTCTCTGGACTCTTCATTCAATAAGACTTCTGAGTGGTCTTCATTTTCTAATGCTTTTGAAGCATCAAATTCTTCTATTTTAGACGAGATACACACACACACACACACACACACACACACACACAAACACACAATCCATAATGCTGCCATATGACTGAATCTACCCAGTAAAAGGAGGAACACTGTATATGTTGAATTATCAATAACTTCACTCAACACTAAGGGATGAGTGAAGTTATTGCCATCTTAATTCCTAATTCTCTCTTGGTCAAATCAGTCTTTTCTAAATAGTTACCTGAGAATCCTATAGAAAAAGAAAATCTAAGATATTTTAAAGGCATGCTTTCAGACTTTTGGAAGGAAAAGTTATTTTTTTCTCCAAATGAAAAATAAATGAAAACATATCATTAACCTCAATTCTTTCTTTTAATTTGCCATCTTTGCAAACAGCCTCTAAAAATCTCAGTTCTGGGCAAAAGTTGTTACTGGACTCCTTAAGCCTTTAGTATTTGGTATTTAGCCTTGGAGGTAAAGCAGGCTACTTTGCCTTCTCTAGTAATTGTGCTTTCTTAAGACCACTATAGCTTGTTTAAAGTGTTATTTAAAGCATTTTTAAATGTTTTACATCCACCTGAATAACTTCTGAAGGTGGGGGCTGGGATTTACATTAACTTGTATTTCCCTTTTTAAAAAAGTCCCTGAGACAATAATGTGGGTACATTAGCTTATTAGGATGTGATTCCAGAAGCACAATGAAAGAATGAGGAGGAGAGATCAGTGACGAACCAATACAGAGTTAATGAGCAGATTACTGCTCTGGGTGTGTGTTTCAGTTACCATCTCTGCAAAACCACCCCAAACGCAACGGTGTAAAACAGTCATTAATGATGTTCCCAGAGTGTGTGGGTCAGGAGTTAGGATGAACACAGGGGCCTCGGCTTTACAAGATCTGGAACTTTCCTCAGCTGGAAAGTTTCAAAGGCTGGTGGTTTTGATACTTGAGGTCAGCTGGCACCTCGGCTGGGGCTCAACAGAGCACCTACACGTGGCCTCTTCATATATGACCTGGGCTTCCTCCCAGCGGGGTGACCTCAGGGTAGTCAGACTTCTTACCAGGTAGAACAGGGCCCCAAAACGAATGGCCCAGAGAACAAGGCCAAGAAGCATCACCTCTTCTGACCACACCTTAGAAGTCACGCAGCCACATTCTGTGGGTCATAAGCAAGTGGTAATCTTGGGGGGTAATCTTGGTAATTCAAGGGGGTAGGGAGACTAGAGCTCAGCTCTCAAAGTATGTCAAAAATTTCCAGCATTTTTTCTAAAATCAAAAAATTGCATCACAGTGTAGGCAACCATCTGTCTTCTTGACTGAAAGCATCAAAGGGAGGGGGAAAATGTGGGAGGGAATATGAATTAACAGATAATTAGAATGTAATGTAACATACAGGTGATAAAAGACAGGTATGTACAAGGTATCATAGGGTCGCAGAGGACTGGCACTTAGCTTGGTCATAAGAGTCAGAGAAGGTGGGTTAGAGTCAATCAGATGAAGAAAGGTAGGGAGGAGATTTCAAGTAGAAGAAGAAAAGCAATCGCTTGGTATGTGCAGTTTGGTGAAGTGGACCAGGGAAAGTGGCAGATGAAAGTGGAAACGGAAAGTCATGAAAAGTCTTGAATGTCACAAGAACAGGCAGGGACCTTATTTTTAGGCAGTGGAGAGTCATTAAGTGTCCCTGTAAGCATCCAGGGCAAAGACTACAAGAGCCTGCATGAAGGAAGTTTAGCTGGGCTCCTCAGTAGGGGATGGATTTGATAAATATTTAGAAAGTAAAATAATACCTGGAATATTAACATTAATACTCGAGAGTGTGGAGTGAAGGAAAGAGAGAAGTCTAGATTTACCACCAGGTTCCTACCCTGGATGCTTGAAGGAATGGTGGTCCCAGTGAGCTGAGGAATTTTGGAGGAGAAGCAGGTTAAGGAGGAAGACGTGAGTATGAGGTGCCTGTGACCATCCCAGTGCATATGGCCAGTGGTCAGGTGCGTATCTGAGTCTAAACTGGAAAGAGAAGATGGGGCAGGAGATACCGATTTGGGAGTGATCAGCAGATAGGAAAAAATGAGGGAGTATAAGAATCCATGGAAAGACAAGAGCAGTTTTTTGGTTCCAAGAATGCAGATGTTGCTAATAACTTGAAGTAGTTCACACCTGATCATCTCTATTTTCTTGATGATGAAGACAAAGTTATCTGTTGAGAGAAGATGGAATCCAAATACTCAGAACAATTTGCAAAGCAGTGAACAAAGAGAAAACAAATATGGATCATAGCACAGGAAAAAAAAGTTTGCTCTTTTAGTACCATGCATGTTTTTGCAACTGTTCCTGATATTAGCATGCCTTCTACTTGTACCCTGAAATTCCCACCCTGAAGCCAGTCACTACCTAGGCAACAACAATGCTAAAAACACGTTAGGGTCATACTCTCCATAATATCAGCACTCTAAAGTTGATTTCAGTTTCTTTGGATTCACACATATATTGAACCATCACTGAGCAAGAAAATCATTAACCATCTTCAAATTTAAGCCTTCACACATGGAAACACCTATCATGAAATGGAAAGAGATTTTTCTTTCCTTTTCCCTTGGTATTTAGTTTTCATTATTCCAAAATATCTCAACAATCCGTATTTGTGTGTCAGTAAGAGTTTCCAACAGATGATAGATACCAGGCTTCTCCTGTAAATCTTCATTGCTTTGCTTGAATCTGAACCACAAGGAATTCAGAGTATTGATGCCCTAGGAAAGATCTCTTTCCAAGAGGAGTTGGCGGGGGAACAGAATGTGTTTGAAGACCAAGAAGACAAGATGAACAAGCCTTTCTTTTGTCTGAGCACATGCTCACCTTCGTCAACAGACACAAACAGTATAAATACTGTCCTGTCAGGGTGCGCAAGTTTTTGTTTCTGTTTTTGTTTTTTAATCTGTAAAAGGACTCCTAGTTAAAAGGGTTGAAAACCACTGGTTTAGATAATCCTAATCCATAGGTAATCCACACATATCCATTCAGTGGCTTCGATTGCCTTCCCCAAGGACACTCCCATCAGCGCCCCTAAGGGAGACACAGGGGCAGATCTGAACCTTACCCCTGTTAATGAAGCATGGGAGACTACCAGAGGCAAGCTGCTAAAGGAGGAATGAAAGGGACCAACAGCCTGGAGAGTCCAAACCGGCTAACTGGCCCCTGAAAAATAGGGAGTGGTGTGCTAATGCCTCTTGTTTCCTAACAGCTCAGCAGGGTCCCCTAAGAAGGAGACCTCACCACCTGGGGGGGTGTGGTCACCAAGAGGGAGATTCTCCACCAGCAGCCTTTGTCCCTGTTGAAAAGACTGAGAGCTGCTCTTCACAGTGTTCCTTTGCCCTTTAGAGAACATGGGGAGGGAGTGGGGATGAAGAAGGAAAGGGAAAAAGCTTTTCTTCTGTTTTCTCTGCTACATCCATAGAGCCTCTTACCAAAATATTAATTTTCCAGATCTCTTCCTTTTATGGTCTACAGTTGAACCTGAGCTAGAATATAAAAACATACGAAAGGGTATAATGAGTTTGAAGACCAGGAACTGAGGAAAAAGAAACCAAAGGAAAAAGAAAAATGTACCCCAAATCAGGTTGGGAATTTTAGCCTGGGAAAACTTGTATGCAAGTGTGATATTGTCTCCTGCTTGTTCGCACGAAAGGTGTTTACCATAGAAATTTGCATAATAATACCTTCCTAAGTGACCTTAAGTCTTAACTGAAAGCCCTTCTCACCTCTTGGGATAATATCTGAACATCTGCTTTTATTTCAGGTGAAGAGAAGTTCAAAGTGTGCATACAGGGACAGTAGAAATCCGCAATTTGACCTCCCAAAGCCCCCTTGTGGAAGTGCAGTTTTTCACAACTAGACTTTGAGTCTGTGCAAGAATAATGTAGATGTAGAAAAGCCCTAGTGCTTTTCTCCTTTCCTTCCCAGCTGTCTGCCTCTCTCTCTCTCTCCTCATAGATTTATTTATCCCTTTTCTCTTCAGTCCCTTCTTTGGCCTTTCTTACCCTGTCTTTCTCAGCCTCCTGAATCCATTTAGAAGAGAGAGCCTAATACTATCCAAAACTATTCATAATTGAATAGTTTGCATGCCGAACCACCCTTACCTGCTGCCAGTGTGACAGTGTGAAGCAAACAGCCTGATCCATGCTGGTAATGTGCATCTTCAGGAAAGGTTCAGATTTTACCCATCCGGGGGTTTTCCCCACCAGAGCAAAGATACTATGAAATTAAAGAGAATGCCTATATTTCCATTTGAATAAAAATCGGTCATGAATAACTTGGTTGTCCAAAGTTGCTAAAAAAAAAATTGCCAAGTGATTATTGTATCCTTTTCCTCCACCAAAATTAAAAACATCTTAAGGAAGACTAGATGAACCATCACATGACTCAGACAAAGGTCATTTTCCTGTTCCTTTGAACAACCAGCCCTTTCTGCGCCTTTGAATCTGGTTAAGCCCTTTACTTCTTTTAAAGCTTCTGTGGCTTAGAGGACACTATTATGGGAAAAGAGCAAGTCCAGTCTGGTAAACTGCACAGAGATACACCCGGGTCTCCAGAAACATCTACTTCAAGTGAAATTTCCATAGTAGGCTGAAGTTTGTTCCTCTGGAAGTTTCCATAAAGGGCTAAGGAAAAAAGTCTCCCTAATCTTGTTCCCATGTGTCTACTGTTCATTTGAAGATTAAGATTATTTATGTTAAAGAGCATTGCAGCCACTTAGATAGCTCTCAGTGGCCAGAGGGCTGGAGGGATGCACTCATGTTTATCACTGGCACCAGAACAAGCATTACAGAAATGCACGCTCCTTGGCTCACCTCCCAAACTCTGCTTTCTCTCCGACTGACTTCAAGCCACTTTGTAAGTTGTTTTGTTGTTGGAGGAGAACATTTCTCTCTGGGTTACAATTCTGCAGGAGCCAATATTTTAACACTCTTCTTCTGGAAAACTTCCCATTTCTAATACTTCCCCTCACTGGATTCTTCTTTGAAGTAGAGAACATGGCACAGGCCTGAGATTACAGATCAGGATTGTTTCCCTCTTGAGGTGTGTGTGTGTGTGTGTGTGTGTGTGTGTGTGTGTGTGTGTGTGTGTGTGTGTTCTGTGTCTGAGCTGGGTAATTGTTTCATTGGGTGCTTAGAATATGGTATAATGTTGGCCAGGATCCCAAGTTCAGTCCTGGAACATATCACACTGAGGAAGGCTGCTCTATGGCGACAGATCCAACTTATGTCCCCAAACAATATCAAATCATTTGGCAATTATGTGCCTGGGATCCGTTGGAGAGGGTGGAATGGCAGACCCCAGTCTGGTCTTGCCGTATCTGCCTTCCCCTGTATAACCCAACCTTGACACCTGCTTCAGTTACCTTGGGCTTTTCAGTGTCTCACACACATCTCATAGCAATTCCCATCTTTGCGCCTTTGCTCCACAGTGTCCCAATACTGGAATATTCACCCCAGTCTTCTCCAAGGATTGAACATTAAATCCTTAATCTCGGACGCCTCCCCAGCCATCTGCACATCACAGCTACTTGTAGTTGTATCTTCACCATGAACACTAGATATGACGTGTGGAAATTGTTCTTTGTAGATCAGAGATAAGAAACCTATTGCCCTAAGTCGATACACTCAAAATCCTCCTGCCCAATCTCCTTTTTATATAAAGAAGAAAGAGAAAAACCGAGTGGTTGTGTATTCAGAACCAGACTTCCAGTCACACCACGTTGCCTAGTTTTGTTTTGACTTTCCAACCAGACTGTGCTCTGAAGGCAGGAACCTGTCTTCCCTTCACTTACACAGTCCCATACCTCCCAGCAGAGTGCCAGGCACACAGTAGGCTCAGCAAATGACTGCGCAGTTTCTGAGGGTTCTGGAGAGGAACAGTTTTTATGAGCTTCCAGGAAATTAAGCTGATTCCAGTTGCTAACTGTATAACTCAGGGCCACGGTGGGGCAGCAGTGGCCCTGCTCAAGGGCTCCCAGCCAAGAGGACCCCTGGAAGCTGAAGTCCAGACTGTCCTCAGATCTCCAAACCTTGGAGGGGAGCAGCTCCACCAGAGAAATGGAAGCTTTTTTCTAGTTTGTTAAAAGGTACTAATACCTCACTAAGCCACATACTTATGGGGCAGTGTCTCCTGAGAGGGCACATTTTCTAATCTCCTCGATGGTTTTGTGTGGGTTAGCAGAGGTTCAAGTCTAACATAGGGAGAGGAAAGATGATCAAAATTAGTTTAGTGAGCTGATAGGTTTTAGTTTTATGTTATCACAGAGTATATATAGAGAGATTTTTTTCTTTTTAGATTTCCTTTAAAAACATAAATTGCGGACTTCCCTGGTGGAGCAGTGGTTAAGAATCCGCCTGCCAATGCAGGGGACCCGGGTTCGAGCCCTGGTCCAGGAAGATCCCACATGCCGCGGAGCAACTAAGCCCGTGCGCCACAACTACTGAGCCTGAGCTCTAGAGCCCGCGTGCCACAACTACTGAAGCCCGCACGCCTAGAGCCCATGCTCCACAACAAGAGAAGCCACCACAATGAGAAGCCCGTGCACCGCAACAAAGAGTAGCCCCCGCTCACGGCAACTAGAGAAAGCCCGCACACAGCAACAAAGACCCAACGCAGCCCAAAAAATAAATAAATAAGTAAATAAATAAATTAAATAATAAACAATAGTAAAAAATAAATTGCTTCTGTATACCAATATAAATACATGTGTTAACATATGCATATTTATACACACACATACACACACACACACACACACACACACACACACACACGAAGAACTCGATTTGGGATAAAAATGAAAATACATGCAAACCTGAATGTTTAAGAGCATAGAGCTACCCGATATTTATTAACTTATTCCAGAGGATGTCAGAATGATACTTTTACCTGTTCATTCATTCATTCATTCATTCATTCTTCCAGCATATGTATTAGGTGCATACTGTTTAAAATTGATCAGTTATAACCCAAGAAGAGATGTGTGACTCTGACTGCTCTACTCTAGAAATACTATAAATATTTCTCCTGTGTGGTCAGAAACTCCAAGAAAATTTGAGAAATCTGAGCAATAGAAAGCTTTGTCCTCCCCTTGTACAATGTGAGCGCCTCTACGCCTGGATCATTGTGCCTGGTTCTGTCCAATGTACTGCAGGTCCTTTGAACAATCAAAACACCTGAAAGGATGTAAGGGTTTCCGTATGAGGATAATTGGTATATAATCACGGAAGATTAGGGTTGGAAGGGACCTTGAAGCCGTCTAAGCCATCAGTCTCCTCATTTCACAGAGAAAAAACTTGATATCTGAAAAGGCTCAATGCTTTGTATTTTATTTCTTATTTTAGAAAGGTCAAATTATATTCAGAACCAACCAGGTCTCCTTTATCCCCCTGACTCCTAGAAGCCAAGAACATCTAGCTATAGCTTTGTCTTTCCAGAACCTAACAGTTCACCCAGGCAAGTAGTAAATTCTTTTATTAGAGAGAGATGAGATTGTAATATCAACCTCAGGTTGTATTTATTTCAATAAACTCATAATAAAAAGTAATTAATCATTGCCCTGCACAAAATTTATCCTAAATATCTCTAATTTATTCTTTTGAATCCATCTCCAAAACACATACAATAAGACGTACCTGGCTCAGAGTTGTAAAAGGAATATTGTCAGAGATTAATAAATTTTTAAAAATAATCCAAGAATCTATGGTTTAATACACTCAAATGAATTACTATTTTTTTTTCCCACTGGGGACGTTATATAGGTAATTTCCTATGGATGTGGGTAAAGCAACTCTATGACAAGGTTGACAGCCTAATTAGGGGGTTGGGGATTTTAAGTTTTAATTCTGTTTTTAACATCAATTTACAAAGAGGAGCAGACAGAATCTTATAATCACATTTCTCATTAGTTAAGGTATAATAATGTCATTCACTGATGGCAATGGACTGGAACTAAGGTTGTTACAAAGAACTGAAGTAATAAATATAATCCTTGAAGTTTACAGAAAATCAAGAATCTGCAACAATGTTAGAAAAGTGAATGAGACTTGAAGAGACTATATGCAAAGAAAGACTTAAACACTTTGATTCTGCAATATTTTCCACACCTGGAACACCACAGTAGAGCCTGCCTTATGCATTCTTTTAATCTTTAAGTAAATTAATGATTTCTTCTATTTTACATGGTTTTAAATGTTTTATGTTAACAGAATATATTTTAGATTTACTATAAATAAATTATTCAAAATTTCAAAAATGGGTTCCATTTTAACGTCAAAAAATGGGTACTACCTTAATTGTAGGTTTTTAAATTTCACTTTACCTTTTACTGCTTCTTCCTGCTTCCTACTATTAGCGTTTTGTATAATAAGTATTCAAGGTTCTAGTCTTCAAACAATCTTTCTAAAAACTGTCATGTATTTATAGTCCTTTCTCCTCTCTTTTGTTTTAATGGATGCTTTTAAACCTGTTAGAAATTAAAGGCCGCCAGGGCTGAATGTGTACATGGCAATTTGTCCAAATTGACTTATTACTGTGGCCTGGTGGGTAATGGTGAGCCATCTGGCTCCATTTCTTAGGAAATATCCTCCAAGAGAGTGATTTCTGGGAGAAGGTTTAATTATCTTTCAGCTAAAAAAAGACTCTAGTTATCCTCTGGGTTAAACCTATGGAATAATTATTGTTAAATTTCAGTTTAGGAGAATCTGTCCTTTAACATCTCATCTATTTCTACTGCACAAGAAAATTAACACAAATTAGCCCCAGATTGATATTTTTATACACAGGCTCAGAATATCACTCATTGAAGAAATTTATCATTCTGCAAAGATGAAAATGATAAGTTAGTTGAATATACAAATTTCCTTTTGGCCTTAAACTTTGAGGGAAATGCAGTACATTCTCCCCACATTTTCCTTATAGCTCCCAGAGCAAAGAGGTACCAGCTTTAGACCAGCATTTAGCTGTTATTACCTCATTTTATAAATGTAAATAAGGCCACCATTGTCTTTGGCCCATCGAATGTCACTCGATAGTCAAAGAGACATTAGATACTGCATCTTCATCTGTAAAATTAGAGTACAAGATAAAGTATACCTGTTCCTTTTATTGCCTCACTCCCAGCTTTTCATTACTAAATGGATATGCTTATAAAAATGCAAGCAACCTCAAACATGCTTTTATTATTAAATGCTGTATAAGATCCTATCACAATAAAAATGGCCAGAAGATATGAGCTATCATGAGTAAATTGCCTGTTAATCAAATGTGTTATACACCCCTGTACAGCGTATTTATATGCTTGAAACACCTTGACTTTCCTTTGGAGAAAACTATGGCTGATATGATGCAGCAAATGTTAAAAGTACACAAATTAATCCATTTTTTTTTTAAATTCACATTCTTATTGATTGATTGATTGATTGATTGCTGTGTTGGGTCTTCGTTTCTGTGCGAGGGCTTTCTCTAGTTGTGGCAAGCGGGGACCACTCTTCATTGCATTGCGTGGGCCTCTCACTATCGCGGCCTCTCTTGTTGCAGAGCACAGGCTCCAGACGCGCAGGCTCAGTAATTGTGGCTCATGGGCCCAGTCGGTCCGCAGCATGTGGGATCCTCCCAGACCAGGGCTCGAACCCGCGTTCCCCACACTGGCAGGCAGATTCTCAACCACTGCGCCACCAGGGTAGCCCTAATCCATTTTAAAATGTTTTATTTTTATTGCTTTAAATCTGCTAAACTTTACCTTACCTTTTTTTTTTCTTCTTTTTTTAAATTTTTATTCGGGTATAGTTGTTTACAATGTTGTATTAATTTCAGGTGTACAGCAAAGTGAATCAGTTATACATAATAGCAGCTTTTTTTTTGAATTTTTGAATTTTATTTTACTTATTTTTTTATACAGCAGGTTCTTATTAGTCATCCATTTTATACATATTAGTGTATACGTGTCAATCCCAATCTCCCAATTCATCACACCACCATCCCCATGCCCCCGCTGCATTCCCCCCTTGGTGTCCATACATTTGTTCTCTATATCTGTGTCTCAATTTCTGCCCTGCAAACTGGTTCATCTGTACCATTTTTCTAGGTTCCACGTATATGCGTTAATATATGATATTTGTTTTTCTCTTTCTGACTTACTCTGTATGACAGTCTCTAGATCCATCCACGTCTCTACAAATGACCCAGTTTCGTTCCTTTTTATGGCTGAGTAATATTCCATTGTATATATGTACCACATCATCTTTATCCATTCGTCTGTCGATGGGCATTTAGGTTGCTTCCATGACCTGGCTATTGTAAATAGTGCTGCAGTGAACATTGGGGTGCATGTGTCTTTTTGAATTATGGTTTTCTCTGGGTATATGCCCAGTGGTGGGATTGCTGGGTCATGTGGTAATTCTATTTTTAGTTTTTTAAGGAACCTCCATACTGTTCTCCATAGTGGCTGTATCAATTTACATTCCCACCAACAGTGCAAGAGGGTTCCCTTTGCTCCACACCCTCTCCAGCATTGGTTGTTTGTAGATTTTCTGATGATGCCCATTCTAACTGGTGTGAGGTGATACCTCATTGTAGTTTTGATTTGCATTTCTCTAATAATTAGTGATGTTGAGCAGCTTTTCATGTGCTTCTTGGCCATCTGTATGTCTTCTTTGGAGAAATGTCTATTTAGATCTTCTGCCCATTTTTGGATTGGGTTGTTTGTTTCTTTAATTTTGAGCTCCATGAGCTGTTTATATATTTTGGAGATTAATCCTTTGTCCGGTGATTCGTTTGCAAATATTTTCTCCCATTCTGAGGGTTGTCTTTTTCTCTTGTTTATGGTTTCCTTTGCTGTGCAAAAGCTTTGAAGTTTCATTAGGTCCCATTTGTTTATTTTTGTTTTTATTTGCATTACTCTAGGAGGTGGATCAAAAAAGATCTTGCTGTGATTTATGTCAAAGAGTGTTCTTCCTATGTTTTCCTCTAAGAGTTTTATAGTGTCCAGTCTTACATTTAGGTCTGTAATCCAATTTGAGTTTCTTTTCGTGTATGGTGTTAGGGAGTGTTCTAATTTCATTCCTTTGCATGTAGCTGTCCAGTTTTCCCAGCACCACTTATTGAAGAGACTGTCTTTTCTCCATTGTATATCCTTGCCTCCTTTGTTATAGATTAGTTGACCATAGGTGCGGGGGTTTATCTCTGCGCTTTCTATCCTGTGCCACTGATGTATATTTCTGTTTTTGTGCCAGTACCATATTGTCTTGATTACTGTAGCTTTGTAGTATAGTCTGAAGACAGGGAGTCTGATTCCTCCAGTTCCATTTTTTTTCCATCAAGACTGCTTTGGCGGGGCTTCCCTGGTGGCGCAGTGGTTGAGAATCTGCCTGCCAATGCAGGGGACACGGGTTCGAGCCCTGGTCTGGGAAGATCCCACATGCCGCGGAGCAACTAGGCCCGTGAGCCACAGTTACTGAGCCTGCGCGTCTGGAGCCTGTGCTCCGCAACAAGAGAGGCCGCGATAGTGAGAGGCCCGCGCACTGCGATGAAGAGTGGCCCCCGCTTGCCACAGCTGGAGAAAGCCCTCGCACAGAAACGAAGACCCAACACAGCCAAAAATAAATAAATAAATAAATAAAAATTAAAAAAAAAAAAAAAAAAAAAAAAAAGACTGCTTTGGCTATTCGGGGTCTTTTGTGTCTCCATACAAATTTTAAGAGTTTTTATTCTAGTTCTGTAAAAAATGTCATTGCTAATTTGATAGGGATTGCATTGAATCTGTAGATTCCTTTGGGTAGTATAGTCATTTTCACAATATTGATTCTTCCAATCCAAGAACATGGTATATCTCTCCATCTGTTTGTATCATCTTTAATTTCTTTCATCAGTGTCTTATAGTTTTCTACATAAAGGTCTTTTGTTTCCCTAGGTAGGTTTATTCCTAGGTATTTTATTCTTTTTGTTGCAGTGGTAAATGGGAATGTTTCCTTAATTTCTCTTCCAGATTTTTCATCATTAGTGTATAGGAATGCAAGAGATTTCTGTGCATTAATTTTGTATCCTACTACTTTACCAGATTCATTGACTAGCTCTAATAGTTTTCTGGTAGCATCTTTAGGATTCTCTATGTACAGTAGCATATCATCTGCAAACAGTGACAGCTTTAGCTCTTCTTTTCCGATTTGGATTCCTTTTATTTCTTTTTCTTCTCTGATTGCAGTGGCTAGGACTTCCAAAACTATGTTAAATAATAGTGGTGAGAGTGAACATCCTTGTCTTGTTCCTGATCTTAGAGGAAATGCTTTCAGTTTTTCATCATTGAGAATGATGTTTGCTGTGGGTTTGTCATATATGGCCTTTATTATGTTGACATAGGTTCCCTCTATGCCCACTTTCTGGAGAGTTTTTATCATAAATGGGTGTTGAATTTTGTCAAAAGCTTTTTCTACATCTGTTGAGATGATCATATGGTTTTTATTCTTCAATTTGTTAATATGGTATATCACATTGATTGATTTGCATATATTGAAGAATCCTTGAATCCCTGGGATAAATCCCACTTGATCATGGTGTGTGATCCTTTTAATGTGTTGTTAGATTCTGTTTGCTAGTATTTTGTTGAGGATTTTTGCATCTATATTCATCAGTGATATTAGTCTCTAATTTTCTTTTTTTGTAGCATCTTGGTCTGGTTTTGGTATCAGGGTGATGGTGACCTCATAGAATGAGTTTGGGATTGTTCCTTCCTCTGCAATTTTTTGGAAGAGTTTGAGAAGGGTAGGTGTTAGCTCTTCTCTAAATGTTTGATAGAATTCACCTGTGAAACCATCTGGTCCTGGACTTTTGTTTGTTGGAAGATTTTTAATCACAGTTTCAATTTCATTACTTGTAATTGGTCTGTTCATATTTTCTATTTCTTCCTGGTTCAGTCTTGGAAGGTTATACCTTTCTAAGAATTTGTCCATTTCTTCCAGGTTGTCCATTTCATTGCGATAGAGTTGCTTGTAGTAGTCTCTTAGGGCGCTTTGTATTTCTGCGGTGTCTGTTGTAACTTTTCCTTTTTCATTTCTAATTTTATTGATTTGAGTCTTCTCCCTCTTTTTCTTGATAAGTCTGGCTAATGGTTTATCAATTTTGTTTATCTTCTCAAAGAACCAGCTTTTAGTTTTATTGATCTTTGCTATTGTTTTCTGTGTTTCTATTTCATTTATTTCTGCTCTGATCTTCATGATTTCTTTCCTTTACTAACTTTGGGTTTTCTTTGTTCTTCTTTCTCTAGTTCCTGTAGGTGTAAGGTTAGATTGTTTATTTGAGATTTTTCTTGTTTCTTGAGGTAGGCTTGTATTGCTATAAACTTCCCTCTTAGAACTGCTTTTGCTGCATCCCATAGGTTTTGGATCATCGTGTTTTCATTGTCATTTGTCTCTAGATATTTTTTGATTTCATCAGTGATCTCTTGGTTATTTAGTAATGTATTGTTTAGCCTCCATGTGTTTGTGTTTTCTACATTTTTTTCCCTGTAATTGATTTCTAATCTCATAGCGTTGTGGTCAGAAAAGATGCTTCATGTAATTTCAGTTTTCTTAAATTTACCGAGGCTTGATTTGTGACCCAAGATGTGATCTCTCCTGGAGAATGTTCTGTGCACACTTGAGAAGAAAGTGTAATCTGCTGTTTTTGGATGGAATGTCCTATAGATAACAATTAAATCTATCTGGTCTATTGTGTCATTTAAAGCTTCTGTTTATTAATTTTCTGTTTGGATGATCTGTCCTTTGGTGTAAGTGAGGTGTTAAAGTCCCCCACTATTATTGTGTTACTGTCTATTTCCTCTTTTATAGGTGTTAGCAGTTGCCTTATGTTTTGAGGTGCTCCTATGTTGGGTGCATATATATTTGTAATTGTTATATCTTCTTCTTGGATTAATCCCTTGATCATTATGTAGCATCCTTCCTTGTCTCCTGTAACAATCTTTATTTTAAAGTCTATTTTATCTGATATGAGTATTGCTACTCCAGCTTTCTTTTGATTTCCATTTGCATGGGCTATCTTTTTCCATCCCCTCACTTTCAGTCTGTATGTGTCCCTAGGTCTGAAGTGGGTCTCTTGTATACAGCATATATATGGGTCTTTTTTTCTATCTATTCAGCAAGCCTGTGTCTTTTGATTGAAGCATTTAATCCATTCATGTTTAAGATAATTATCGATATGTATGTTCCTATTACCATTTTCTTAATTGTTATGGATTTGTTTTTGTAGGTCCTTTTCTTCTCTTGTGTTTCCCACTTAGAGAAGTGTCTTTAGCATTTGTTGTAGAGTTGGTTTGGTGGTGCTGAATTCTCTTAGCTTTTGCTTGTCTGTAAAGGTTTTAGTTTCTCCATCAGATCTGAATGAGATCCTTGCCAGGTAGTGTAATCTTGGTTGTAGGTTCTTCCCTTTCATCACTTTAAATATGTCATGCCACTCCTTTCTGGCTTGTAGAGTTTCTGCTGAGAAATCAGCTCTTAACCTTATGGGAGTTCCCTCGTATGTTATTTGTCATTTTTCCTCTGTTGCTTTCAATAATTTTTCTTTGCCTTTAATTTTTGCCAGTTTGATTACTATGTGTCTTGGCGTGTTTCTCCTTGGGTTTATCCTGCCTGGGACTGTCTGCGCTTCCTGGACTTGGGTGGCTATTTCCTTTCCCATGTTAGGGAAGTTTTGACTATAATCTCTTCAAATATTTTCTCAGGTCCTTTCTCTGTCTGTTCTCTTTCTGGGACCCCTATAATGCAAATGTTGTTGCATTTAATGTTGTCCCAGGGGTCTCTTAGGCTGTCTTCATCTCTTTTCATTCTTTTTTCTTTATTCTGTTCCGCATAAGTGAATTCCACCATTCTGTCTTCCAGGTCACTTATCCATTCTTCTGCCTCAGTTATTCTGCTATTGATTCCTTCTAGTGTATTTTTCATTTCAGTGATTGTATTGTTCATCTCTGTTTGTTTGTTCTTTAATTCTTCTAGGTATTTGTTCTTTAATTCTTCTAGGTCTTTGTTAAACATTTCTTGCATCTTCTCAATCTTTGTCTCCATTTTTTTCCGAGGTCCTGGATCATCTTCACTGTCATTATTCTGAATTCTTTTTCTGGAATGTTGCCTATCTCCACTTCAGTTAGTTGTTTTTCTGGGGTCTTATCTTGTTCCTTCATCTGGTACATAGCCCTCTGCCTTTTCATCTTGTCTGTCTTTCTGTGAATGTGGTTTCTGTTCCCCAGGCTGCAGGATTGTAGTTCTTCTTGCTTCTGCTGTCTGCCCTCTGGTGGATGAGGCTATCTAAGAGGCTTGTGCAAGTCTCCCGATGGGAGGGAAACTGGTGGGTAGAGCTCAGTAACGGTGGGTAGTGGTGGGTAGAACTGGCTGTTGCTCTGGTGGGCAGAGCTCAGTAAAACTTTAATCTGCTTGTCTGCTCATGGGTGGGGCCGGGTTCCGTCCCTGTTGGTTGTTTGGCCTGAGGTGACCCAACACTGGAGCCTACCCAGGCTCTTTGGTGGGGCTAATGGAGGACTCTGGGAGGACTCATGCCAAGGAGTACTTCCCAGAACTTCTGCTGCCAGTGCCCTTGTCCTCACAGTGAGACACAGCCACCCCCCGCCTCTACAGGAGACCCTCCAACACTGGCAGGTAGGTCTGGTTCAGTCTCCTATGGGGTCACTGCTCCTTCCCCTGGGTCCGGATGTGCACACTACTTTGTGTGTGCCCTCCAAGAGTGGAGTCTCTGTTTCCCCTAGTCCTGTCAAAGTCCTGCAATCAAATCCCGCTAGCCTTCAAAGTCTGATTCTCTAGGAATTCCTCCTCCCGTTGCCGGACCCCCAGGTTGGGAAGCCTGACGTGGGGTTCAGAACCTTCACTCCAGTGGGTGGACTTCTGTGGTATAAGTGTTCTCCAGTCTGTGAGTCACCCACCCGGCAGTTACGAGATTTGATTTTGTTGTGATTGCGCCCCTCCTACCGTCTCATTGTGGCTTCTCCTTTGTCTTTGGATGTGGGGTATCTTTTTTGATGAGTTCCAGTGTCTTCCTGTCTATGATTGTTCAGCTAGTTGTGATCCCGGTGCTCTCGCAAGAGGGAGTGAGAGCACGTCCTTCTACTCTGCCATCTTGAACCAATCTCCTACCTTACCTTTTAATATTAACATACGATGGTAATTGGTGCTTTAGTGTGACGTGCACAGTAATGAAGATTGTCCTACCTGCATAGTACAGGTGACTCCTGTACATAGTACAGAGCGCTCGCAGGTCAGCAGCAGGAGCGTGAAGTCTTCTCCACCACTGGGATGCAGAGGAGCACCACTTCCCACCCACTTCTCTGTCCCCAGAGCAAGGCCCGTCCCAGGTAGCCTGGCTTCACTGTCTCATGGGCTCCTGACTCCGCTCAGAATTCAGCCTCTGCCTTATCAATTCAGACCAACTTTTAGAGGCTGCAAAATGTATAAACAGCAAAGAACATGGGCTTTGGAATAAATAAGAGTTAGGTTCAGATTTTGTCTCAGTAGTTTAATAGCTGAATGGCCTGGGCAAGATACTTAACTTTTCTGAATCTTAGTTTTGTGATTCACCTCAAAAATAGGCACAATAATGTCTAATTTATAGAATGGTGATGGTGTTTAAATGAGACAACTCCTCAGGTCATCCTCTGACTGTAGTGTCTGGAACACAGCCAGCACTCGGGAAGTGAGGTTTTCCTTCTCTTTCCTTTTCTGAAAGAAGCAGAATAAGAGCAGTGCTTAACAGATAAGGCTGGTCAGGACTACAGGCCCCAGAATTCAGTCTTGACCGTCCATACATACTTTTTTTTTTTTTTTAAATGTTCTGTTTTTTTTTTTTTTAATTATTTATTTATTTATTTATTTTATTTATGGCTGTGTTGGGTCTTCGTTTCCGTGTGAGGGCTGTCTCCAGCTGCGGCAAGCGGGGGCCACTCTTCATCGCGGTGCACGGGACTCTCATCATCGCGGCCTCTCTTGTTGCGGAGCACAGGCTCCAGACGCGCAGGCTCAGTAATTGTGGCCCACGGGCCCAGTTGCCCCGCGGCACGTGGGATCTTCCCAGACCAGGGCTCGAACCCGTGTCCCCTGCATTGGCAGGCAGACTCTCAGCCACTGCGCCACCAGGGAAGCCCCCATACATACTTTTAACTAAAGGTCTCAAAATAATTTCTGGTTTGTCTTCTTTT
The DNA here is from genome assembly GCF_949987535.1 of Balaenoptera acutorostrata. Taxonomy (NCBI): domain Eukaryota; kingdom Metazoa; phylum Chordata; class Mammalia; order Artiodactyla; family Balaenopteridae; genus Balaenoptera; species Balaenoptera acutorostrata. The sequence goes on along the minus strand of NC_080084.1, from coordinate 18,282,471 downwards.
AAAACAACATTATTTATAAGTCAGTAATTTGGACTTTTTTTCTTAATACATAACTCTTTTCTTTGCCGGGATCCCATGCCAAACCGACCCCACAAAATTCAACTTTTCAGCATTTGTGTGCCTTTTCTGGTTAAGTGTGGCTTCAAAATTTAATCCATACAACTCTCCAATGTTCATTTGACAAATGCAACGTACATGCACCATTGTTTTAAGTTCAACCTAAGATAGATGTTTAAAAAAAGGAACCAAGCAAAGGTATTTCTACCATTTAACAGATGTTCTCCTGGATAGCCTCCTTTGCTCTGAGATTGTAGTGCTTAGAAACAGTTTTCTTCATTTGTAGTGTTGTCTTCAGATCTCCATATTTACAGATCTTTTCTTCATAGTCTGTGTCGTCTTAAATTAACAACTACATAGCCAAAATATAAGTACTAATTAAGGCTGATTTCAGGATGCTAATTAGAATTAGACTAGGATACTTATGTAAACAGGAAATAGGCTTGAAATAGACCTGTCCTGAATTACCCAGCTACTTACTAAATGTTTTATTGGAACCTGTGTTTGTCTTCAACTAATGGATGAGGGACCGGTATCTAGCTTAGAGTGAATTGCGTGCTATTACCAGGTTTTTTGAATACACACAAATAAGTTGTGTGAAAAATAACTGCAGTGTGATTCAAGGTTTTACATTGCCTTGAATATACCCCATTATTTTAAAAATAAGAAAGAAAAAAAAGACAAAGAAAACATTTAATTGTTATAGCTTGTTGAGTGGTTGAGACTTTGTGGCATTCAGTGTTATGATGTTAGCCTCAGAAAGAGACAGTAAACCAATAGAATTCATCTCCCTGCAACCAGATCCTCAATCCCAGACTCCCTTGCTCTAAGGATTTATGGCATATGAAGATCGTGTTTATTTAATATCAAACAGCTTCATGAAAATGAACAACTCAGGCATATCGAAATATCAAAACATTGCATTGATGAAATATCCAGATGACAGGCCAAATTATTACACCTTCATTTATGTGTTTAAATATTTTATTGAAACTGAAGCACTGTGATAGAAGATGAGGTACATATTGATTGTGGGATTATAGGACGTTTATTTGAAATTCCTACTGAGTGCATTCTTATCCTATGCAAATTTCCTTCTATGGAATATACTCCATGATCTGAATAAAATATTAAAAATAATAGTCTTTAAAATACCTTATTTTTTGAGAAAAAAATGTTAACTGTTAGGAAGAAAGAGAACATGCTAAAAATGTATTGAAATTTCTCTCAGTTGAAAATAGGAGTATCTGTCTGAAGTGGGGATAACAATGGCCAAGGGCCGTAAAAAAATATAAACCAGAGTTGTAAAATACCTATTTAGCAGTAGTCAAAAATATGAATAAATACTGTACTTTTAATACTTTATTTTGCTAAATATTCCATTATTTCTCCCAAACTATTATTGCTCCTTCAGAGAAAACAAACAGAACTAATAATGGAAGAGCTTTATTTCTTTCATGTTAAAAAGAGTTTTCACCTATTACAGAAGAAGACAATAAAATGAAATAAATAGCTATTTTTAAGAACCCTAATACAATGTGGTATTTTATGAATGTACAGCACTAACTTGTACTTGACTTTAAAATTCCAGAAATGATGAAACAAACGAGTCTTTTACAATCGCCAAGGCAACCTTAATGTCACTTGAAATGAAGGTGGGTAATGGGCGGGTAGCCTTTTGGCCGTGGCTGTCTTCACACCCTGTGACTTTAGTTGAATCGTCAGGTTAGAATGGGAAAGAAATAAGTAAGAATGGCTACACAGGGGCTTCCCTGGCGGTCCAGTGGTTAAGACTCCACACTTCCACTGCAGAGGGCATGGGTTCGATCCCTGGTCTGGGAACTAAGATCCCACATGCTGCACAGAGCGTCCAAAAAAAAAAAAAAAAAACAGCAACAACACTGGCTTCATAGTTAGTGTATGTGGCTGACTGCAGAGAACGAGAATCTTAATCTGTCCCCACACATCATCCCCCAGCCCAGCTTCAACATTCATTGCTCCAGAACTGTCATTATCCCCCACCCCGTAAGCTTGGCTCTTTCCTCTCCTGATACTGCTTTACCCCTGACCCCATACTGTGTCTGCTGCAGACACCAATGGCCAAGTGAGATAGGGCCACCTCTCTATTTAGGAGAACAGCTGCCACCACACTGATTAAAGAAATAAGAACTCAAGAAGAAGGGCCATTGTGACAGACTTAGAGTGAACCAACGTACACATAGTGGGCTAAATTGGATATGCCAGATATTCAGGGATTCTTGGGTTATTTGTGTTTTCTGGAGACACCAGCAGCTGGACACAGATATATATATTTTTTAAAAGTTATGGGCTTCCCTGGTGGCGCAGTGGTTGAGAATCTGCCTGCTAATGCAGGGCACACGGGTTCGGGCCCTGGTCTGGGAAGATCCCACATGCCGCAGAGCAGCTAGGCCCGTGAGCCACAAGTACTGAGCCTACGCGTCTGGAGCCTGTGCCCCGCAACGGGAGGGGCCGCCATAGTGAAAGGCCCGCGCACTGCGATGAAGAGTGGCCCCCGCTTGCCACAACTAGAGAAAGCCCTCGCACAGAAGCGAAGACCCAACACAGCCTTAAAAAAAAAAAAAAAGAAAAAGTTACAAAGATTCCCTTTGTGAAGAAAATGCAACTAAGCATACCTGTATAGAAGAAATGATGGTTCAAATTTCCCACTTTTGTAGAGAACATTCAAGGGGAAGATCAAAAAATGCCATTTGCAAACAATTAGGAGACAAGACATTTTAAACTAGTTTGAGCACAGTGATGTGCTCAATCAAGTATGCTGTACGACCTTGGAGAAGTCATATCTCAGGCTCCTCATCTGTTAAATGAGAGGGTTGGACAAGATAACTGCTGCCGTACCTCCCTGTTCTAATAATCTTTGACTTGAAACGTACAAGATTATAAAGAATCAGTGACCAAGAAAAGTGAAAGAAATTTCCGACTCTTTGATTCTCTGTGCTTTCTAAATTTTCTGCGAAGAACACATATTCCTTTTGTAAATTAGGAATTAATAACTTATCTGTATCTTTTTTAATTTAAAATATTTAGAAGAATAGAAACACTAGAGACCATCTCATTTAATAAATGAGGTCATGGAAGAGTAAGAAGGTTAAGTAATTTGCCCAAATGTATATACAGTAGTCGATGGTGAATCTACGATTCTGACCAAATTCGTTTGACCCCAAGGCTGTTGCTCTTTGGTGATACATTAGACAGAAAATGGCAATCATCTCCATCAGTTAACAAAAATAAAAACCCTCTCTTGATTTTTTTTTTTGCCTTCCTGTCAGGATTTAAAAGACATCGAGGCTTAGCAGTAAAACCAAGAATTTAAAGAACTTGAAGGTCAGGCACTTATTTGTATAGTACACAAGTCCTGTGATAGGCGAGCCCCGCTTTCTCCTGTGCTGGGTATCCTGGCCCCAATGTATCTCCCCTGTTAGTCACGTGTGCATGTGACACAGTGACCCACCAGCCCCTTCTTCAACCACAAGCAAAGTGGCAAATCTTACAACCCTCTGGTGTGGTGTTTCTTCGTGATGTAATCCTGAAAACTCTGTCTATCTGGATCGAAGCCACCTCTACACATACTCCAAACACTCCACGTAAGCAGCCTGTCTTCCCTCAACTCCCCAAGTGTCAAAACCTAAAAGAGGAGTGACGTGCGCTCTCCTAGATGCATCACAACCTAACCTTGCTTTACGATTTACTGTTGAAATTACCAGTATCATGAGACAAACAATGACTTTTAAGCTTTAAAAAAAAGAGCAATAAACTAGAAAAAGCAAACTGCTGCATGAGTCTGATTAGGACTTCCAAGGTGTTCTTGACTTTTGGCTGCAACCCTTTCTGGTGCACCTTCTGTTCACACCAGCAGAGGCTAAATATAGTATTTTTGAAGATATCCTATAATCACTATTTACTGGCTGAGAGTGCAAGAAATGGTTTATTGGTTAGTATCAGTAAAACTTCAAAGTCCCCTCTTAGAAGGCAGTGCAGTTTCCCGCCTGTTTGGTGCACATGAAGTCAGTGACCCTAATAAGGCAGGGGAGGCTCATTAGGAAAAGCAACAGCCTTCAGTGTCCTTTAGGAGCTTGCAGTCACCGCAGAGGAGATCAAAGCCTCCCTTGGTGGTGTCTGTGCATCTGTTTTCTTTTCATCTAATGTGTTATTTGCTTAGTTGTTTGACAGCATCAAAGCTTTTGACCATTAGTTTCTTTGGTCTGCACGGCACCAAATTCATTTTACTAATCCATCTGGTCTAAGATAGAAATGTTTCCGATAACTGCAAGTCACCAATTTGAAGGAAATGAACACTTCCAGAATTTATCATTAGTTTCTAGGGCCCAGGTTCACTTCATCAGTCTGGAGGTAGAGAGCTTCTTGCTTCCTGCATCTTGTGAAGTCATCCATTATTCCTAAGGAAAAATGCAATTTAGAATCCAGGAAAAAGAAGGATATTTCCCCTCCCCACCATCTCTCAAAAGCTTTATTGACATATAATTCACATACTGTACAAGTCACCTTTTTAAAGTGTATAATCCAAATAGTTTTTAGTATGTTCACAAAGTTGTGCAATTTTAGAGCATTTCATCACCTCATAAAGAAACCCTAGATCGAATCAACATGTTGTATACCTTAAATTTACACAATGTTATAAATCAACTTTATCTAAATAAAGTTGGGAAACAAAGATAGAGGGAATAAAGGAAAGGAAAGAAACTCTGTGCCTCTTAGGAGTCACTCTCCCTTTTTCCCCCAACCTCTCCCTGCCCCCTCTTCCTAGGCAACTACTCATCTACTTTTGCTTTCTATGGATTTGTCTATTCTGAATATTTCATATAAATAGAATTATGCAAAATATGGTTCTTTACGACTGGCTTCTTTCACTTAAAGTTTTCAAGGTTCATAATATGTAGCATGTGTCAGTACTTTATTTCTTTTTACTACCAAATACTCCATTATATGTATATACCACATTTTATTTATTCATCTTTCAGTAGATAGACATTTGGGTTGTTTCTGCTTTGGGCTATTATAAGTCATACTACTATGAACATTCTTATACAAGTTGTTGTGTATACATATATTTTCATTTCTCTTGGGTATATACCTAAGAGTGAAATTGCTGGATCATATGATAACTCTGTGTTTAACCTTGTGAGGCTCTACCAGGCTATTTTCCAAAGCAGCAGCAGCATTTTACATTCTCATCAGCAGTGTATGAGAGTTCCAAGTTGTCCACATCCTCACCAACAAATGTTATTGTCTGTCTTCTTGATTATAGCCAACCTAGCAGGTGTGACATGGTATCTTTTTGTGTTTTTGATTTACATTTCCCATTCTGTATTCATGGCTAATACTGCTGATCATCTTTTTATGCTTATTGGCCATTTGTATGCCTTCCCTGAAGAAATGTCCATCCAGATCCTTTGCCTAATTTTTAACTGGGTTGTCTTTTAATTATTGAGTTATGAGTGCTTCATGTATTCTAGATATGAATCCTCGAATACATAATTTGCAAATTTTTTCTCTTTTTAATTTTGTTTACATGTTCTATGGTAATTGTGTGTTTCCTGTTAATATGAACAGGAAACTCCTTAAAAAGGAACCATGAGTCACAATAGAGGAAATAAAGCATGTTTCAGAACACCCTTTTGCCAAATATACAGATTCAAAGAGAAGAAATCTCTAATAATAATATTAGAACAAGAACTTAGTAGGTCATTACCATAGCCCCTTCAGTTTTGTTGCAACAAGAGTTATTCATGTCTGTATATAGATTAGAGTTTACAAAGTACCCTGATATACATACTCTGTTGTAGCCTTCCTAACAGCTCTCTGAAATATTACAATTATCCCATTTACTAATGAAAAAAACGAAGGGAAGGGAACGGGGTAGGGACATTCAGTAAAGTACCTTCTCACGCCTAAGTCCAGCGCAAACACCCGCTACATAAATACCAGAATATACAGGCCAAAGTCCATTCAATGAAATACAAAAGCCATCAAACTAGTTGTGTAAAATGAGTTTTTAAATAATTTATCTCTTTGTATGTCATGCCTAAATGTGAGATGAGTCTTAAAACAGTAGCCAGTGTCACAATAAATTAGCCATGGTATAACTACAGATATTGAATATCCAAAAAACTTAATTTATCTTTTATCATGTCTTGCAACGCATAGGTCTGTCCCCCTGAGAGTGTGCATTGATTGTTGTTAAAGGACTCAATGTGACCATAGAGCCTGTATCTTGAGTTTTTATCTAATGGTAATGAATGGACTTGAGAAAATAGTGCACACACTCTACTCTGCCATTAACTTACTGTGTGAAACTGGGCAAACCACAAACTTCTCCCAGCCTCAAATTCATCATCTAGGAGATCCACTGAGATTCCTGTCCCTAGACTCTCAGGCCTCTGGGTTTCTGCCCTGTGAGCTCTGAAATGATGTGGATTAGGGCTTAAATAAAAGGGGGAGGAGCATAAGAGAAGAAGTGGCCTCCTGGTAGCTGAATAGGAGAGAAGTAGCAGTAATGATATGGTGATACAGGTCTTGTTGACTAATCAGCATGTGAGACTACATGTAGAACTAGGATGAGTTGTGTTTGTTAATATTTTCACTGAAGCAAGCAGTAAATTCAGATGAAGCTGAGTAATCAGTCCCGTCCCTGTTCGCCATAGTCTACACAGAGTACTAATGAACTGTTTCTCACTTGTGCCCAATTATTTGCCATGGTTGATAGTGGCAGTTACTACCTCATAGTATTAGTCCTTGGGGTTCCAATTTGGTTTGTACTCAAGACTTTGATCTGAATCACTTGAGGAAAGCTCAAAAGTAATCAAGTCTATACCCAGGACAATCTACTAAAGTGGACTAGAATCTTCCCTCAGACCAAAGTCCAAGCATTTCCCAAAGCTACAAAGAGTCAGGGAGACTCAAATTCGTGACAGAAAATCCAAGTAGCTTCTATCCTGATATAAAGAAAAATATCTTCTGAAACAAAATAGTTCACATAGTCTTACAATAGAGAGTACTGTATATACAGACCACCCTGGAAAATCTAGGACCTATGATTGCCATGTTCTTGTGCCTGCCATTGGCATCTCCCCCAAAGGACAGACTTGGAGCCAGGAAAGAGAAGTCCACACTCCCAGAATTTAAGTTCTGAGACTTGACCATACAAGCTGACCATGTTGTCAACTGTGGAAAAGGGTAACTTCTAAGTCTATTTGAATCCATCTATCAGCATTTATTAATATTAAATGAAACAATGGGGCAGATCTCTATAATGTATAGAACGATGTATATGGTATATAGGATATATATCTCATAAAGAATAGTGTAAATGTGCTATTCACTACCATGTAAACAGCACTGATTTCTCTATATCTCTACCAAAATATGAAAGCATATGTGAAAGTACCTCTAATTCCCTAGAAAAAAACTCAAAATGTAAATCAGAAATAATATTAACCAAGAGTGTTACATTCAAATCAAGTAATCAATTTTTGGAAAAAAATAATTCTCCAACTGCAGGAAAAAAGGCAATCTCTATTTTTGTTCCACCCAAAATGGACTCTTGGACATGGGCACCTCCCCTTCTATGTGCTGTACATGCAGTTTAGAGTTCTTAGCTCCCTTCTAACCAGCGGTGAGTTCAGAAGTACCTGTGCAGGGGGAAGGGAGTGAATGAGCTATTTGCCCTCTCTAGTTGTAGATGCCAGCCAGGCTGTTCACATTCCTTCCTGAGCTCTGTTGGACCAGTCTCTTGACTTACCCTGTTTGGGAAATCTTCAGATGTAGATGTGATGATTACATTGATTGGAGTGCCTGGAGAATGAAGCCTTTGAAAGCATCCTGGGACTACTTCAACAGTCCAGGGGAAACATGCTCTCAGTCAAGAGCCACTTTGACAAAGAAGTATGGTTTTCTTCCCGGCAGAACTCCCACCTTTACAAAAGAATATCAGCTTTCTATTTAAAATCGCACAGAAGTGTTGAAGAGACAGACATTTCTGCCTATGCAACAGACTTTAATTAGTTGAGATTAAGTGGCTGAGCTCTCCAAGAATTCTTCAGATTGGCCTTTCATTTCCTGATATAGATAGGAAAACTCATTGAAAACCTAACAAAGAAATGAATGGCTGAGTCCCTAATCCAAGAGCCCATGTTCTGTAATTACCTAGAAAATTCCTAAAGAAGCTTCCATTTTTTGGTTTTGTCTTTGGTGGTTAACTTACCTGATGCATTATACTATTTGTGCAATGAGTAACTTGGCCTTTGGCCCTGGAGGAGCAGCTACAGTAGACATAGTAGGAAGAGAGATAATCTGTAAGCACACACCCCTGTGGATACTGCCATATCTCACCCTTAGTGTACACACTGCCCTGTGCTAATATGCAGCAAGGAAATGTTGTTTAGGAAGAAGTAGCTCCTTAAGGAAGGAAGTGGGCAGTGCAGGAAAAACAAATCAGAGCCTTCCCAGAATAGAATTCACCTTTGACCACCACTTAAAACTCCCCAACCCGTATCCAAGTCCTGTTGGACAGGGATACACATGTCAAAACCTGTCCAAGCCTGCCCTGCCCATAAACAATCACAAATGTTCTAAAATCAACTTCACTGGCATTTGTAGCTCTCAGATACTACTTAGGCTCTCAAGTCCTTAATAAACAGATGAGTCTACACCATTTGTTCACACTTTGCAGAGAATTTTACGTTCCTCCAACAACAGCCAAGAAGCAAAAAACATTAATGAGATTTAGTGGCCCTTTAGTTCATGAATAAGCTCTTCTGACCAGCAGGACTGCCATCTGCTCATAGGCAATGAGATCCTCTAGAAAATAAGCTCTGGTTTAGTGTACGTGTCTCAGAAAACTAGTAGATAGTCGTTTTTACAGAAGATTCACTATTTTCATAAAAGCTTTATGGTTGCTTTACAGAGCAAACATATTTAATTTATTTTATTCTGAAGCCCAGGAAGTCCAAGATCAAGGTGCCAGCGGATTCAGTCTCTGCTGTGAGCTCACTTCTCTTTTCTTTCCGAGCTCTCATCAGAATCGGCCTGAACAGTCCATTTGTGACAGTGGCCTTTTTGCTTAGGCTTTTTCTAGCATGCACCTGAAAACTTTTCCAGCTTCTACTGTAGCCCAGCTCTGGTCACTTCATTCCCCAGCTCACACACCTTCAGAAGATCCTCCATAGCTTTTGAAGTAGAGTTCAAACACTTTACTTGGCACTGAATGTCTCCATAACCTTGACCACTGCTTCTCCAGGTTTCCTCTCATTTCTTATACTCTGCATTCCTTCACCCTGGCATAAACATATATGATGAGCAGGCATCATTTTTTCCTGCAATTTTTCCACAGTGGTAGAGCCAGGGAATGGGTGAATTGCCCACTAGCTCTTAAAGACTTCTACTTAGAAATGTTCTGATAGCCAAAGCAAGCCATATGGACACATTTGTCTTCAAGGAGGTAGTGAAAGACAAACTTGACATACGCCCAGTAAAAGGAGAACTGAAGTTCTGATGGGCATCCCTAATGACCACCACACTCTAACATCATCAGATATTAAAGAGAAACAGTATATGTGAAATACTAAGTAACTTCTTATAATCAAAAGATCCCAAATGTTTTTAATCAAAAAGGAAAAGTTTTGTTGTCAGGTATTTTATATGCCCTCAGAGCCTATAGTTATTCCAAAAACTAAATAATCTGGTCATGGCAATACAGGGTAAAATAAATGCAAAAAGAAACAGCTTCTTAAACATACTCTATACATTTTCCTTTTTATTTGAGTTGGTTTCAGACATTCTTCACATTTTTAGGAAATCTGTTGATTTGTTTCTGTTTTACTGTGTAATTTAAAACCCTCCACCTTTTACTGAAATGTATTAACCACTGAAAAATTAAAAGCAATATAAAAGTAGGAACAGTTGAAGCCAGTTTTAAAGACTTTAAGGCTAAAATAAATTTTTCAAATTATAATGCTCTACTTTCATATATATATGTATTCCTAGCAAACCAATAAAATGGAGTGCTTGTTGTTTATTGGAAATTGACATTCCAATGGTGTTAACCAACCAAGTAATTCTTTTTTTAAAGTTTCCTGCTCAAAAATGTGTACAGAGAAATGTTTCTATACCAATTAGTGTTGATAGTTTGGTTTGGAACATTAAGTTAAACTAACTTTAGTTAGTTTTATGTATTCTCTTTTTACCGTGTTTAATGAATATCCTTGGTGGTCAGTTTTTTCTTCTAGACTTTTTAATCCTTGTGGCATTGCAGAAAAGTAGCAAGGGAATGATGAAAAATAGACATAACACAAAAAATAAGCTTCACAGACATAAACAGATTATAATGTTATTTTAAATGAACATTTATTGTTCTTTAAAAAAAGCGCAACTGGCTTATGTGCAGAGATACCACACGAGATATTAGGCACCAACTGAGAGGCTTGTGGGGCGGGGCCTGGGGGGGGAGGTACAGTTCTTGTCTAATGGGCCAGGGGCGTGATTTTTATTGAGTTCCTACTGTGTGCAGTACTCTGTACTAAGTGATTTAAATATAGTCTTTCACACTATCCTTTAACAAACCTATAGTGTTACTCTCCCCAGTCTCCCCATTCTGCAAATGAAGGCATTAAGGCACAAATATTTAGGAAGATTGAAGAAGGTCACACAACTAGTAACTGATAGAACTAGGATTTCAACCAGGTTTGTTTGATTCCAGATCCTAAGCTCCTCTCATTATAATAGAGAAAGAAGATGCAGTTCCTAGACAGCAGAATCGTGTGGCAGGACAGTATCACAGAAAAACAAGTGGCAGAAGCAGGAGGGAAGCTATGGTAGGAAGCAAAGAGTTCTGGAATCACCACATGGTGTTTGGATTTTAGAAATACTTTTGAAGTTTTAACAAGTAGATTTTGGGAGCTTCTGATGAAGGAGCAATCGGATGGCAAGGTCTCAGGGGAAAATTTTAAAAATTAATATCTTAACTTGCCTTTTTAAAAGATGTATCTAACCTCCATAAAACATTATCAGTATACTCAACAAAATACTGATGTGGAATGTAAATTTCCTCTCTCAAAACACTTTTAGCACAATGGCTCAAAATCCAACATAGGATAATCTATACTAACTACCTTTTTTGGTTTAATTTTCTTACCATAATCTGAAGGGTTTGAAAATATGGTGCTTCCTCTACCCCCCTCTTATTTACAATAGCAAGGGTGGGTGATTAAGTGATTTAATAAAAATATATGTTTTTGAGGGTGGTCCTAAGTTTCCTGATGTAATACATCCGTGATATCTTCTGCCACACAGTACCGTGAATGCCAAAGGTTGCCAAATAAATATTAATTGATGAAAATAATAAAAAGCCCCTCTTGGGACTTCCCTGACGGTCCAGTGGTTAAGACTTCGCCTACCAATGCAGGGAGTGCGGGGTTCGATCCTTGGTCGGAGAGCTTAGATCCCACATGCCTCACGGCCAAAAAACCAAAACATAAAACAGAGGCAATATTGTAACAAATTCAGTAAAGACTTTAAAAATTGTCCACATCAAAAACATTTTTAAATTAAAATAAAATTAAAAAATAAAATAAAAATGCCTTCTTAGACATCAGAATTTCAATCTTTGTTGTCTCTTAAAAGAAGAACTAAGCCTAACTTGTACTTGGCAATGCTTTCCTTGGCATTAAGAAATGGAAGCCTTTGGAAACAATTTTTCCCATTGTGCGGAATGGGTCCCTGAGTAAGGATTCTGGTTGCCAGCCAGTTTTTGAGGCCTCTTTCCAATCGAGATGTCTCTGTTTGGGTGTGCTGCCAGCAGCAATCATCGGGGTCAGTGGTGTCTAACATCTCCCATGGAGAGAAAGAGGTGGCGACACAACAGCGTTTGTTTAGTTTGTAGGGAAAACTCATGAAAGGTGATGACCTTAGTTCAGGGCTGAGAAAACCCAATGAGTTTAAAGTGGCTAAGAATTGAAGACTTGAAAGCTAGTCCCTTCACCTCCTTGTGCACAGGAGTCACCTCCAGTACCCCCTTGGCCCAAGTCTACGCCATTAGATTTAAATTGCAATCACCTAACACCTTCTTATGGGGGGCTGCTTTTCATCACTCAGCCCACAGCCCTTCTTGCCGACATTCTGGGCTGTGACTGTGTGGCTGTCACCGAGCTTCACCTGCAGGACACAGTCACGCCTCCTGAGGCTATTGATCTCCACATGAACAGTTAACAGTCCCTATTTAAACTGTATATTTCAGGGGGCACTTTAATGCAACAGTAAATCAAAGACTGTATTTAGCTCCTAAAACAGTGATGTATGGATCCACTCTGATGTAGAAAAAATAAATATGCTATGTGTGTCCACACCTCTCTCCTTCACAGGAACACAGTGTTTATAAAACAAATGTTATAAAAATTGATGAACTGTGAGTGATCCTGAGGGTATTTGCTCCTTTTCTTAAGGGTAATAAGACAATATCTGATTACGAAATACAAAGAATATAACATCCTATTTTATGTGTTCACTTATTGATGGTTGTATTTAACAGTGTGAGAGCATTTGGTATCTGATTAATATATACTTTGTGTTTTGAAGCAATTCTTGCTTGGATCAAAATTGTAGAATATAAAGGGACTTTCCTTAGTATTTCTACATGAACCCCACATGTCCTACCGGCCATTCTACTCAGGCCTCCACCTTTATCTGCGTCACCCTTATCTTTCTTTGCTGAAAATTCAAATTTTACATCTCCTCTGTGCTCAGAAACCTACCTTGTTCAAAAAAGTCCTTACTGACACCCCTGCCGCCGAACCATTGTCAGCCATTCAATTTTGTTTATTGTGGCAGAATACACAAAACACAAAATTCACCATTTTAACCATTTTAAAATATACAATTCAGTGTCAATATTATGACATAGTATAAGTGTGTTTCATGTTTGGTAATTGCAATCATTGTTGCTTTTGTTGTGGTCATCCATGTACAATGCTTGGTGTCAGTCTATCTATCTCTTGTAAAAATAAAATACAGTGTGTGTGTGTGGAAAAAAAAAAAAAAAAAAAAGGGCACGATCATTACAGAGGCTAATAAAAATCGCAATTATGAAAAAAAAAAAATAAATAAATAAATAAATAAATAAATAAAATATACAATTCAGGAGTATTTAGTGTATTCACAGTGCTATGCATCATCACGTTATATAGTTCCAAAACATTTTAATCACCCCAAAAGGAAACCCCCATACCCAGTAAGCAGTCACTCTCCATTTTCATTGCTCCCCAACACCTAGAAACCACTAATCTGCTTTCTGTATTTGCCTATTCTGCATATCTCATATAAATGCAATTGTACAAAATGTGACCTTTTGTGTCTGGCTTCTTTCACTTAGCATAATATTTTAATTTTCATCCATGTTGTAGCATGTACCAGTATTTCATTCCTTTTATGGCTGAATAGTATTCCATTGTATGATTATACTACATTTTATTTATCTGTCCATACAATGGTGGACATTTGGATTGTTTACACTTTTAACTATTGTGAAAATATATTTATTGTGAAATATGTTGGCTTGGCCAAGAAGTTCGTTTGGGTTTTTCCGTAACATCTTATGGAAAACCCCAAACGAACTTCTTGGCCAACCCAATATTTAACTAGCTATTGTTCAGCTGTTGTGAACATTCTTTTTTTTTTTTTTAATATATTTATGTATTTATTTATTTGGTTGTGCTGGGTTTTAGTTGTGGCAGGCGGGATCCTTAGTTGTGGCATGCAGACTCTTAGTTGCGGCATGCATATGGGATCTAGTTCCCTGACCAGGATCTAACCCTGGCCCCCTGCATTGGGAGCGCAGAGTCTTATCCACTGCACCACCGGGGAAGTCCCCCTGTTGTGGACATTCTTGTACAAGTTGCTATTTGAACACCAATTTCCAATTCTTTTGTATCTATACCTAGTAGAATTGCTGGGTCATATAGTTATTTATTTTGAACTTTTTAAGGAACTGCCAAACTATTTTTCAGAGGATGAACCATTTTACATCCACCAGCAATGTATGAGGGTTCCAGTTTCTCTACATTCGCACTGACATTTGTTATTTTCCATTTTTTAAATTATAGCTCTCCTAGTGGGTGTGAAGTGGTATCTTATTGTGGTTTTGATTTACTTCTCCCTGATGGCTGGTGACCTGGAGCTTCTTTTCATGTACTTGTTGCCATTATCTTCTTTGGAGAAACATCTATTGACTTGCAAATATTTTCTCCCATTCTGTAGGTCGTCTTCTTACTCTCTCAATAGTGCACAGAAGTTTTAATTTTGATTAAGTCCAATTAATCTCGCTTCTTTTTTGAATTTCAAAGTCTTAGCGCAAAAAGAAAGTCAAGGGGGCTTCCCTGGTGGCGCAGTGGTTGAGAATCTGCCTGCTAATGCAGGGGACACGGGTTCGAGCCCTGGTCTGGGAGGATCCCACATGCCGCGGAGCGGCTGGGCCCGTGGGCCACAACTACTGAGCCTGCGCGTCTGGAGCCTGTGCCCCGCAGCGGGAGGGGCCGCGATAGTGAGAGGCCCGCGCACCGCGATGAAGAGCGGTCCCTGCACCGCGATGAAGAGTGGCCCCCACTTGCCGTAACCAGAGAAAGCCCTCGCACGAACCGAAGACCCAACACAGCCAAAAATAAATAAATAAATAAATAAAGTAGCTATAAAAAAAAATTTAAAAAAAAAAAAAAAAAAAAAAGAAAGTCAAGGCTCTTATTTTTTTTTTTTTTTTTTGGACGTACATTTTTTTTTTAATTTATTTATTTTATTTATTTATTTATTTATTTTTGGCTGTGCTGGGTCTTCGGTTCGTGCGAGGGCTTTCTCTAGTTGCGGCAAGTGGGGGCCACTCTTCATCGCGGTGCGGGGACCGCTCTTCATCGCGGTGCGCGGGCCTCTCACTATCGCGGCCCCTCCTGCTGCGGGGCACAGGCTCCAGACGCGCAGGCTCAGCAGCTGTGGCTCACGGGCCCAGCCGCTCCGTGGCATGTGGGATCTTCCCAGACCAGGGCTCGAACCCGTGTCTCCTGCATTAGCAGGCAGATTCTCAACCACTGCGCCACCAGGGAAGCCCAAGGCTCTTATTAATAATTTTTATATTAATTACATTTTGAAATGGTAATATTTTGGTGTATCAGATTAAATAAAATATATTATGAAATTAATTTCACTTGTTTCTTCTTACTCTTTCCATGTGATTTGCTCATATTTCCATTGGTCAACACTAAGCATAGACAAACAGAAAATCAAGCAAGTATCTCACAGCTACAAACTAATAACTGAAAGAGGTGATATTAATGCCCATTTCTTAAAATTTCATAGCCTAGGCTCTTAATTACTATGCCATAGAACTTAAAATCAATCAGGAATGTGAAGATATGGTCAGCGGCTCCCATTTGAAACTGGAAGGGGAGGCAAGGGTCCATAACATATATTGAGTGCAGAACATCTTCAGAGAATACAAAGGAAATACATTCTGCCCACACTTCAGAACTCATGAGGAGACATACCAGACCCACATCATTCAACTAGAGAATAACTACAGGCTAAGCCAGTGACTGTCAACAAGGGGTGATTTTGGCCCCCAGGAGACATTTGGCAATATCTGGAAACGTTTTTAGTTGTCAACACCTGGAGGTACCACTAGCATCTAATGGGTAGAGGCCAGAGGTGCTGATACACATCCTACAATGCACGGGACAGCCCCTGCACAACAAAAGTTATTTGTCTCAATATGTCAATAATTCTGAGGTTGAGAAACCCTAGGCTAATAAACCTTCGCTAGAGAAACATTTCAGAGAAAGAAGAGGCAACTGTGTGGGAAGACTATGGCAAGGAAGAGACCCTAAGAGTATTGGCAGGTCCAGCTGGGACAGGCTTGGGGCAAATTGAGCAAGAGAGTATTACCAGTCAGGAGGAGTGTGGCTGGTGGTGGGAACTGGCAATGGACTGGAGCTAACTGGAGCAAAGAGTACGTCATGAAAAGGAGAAGCAGCGGCCAGAGAATTGGTTTGGAATTCAGAAGCATTGGGCTCTAACCCTGGTTCTTCCACTTGCCAGCTGGGCAGCTTGGAGCAAATCACTTGACCTTTCTGAAATTCAGTGTAACCCTCTTTCAATGAGGATCATTTTAATCAAATGAGATCTTCTGTGTACAATCGATTTATAAGAAAAAATACAAAATATTGCTGGTAACTTTATGATTGTGGTTGTTACCAAATTAAGTTGGTTGCAGAGTGTCAGGGCCTTGAAAGCCTGGCAAGGAGACAAGGTTGGGTCTGATGGGACCATCTGGAGCAGGAAAGGCATTAGAGGAGAGTGATGGTGTGGGCGGTTTATTTTGTCACAGTGTACAGCAAAGAAGGGAGCAGGGAGAGAGTGTGGTGAGGACAACCATCTAGGACACCTTTCCGGGGAAACAGCATCAGCACAGCAGGGGCCAGAGTGGAGGCAGCTGGGGGAAGGCCCCACCCCACCATGTCAGGCAGCTGCTGCCCTGTGGGTGCACATCGGAGACCTGGCGGCACTAAACTGACTCCAGGGGTTCTTCTGGGGATACGTTGGGGAGTGAGTTGTGGCACTTTGCAGAGATGGACAGAAACACAGGCAGATTACTCCACCAGCCTGTGCACCGGTCCTATGTAATAAGGTGGAATTGAACAAGTGAAAACAATACATGTGATTTCTAAGGCTGAGTATTTAATATTTTGTAATCAACATAGAATTCTAAGATAAGGTAGATTCTGAATTTTCCTTGAATTTGTCCCACCTTCCAGAGCACTACAATGGTAATATTTTTTGAAGCATATATAGATAATGGAATGTGTGTTTATAGCTCTTTGAGGTTTAATTTTCCCACATTCAGTCCTTAAATTCAAATTTCCCCAGCCTGGCACTGAGGCAGAAAATTTCACATGTTAATTATTTTTAATTAAAATAATTTATTTAATGACATTTGAGAAACAGCCTAGTGGTTTCATCATGGCATAAGACTGTTGAGACTGTTGAATGTAGGCTCCATTGGGATATAAGCTTTGAAAGGGCAGGGATTTGGGGCTGCTTTGTTCACTGCTATAACTCTAGTGCTTAGGACAGCGCCAGCCCATGGTAGCACTCAATAAGTTATTTGTCAAATGAATGAATGAACGTACGAATGAATAAGAAGTGTGTGCTGTCTGTGCATTCTTCCTAGGTGGTTGTGTGATTGATCAAATGCTGTGTGCATCTGTGGGGCTGGGTATGACAGTATCTGACCCCCATCGTGAACTAAGGCTGTTATCAAAGCTGTCCACTGAGACCCATCTCTTTCACTGGTTCACTGCCACGAGCACTCAAATCAAGCATTTTCCCCTCTCCTTTTTACCTCCTCTGGAACCCAGCAGAGGTAAATCAGTAACGTTGGAAGTGGATGAAGATATGAGCACAAAGGGATCAAATTTTCCCCCTCGGAAGTGGCAATTGGTTTGTCTTCTTACACCTTTCGCCAAAAGTGGCCTTTCCATGTTCCCGAGGAAGAAAACATCACCCGGGCGGGTGCGCGCCTGGCAGGACCGTTGCACTCCAATCTCCTCGGCGGCTACAGAAATAAGGGCTCTTCAGTAAGACTTGACAATACGTCAGTTCTACAATGATAAGAGGAGCCTGAAACACCAACAGTCACCACAGGCCACAGGCTGTACTTCCCAAGGTAGGGCTGCAAGGCCACCAAACAAAGCAAAGAGGAGAGCTATCTCGACAGCTTGTCAGCAGAGTTCTGAAAATGTAAAACGTGGCTTTCCTAAAGAACTACTGAAACAACGTAAGAACTCTAACTCAATCATTTAAGGATGCTCTCCATGGTTCGAATGACCCACATTTGCATATTTTCCATTCTCTAGCCATTTTGAGTATTTTGTAGCCATGAATAATGTTTCCTCACTTTCTACATCAGCTTGCAAGATGTTCTTTATGATACCTGAACTCTTCATTTGGTGTGGGGGGAAGTTCAAGGATATATCTTCTTATAAAGGAAAACAAATAAACAAAAAAGGTACTTACTCTAACATGCATTAAAGTACCAAATTCTCATGAAACATTAGTCTGAGATGTTACTGCGTTGTTGGAACCTTACTGCAGACATAGCCAAGGCTCCTAAAAGATACAGTTTTATTACTGAGGAGGAGTCAAGGAGGGGAATTTCTTCACTGGAAACAGGAGCCCTCTATTTCAGATTTGATTCATGGGAGAAGCCAGCTTTATTAGTTTTCTTTCTTAATGTGATGTCTTTTAAAATAGTATATCCTTGGGTTAAAAACCAATAACTTTCCAACACCTTCCCAGTTACATGTTTTCTGAAAATATGAAGATTTCTGATTATTTCAGTGAGAGCTTTTTTTAAAAAAATCTATTTCTTTATCTATTTTTGGCTGTGTTGGATCTTCGTCATTGTGCACGGGCTTTCTCTAGTTGTGGCAAGCGGGGGCTACTCTTCGTTGCGGTGTGAGGGCTTCTCCTTTTGGTGGCTTCTCTTGTGGGGCACAGGCTCAGTAGTTGTGGTGCACGGGCTTAGTTGTTCCGTGGCATGTGGGATCTTCCCAGACCAGGGCTCAAACCCGTGTCCCCTGCATTGGCAGGCGGATTCTTAACCACTGCGCCACCAGGGAAGTCCCAGGGCTTCTTTTTCTATCTTTATATAGACATATAGAAGTATATGTTGTTAGGTCTATGTATTTCAAGAATATAGTGTCATAGATTTGAACAGTGTCCTTGAGGGTGTGTGCTACACAACTGTGAGCCTGTACACAGTGGGTATGCGTGTACATTCATGAGGTATGTGTGGTCACTTTGCTTTCCTAAATTACCTATAGCCAGTAATTACTCCTGAGGAAAAGTCTGTTTTCTCAGTGTTTTTAAGTTCTTTATTAGGGCATTTTTAATGTTGATATTATCCTGCAGAATTTTTATTAAAAGCCTTTCACCTTGTCTCTGAGACTATAAAGAAGGGCAATAAATTAATAAAATTAATGTGAATAAATGTTTCTTGTAATTGTGAAATTACAAATAAATTATATTTAAGCTCCCACCACATTAAACATCTCTTCCAGAAACTTAAAGATTCAAAAGGAAAGCATAAGCCATTTTTAAAATCTCTACTATAGCAAATAGAAAGCTATACAAACAAAAATGAATCCAGTACCTGGAATAAAGCAAATTTTGATTAGGTCAAACAAAAATGAGTGAAATCCAGAAGTAGAAACAAACATTTGGTCAAATGGAAAACATTTCTGGACTTCTGCCTTTCAGACCTGCCTGCCTCCCAGCTGTTATATGGTGATATTGAAAATACTTCACGTATCTCAGAGATAACATGAGGATGAAAGGCATGTTTGAAGTTCTTGAAACTATTCTGAGAAAGCTACTTGAGAAAACACAAGCGCTGTCAATGATACCAGGCAGCCTGTCATTAAAACCAGGCAATCATTTTTCATCCATTTCATCTTTCTCTCAAATTTATGACATTAAAATATCACATCATAATGAACATTTTCTAAATCAGTCTTCTTTGGTAAAAGGAGTGCCAAAAGCAATACCAAAACCAAACCCTCAGATGAAGCAAGATAAGCAGAAAATATGGTCTTAGGAAATGAACAAACATGGATTCATTATTCATCCATTCACTCATTCATATATGTCAAGCATTGTCCTAGTTGCTAGAGACGTATCAATAAACAGTGCCATCACAACCCCTGCCCTCATGGGACTTACAATTCAACAGAAGAAACAGTAATTACTGAGTGTTCCAAAGAAAAGCAGAGTGCTATTGAATTGTGTCTTAACAGAGTGACCTAACTTATTCCAGGAGAGAATAAGGGATACAGACAGGGTAGAGGCAACTCTGGAAGCTTGGAAGGCCAGCATGGCTGGTCGTCTTATATGACCAAAATAAAAAGAATGCCATTTATTTTGTTGTTCAACAGAGATGGAAATCTTTGTAATATTAACTTAAATTCTCCCTAGAGTATTTACATATTTATACCACTGTTTGTTTAAACGGAAGGCACTGATTATTTCTTATCCATCAGGCAAGGTGCCAACTGTTTGTAGGAGAACCTTTCTATGGTTATGATTTATTTAACCTCACTCTTGATCAGCTTTAGTTTGCCAACATACAATGTGTGAGTTCTGTTCAATTTTCATTCTAGAACGCTAATATATACAACACATAGGATTATTTTACCTGACAGGACTTCATGTAGATTTAGAAAAAGCCCCCCACTCCTCAGTTTGGGGGTTTCTTTTCTCTCCCCTCCCCTCCCCTTCCCTCCACTCCTCTCCTCTCCTCTCCTCTTCTGTTCTCTTCAATGCCAGCCTAGTTTTCATTTCTATTTTATAGCTATCATGCTATAACAAATAGTTTCAATGATAAGGAACTAGAAAACAATTTGGCATTTCCCTTACCAATCATGGTATGGTATTATTATGTTATTTGTCTAGTAGACAGAGGAAACATGACTTGTATTTGTTGTTAACTAATACAGTGGCTTCCGATGAGTTTTAGAGACAGGTTGATACGTATCGTAAAAGTTCCCTGCAGAAGATATTGCTCTCCTTCTCTTTCCTTTTACCCCACCTTTTACCCTATTATTTGTTTGGTAGTTTTCAGTCTGGAAGAATGAGAAAACTAAAATTCTATTCGTTTTATATTTCTATTCTTACAGATGAAATGACCTAGATTAATAGATTATTTAAGGCTTATATAAAGAACTTCAAACCAGAGAAAGAGATTTAAAAGCAGCAAGAATGACAAATGCTTTATATAGCTTTCATTTTGAAGATAATGAAGGCATAAAACAATTTCTCCAAAAGATGTCAAAATACGTGTTTAACTATCAAGTCACTAAAGGATTGAAAATTTAAAGTGGTTCTATTTAATCACCAGGTAACAAATAAAAAATAAGGACCATCTGCCTTGTGATACCAAAGTATCAATTTCCTTCTTTCCAAAAGTCTGAGAAAGAGCATTTCCAAAACTGATTTAACATGGTAAATGAATTTGCAAAAATGTTTTTGAAATATGGATCTCTATCGAAGATCAGATCCATTGTTTCTGTTCACTTTATGTTCCAATTTTACAATTTATTAGCAGCCTCAGTGTATTTTATTTCTTCTTCTGAAGTTTTTTGCTCCCAATAAATACTGTAAGCTTTGTTGATATATTTCAGTGCTGTAACCTTTGATATTCTCCTTTAGTGGATATTTTGGTATTACTAAAACACTATTTAAAAGTAGCCACAATTGGGGGAATAAAAAACATTTGCTTAGCACAGAAGAACAGGAGAGAACTGTGGGAATATGGGGTGTTTTAATGATTTAAAAAAGAAAATAAAGGCAAGAAATTACTAGCAAGCAATCAATAATGACAGATGGTGACAAGTTTGTCATACTTTCCTACCCTTGCTGTAGCATTTAACTATGGAAACTTGAAAAGAAGATAAAAACACTTATATTCTACTCACCATCCTCCCCAAAATACTAAAATGTATCAACTGTAATCCTTGCATTGGAGAGCTCATAATCAATTTTAGCTTATTGCCTAGACTTGCCATTCTCATATTTAACATTTACATGATTTTGTTGCAGATACTTTTTCTATTTTCTTCTATGGTATTTCTGTGAGCAATGCCATAATCTCAAATAACTTTCAATTTCTTGTCAGAAAGATTATGGGCAGAAGTCATCTAGCTTGTGAGTGAATTTAACCAACTTATCAACATCTGTATTTGGTAACTTTATTGTTCTCTGGTTAAAGTTTCATATTCAGTAACTCTCCTAAAAAACTATGCTTTTTAATGGGGAAAATTATATACAATTGTGGAAATTAAGACTACATAGATTCTCAAAAATCTTGAGATAATCTTTATAGATATGTCTACATATATATCTAGAAAGAAAGATAGAATGATAGTCACAGATGTACTCCTGCATGTCAGTATATATCAAATATATCTACTAAACTGTAGACCCTTCCTAAACAGGCAGTTCCCCCCTCCCCACTACTACCTAAAAATTATTTTTCAAAGGGAGTATTGATTTTTCTAGAATGTACAGGCTTTAGGAAAAATAAGTAGAAAAAAACAAAGCCATCAGTGACTCAGCATTCTCTTTCTTTCCATATTCTTTAACATTCTTTATATTTTTTAACATCAACTCAAACAAAATAATATATGGAATGTAATCAGTACAGACAATTATAAATAACATTTTCACAACTTAAGTTGGTGGTGTTCAAAGTCGGTTTCCTTCTACCTTCCTCCAGATTCTCACAGGAATGTAACCATGCCCCACAGACATTCAAAGCTACGGAAGCTAAAATAACTCATTCCCCCCAACCCCAAATAATGAATACTACACAATTAATTTTTCTTTTTTGATAGAAGGTTTTTATGATCTCTTTCCTCCATCATCAATTCCTCCAGGTTCTAAGGAAATACTTGTAAAACTATCTTCCTTCGTTGCATTTGTCAGGCATACTAAAAAGGTGTGTGTGTGTGTGTGTGTATCTCTGTCTGTCTGTCTGTCTCCATCTGTCTGGTCCTATATTCAAAGGTCCATTGCCTTTTTAATTTTATAACTTAGTCCCTAAATCTCTAGTCCAAAATCATGACTCATGATTGATCTGAAACTCTGGGCATTGCAGAAAGGAAACAGAAGTTTGATAAACCATCAGATAAGAGGAATTTAAAGTTGGAGAGTGATTCTCATACCTCTGGTCAATTTTTAATCCCCAACCCCTACACCAAACACAGGAAAACTAATATACTAGCCTTTAAAACTGAAATTGTGAATCTGCAACTTTTTTGTAAGATTTAGTACCCTTTTACTGGAAAAAAAAGTGATTGGTAACTGCTAACAATCATGTTTATCTGCACAATGTTCTTGTGAAGACTGACCAAAATATAGACAAAGATCCTGATAGATAAAATCTTTAGCTGCATTTCTAAATTCAGTTATTCTCTGCCTGGAAACTCATAGGTGATAAGATGAATAAGTTTTATGAAATTCATTGTAGTGCCCCTACCTTGAGATTACATTTCTTGAATTCTGTATGCAAATGTATATATAACCTCATGAAAATCTAACTTTGTTTTAAACATTTTGGTACTTTAGAAAAACAACAACAAAACAGCTCCAAAGATATCATACAGATGTGACCTTGCTTACGGAGAAGTCCTTCTCTTGTCAACCCATGATTTATAATTCACAGGGATAAAAATTAGGTGAATTTTGAAGAAAAATATTATGGTGAATAGAAGCAAATACCAGATATTTTGCACTTTAAACCAAACAGCATCTCAACTCATAATTCAGCCTCTGAGAAGTCATAACTCACAGTGGTCTGCAAACTTTTTAAATTGAGTACACACATGAGTAAAATATTTTTGAGTACATACTATGTATTATATATATTTATATTTATATATCTCTAAAGTAGGGTTTCTTAGCCTGTGCACTCTTGGCATGTGGACCAGATAATTCTTGTTATGGCGGGTTGTCCCGTGCATTGTAGGACATTTAGCAGCATCCCTGGGCTCTACTGACTAGATGTCAGAGCACCTTCCTCAGTTATGACAGCCCAAAACCATCTCTAGACACTGCCAAATGTCTCCTGGGGAGCAAAATTGCCCCAATTGAGAACCACTACTCTAAATCACCTACATGTAATGCTATATGTAATAATACTAATATATTATGTAACGCGAACATGAAAAATATCTGGTTTTAAGGTTGAGTTTTACTTTTTAGTAGTGCTAAACATTTTTTTTTTGCTTTCTATATAAATGTTATCATTAATAATTTTTAAGGAAAGAAATGTGACAGAATGTGCTTCAACTTGTTTTTTAAATCTTAATTTAGCAAGAGGTGGCATCCTGATTCAAACTTCAGTTTATTTCAGTACTTGAATTTAAAGGCCATAAAGGTAGAAAAAGATAGGTAACTCCAGTTGGACGAAATGCAACTTTTTAACTATATCATGATACAAAATTGTCCATTCAGTCTAACAAAAGGATTTTGCTGAAATTTTATTAATAAAACATCTTTGTGTTGATGTTTTGAGAATAAATAAGAAATTGCATTTTTATATTTTTAACATGTATGTTTGAAATTACTGCAACTCTTCATTTGGAAAAAAATTTTAGCTGGTTAGAAAACTGTATTCAGGTTGTTTTTTTTTTTTAAGTTTGCTTATGGGAGTTGTAATAGGTGACACACACCATTTTCAATAATAAATTCGCATACCAATGCACACCAAAATATTTTCAGAATGCTTTGTAGATAACACAAGTTGTTGTTTGTCTGCTTTTAAAAACAGTTACTTCCTCCCTCATTGTTTAAATGTCACCTTTATCTTTGAGAACAAATCATATAGGATTTTTTTTAAATGTATGCTCAGGTAACATAATAGTAACAGCAACTTGTCCCATCACAGAAATGTTAGCAAATTTGAAATATATACTTTTTTTTAAAAGAAAGATGAATAACTCATCTTCAGGTTCAAGTTCTTTCCTATGAAATAACCAGTGAACCTCTCTATGGTAAAGAATGATTTTTGTGGTCACTCCCTACCTCATTTCAAATATTGTAAAGAATTCACTACACTTTATTAGATTTTTATTTATTTTTTTTAAACATCTTTATTGAAGTATAATTGCTTCCATGGTGTGTCAGTTTCTGCTCCATAACAAAGTGAATCAGCTATACATATACATATATCCCCATATCTCCTCCCTCCCGCATCTCCCTTATTAGATTTTTAAATTAAAATATTAGAATGTCACTACCATCCTGTAGCATTTTGTACACTTTTGGCTTTTACTTCTTTGCTAAAATAGTTCATCTATTAATTTTGCAATGTTATCTCTGTAAACTTAGCCTAGAATACTTTCTGTGGTTAAATTAACAGCTTTTTTGAAAAATATTATTTTTACTGAAAGAGCCATTTATTATGAGAATATCACCTCATTGGTTTTTCTTTCCTTTAGTGACTCATAATAAAAGTGAAAAGGTAGTTGTTCATATTCCATCATTGAAATAAAATACAGCAAATACTATATAAGCTGAGACCTATTAGAAACATCTGTACTTTCATTTAACTATACCACACCTCTTACACTACATAATTTGCTATATAACTTGTTTCTTCAAATTTTAGTAATATTTACTGGCATTTTTATCAGTTTTTACTATCAAAGGAATGTAATCTAACTTGACATCATATTATTTTTCTAGGATTATTTTAAGCATTTTTATCACGGAAAGAAGAGCAAGTGTTTCCTTAATGTGTCTTTAGGTTATTGGCTATTAAGTGAAAATTTTCGAGTATGGCTTCTAAACATTTAAAATTAAACATTAGATTGAGTATCACATAACCAATCATCATGGAAGAAATCAAAAGAGTATACTTTGGATGCACAGGATGGATGCATCATGCTCATTATTATAACTTTATTCTATCCTTATCTGATATCTCAAGGCACAATTTTCGCCCAGGTCAAGCTTCATTCTGAAAAATCATGAATATCAATATGTTCTTCTTGTCTTCTTGATAATTTCATGGCAGAGGCAGGTGGAGGCCAACATTTTGCCAAATCTGATCAGATTGACAACATATCAAGAGTTTATATTAGGAGTAGAAG
This sequence comes from Balaenoptera acutorostrata, assembly GCF_949987535.1. Taxonomy (NCBI): domain Eukaryota; kingdom Metazoa; phylum Chordata; class Mammalia; order Artiodactyla; family Balaenopteridae; genus Balaenoptera; species Balaenoptera acutorostrata. The sequence goes on along the minus strand of NC_080084.1, from coordinate 18,256,672 downwards.
AAATATCAGCTTCATCTTGTTTTTCATTATGTATTGACTGATTAGCATTATTTTCAGTCAAATTTCTTCTCAGATGAGATGATATCTTTTAAATCTCTTAAGATTACCTAAGTTTATTCATAGGTAAATTGAAATGTATATGTATATGATGAAAGCCGATGAGTAACGGAGACTGATAACCCATCCAAGACATGAAATTCACAATCTTCCCAGAGTAGACTCTTGAGTATTGTGACACATGACATGTGGATGAAGGTGGGAATCAACATCAATCTACATATTAAATATTAGCAAAGCCTAATGTCATTCTCTGTTAATCAAAAAATTAATAAAATATAAGTAGAAGTTAATCATGTTTTCTTCCCAGACCCCAAAGAATCATCTTGCACACTCACTGGGATGCAAGATCCCACTTTCAGGGCCCCTGCCTTACAGTAAGTACTACCTATTCTTAGAGGTGCAAATGATGTATACTAGACTGCATTGCAGACTGAAATGAACTCTATTTTCCTATAGAAAATTAAAACTTGCAGTGTCGTTTTGTTTTTCCTAGTGTGACCTCTCAGTAATGCCATCTGGTCTATAATCGTTTCATTTTAACATGTGATCACAAAATGCTCCATTACAAGACTGGCCCGATTCGGGCAGTATGATCAAGAAGGTGCTAAGGAGCAAGCCAATTAGTGTCAGAGTTACAGTTACGGTCCAAATACAAGACAGGTGCTTGTACCAGTAACCAACTGAACAGCATTCTCTCCACTGAGTCATAGGTAAAGGCAATGGAGGAATTTGACCACAAGCATTCTCATAAATTTTAAAAACAGTTCCCTGGCTGAGTTAATAAATGAATGGAATGGTTGAGAATTTCCAGCCAGAGTGTGACAAATAATTGGCGAAATCGGCAAAATATCTAGTGACCATTTAAAAAGATGTTATGTTTTAAGATCATTAAAGTGCAGCATTTTATTTGCTGATGATTTATTTTATTTGTAAAGTATCCTACTCATAATAAAATGAAATAGCCATGACTTTAGCTTAATAAAATATTTTATTGCTTCTAAAACCTGTGAGTATATGTGTGTGTATATATATATATATGTGCATATATATGTATATATATAAATTACCCTGAGATTTTCTAGATCTACAGTAATTTATTTATTTATTTCTACATAGAAATGTTTTTTTAAATCTGGAATTTGAGCTTTACCCATATCAATACTTATCAACAGAATACTAAAGCTATCTTTAAAGTCTGAGGGAAATAGTGTATTTAACCTTAACTTGTGCTGGGGGTTCTCATTACCTTGACCTTCAAATATCTGAAAGTAAGTGAACTTTGTAACAACATTTACTACTGTCAGAGTTCAGCACTGCCCATAGGCCCTCTGTTTTCCAACCCCTTGCCCACACCCAGCAGAGTTTATTAGTCCGTGGGTCCATTTGTCCTTGGAGTTACCTAGACTGAATGAAGGCTTCAGAAATATTTCTGGCTTTACAGCAATATGTTTCTTAACAGGAGTTTTTCTCCCTGAGTGTTTTTGCCTCTACAAGCCTCAAGACTCTCTTCAAAGCCACTCCCATGATAGGTGCGCTGCAATGATTCTGTTGACCCAAAACACATCAAAGACCCAAGAATTTACCAACGCTTATGAGTATGTGTGAGACTTATAATGGTGTCTCCCCCCAGGGTAACAGCCCAGGCAGGGAAATGAGTCAGCACCAGGCTTTTAACAACTCCCCTGGTGAAGAGGTTGGGTTTAAAATTAACACAAAACTACAGAGCTCTTTTCTTATCATGTTATTTCCCATCCGTTCTCTTTTGTTTCCCAAAAGGTTTATTTCGTGTAAAGGACAAAAGTCCTATCACAAAGCTCTTTTAAAAGGAATTTCCTCTTCTGTCCATAACCCTGAGGAACACTAGCCTTAAAAAGCAGGGCCCTGTGTTTACAACTAAGTACAGCAGGAGGGAAAAGATATTCTTAGCGTAAAACCAGCCAAAAAAAATGGATGGGACACCAGTTCACTCTATCAGGCCACACAGACAGCTGACTCGTTTAGACAGGGTTATACACAACTTCAGGTTTTCTCACTTTCTTCCTTTTCATAGAAAATTCATTCTTCATGTCCCTTTTGGGAATTGTCCAACGTTACAAATACTCATCCCAGCATAATTCCAAAACCAGTAGAAGCAATCTAGACACTTTTTATCACCTCTTACTTATCTTCCTTGTTTCTAATTTCTGAGTGAAATTCTCTACTCATTATCTTGGCTGAGTAGAGCCAGGGTATTGTTTTTTTAAAAAAATCACCCAATAAAAATTTTAAAAGCAGTAAGCACGGTGATTATTGACACTTCGTGCTGAGTTCTTCTAGTATCTTACAACCTGAAACAGAAAACACAGAAACTAGTAATAGGACAGTATGTACGTGAACATCACCTAAATAACTATGAGGTCCACATGATCTTAGGTTTAAGGAAGGACAAAGGTAAAGTGAGTGAGATGAGTGTTCAGGAGAGGCGTAGGAGTGGATCCTACTTTCCCAGTATTCATTTCTCAGGAAGGACTGACTCTGTAACTAAAATCTCAAGCTGTGCTTGAAAAAGATAACGAATGTAACATGTTAAAAGGGGGAAGTTTGATTTTGATAAATACAAAGTCATGGTGTAGGAAGTGAAATAAATATTGAATGAATGAATGGGTGAATTAATAGGGGGGGAAAAGATGGAGAAGTGAAGGAGACAGGGAAGTTAATAAAAATGTAGGGACAGAAAAAAGGTAATTTAAGAAAGTTTGGAGAATAAAGAACCAGGTCATTTGGCCTAAATGTCTAGGAATAAAACTTTATATATAACATTCAAGATGTGTTTTAAGGAAACAGTAAGAGATGTATGTATATTCAGTATTGTTAAAGTATAGATGAGAATGTCCAGAATATATTTCAGGGATTTTGGAGACTCCAAAAACCTCAAGAGCATAAATTGTTTTTCCTTCTTAATTACTGAACTACAGTAGTATTTAAATAACTATAATAGTGATTGTGAATTTTATTTTAATATGTTAGAAATGAGAAGTTTTTCTTCCTGGACGCATTCTCAGCTATATTTTATGGTTCTCGTTGTTGTTCAGTATTGCCTTATTAAATTTACTTTCTTAATAAAGTAAGTTCTGATTATTATCAAAGGGCACAAAATATTTATGAAGATTTGTTCTTATTTGTGCTTTTAGTTTGTTGTTATTTAGGTTTTATACTCAGGTAGTCTTTACAAGGTAAGCTGTAATGAAGATGTTTGCTCCACTCTTTATTGTTCTACATGTAAAGAGTCTTTCATATGGCAGCTTGTCACAACATGTTTTACAATTTTATTTTTCATCTCAAAGATATTTCAAAGGAGACCAGTTGCTTTGGACACTCAAAATGCAATTCTGAATGATTCCTACAACCTTGAATGGAGTCCCAAACAAATCAGAAATAGACTGTTTGCTTTTTTTTCTCTTTTTTCTTTTTCTCCCTCAATTGCCAGTTTCCTTTATTATTTGTAGTGTAGGAAGGGGAAAAATTCAAAAATAAAAAACCTACTTGTTTCATAATAACTATCCACATGAAACTCAACGTACTCAATCATCTGAATCAACTCCATCTCTCTTTTGTGCTATATAATTATAGTTGAGGCTATAAATGGAAAACCAGAGCCAGATCTTGGTTCCATAGTAAGTATAGAATCAAAATTGAAACCAATCTTGTAGACGGTGTTCATGGCCAAAGTTCCACTGAGGAGAGAAAACACCAGTAGTTAAGTCTACTTCCGTTAAGAATATGGGTTCCAAAGCCAGACCACCTGGGTGTGAATTTCAATTCTTCCCACTCTTTAGCTGGGTGACTTCAAGCAAGTTATCTCACCATTCAGCATCTCAATTTCCTGACCTGTAAAATAAAGATAATAATAGTACTTATAGGATCTTTATGAGGATTAAATGAATTAATAATCTAAATCTCTTAGACCATTGTGGGCATATTATAAAACCTCAATAAATGTAGACTGTTACAATCATTGTTACTTTTAAAATTTTTAATTACTACAATTTTAAGAAACAAAAACAATGGTGATACTTGTAATACTTAGCGAAATTGAGCATCCTACCATGCTATAAAGAGTGGTGCTGCAGAGCAGAAAGAGCATGAGTTGGAGACAGAAGACCTAGTTTCAAACTCAGGCTCTTAAACTGACCAGCTCTGTAGTTTTACTCATTTCCCTAACCTCTATGTCATCATCCATAAATCCACAGAAATGACATCCTCTCCTCACTGTCTTGTGTGGAAGACTTTTATAAAATATAATTTTAATATAAAATAAGAACTATTTTTAATTAAAAAAAAGAATACTTTTGAATATAAAGTGAGAACTATTTAATAAAAGTACGTACAAAACACAGTGAGAATGAAAAGAAGAGAGCACCACGTGCGGACTAGCGGCGCAAGAGGAAAAGCTTCCCGGGGAAGTGATGTCCAGTGGGATTCTAAGCAATGAGGAGAAATTCGCTAGTCAGTGTATTCAGTGGCATAAAAGAAAGTCACGTTTGGTGATGAGTGGCTAGGGATGAGTTTATGTGTAAAAGTTCATTATGAGCTGTAAACTGCTATTAGTTGTATATGTTGGTTGAACTTCATGATCCCAATGCCACGCCAAGGATTTGCGGCTTTATCTGAGGTGTTGATCAGTTGGGACAAAGTAACATCTAAAACCAGGTGCACCATCTCTACGCTGCCTTATAAACAGTACCAATTCAAAACAAATGGCAGAGCTATGATATCGAGACTTGCTGGTGTTAATTTGAGGAGTGAACATTTTTTTCTTTGTCCCCTCCCAACACTCTTTTTTAAAATTAATATAACTGTAATGATTATATATCATTATATACTTTTATATAATTACTAATATATTATATGTTATATAATTAATAATAATTATTATTCCTGATTGTGAGTTTCTTCTAAGGCTGACCTTAGCGTCTAGGAGATTTCTTCAATCTTTTTTTTTTTTCTTGAAAACCTTTTTTCTTCAATCTCACTCCTGCTTTTTAAAATAAATCAAGAGCTTAAATAGCTAGCAGTTAGGGAGTCTGATCAGCATAGGATAGCTGCTGTTAACAAACTACGTTGATATAATTGCAGTTTTTTTCCTGATTTCAGAGGAAATGTCAGATCTGAAAGAAACTGTAAAAGGTGTATCTACTGAAAATTAAGAACCGTAGAACCACAGACTCACGGAACTAGAGGATGCACAGACACAGTGCCTGGCCTGCAGCAGGCTGTAAGATATGGTGGATAAGTGAAGACTCCTGTCTCCCAAATAATGACCTGTGGATCAGTAGTAATAGAGAATTGCATTTACATTAGTGCATGTTGAAATGAGAAAAAACACAGACAATGCAGTAAAGCTTGCTGTTCTGTTTTGTTTGGGAGGAGAGGGTGATTATTTTAATACAGAAAAATACAAAAGAAAAAGATAACAAACATTCTTGCTTCTTGCACCCAGAATTGACAGATGTGGACATTTTATCATATTTGTGTTATTTTTTACATAAAGAAGTAAAATAGTGTAGATAAAGTTGACGTCCTTTTTAAACACCACTCTAGTCCCATTCTCTCCCCCCCATCCACTCTCATGAGTTGACATTTCTTCTTCCGTCCCCATTTGTGTGTGTGTGTGTGTGTGTGTGTGTGTCAACGTAGAATGTACAGTATTGGTTGTTGTGTGTTTTAAGTTACATAGCTGGTACATCTTTCATAGAGCTGAATTTATTTACTACTCAAAAACTATCCTTTATTCTTAGATTATTTCTTTCCTATTCTTCTTGGCTTTATCCTTTATCCTGTTAAACGGTGGTAGTAATAAATAGCAATTAAAATATCCTTAAGTGGCAAAATTAAAAAGCTGCAGCCTATATTTCTATAATGACCCTTTGCTTATTTTTAGATGCTCCTTGAAATCTAGGAAAAGGGGACTACTTCTGTAGTTAAATCACAGTGTTTCTGCCACATGACCATCAAGCAGTTACTGGGTTGGCCAAAAGGTTCGTTCAGATTTTTTTCCGTAACATCTTACTTGGACACCTCCAGGAAAGGGCATGTCATTTGGTACTGTGGCATCATCTTTAAGGAGCTGTGTTACAAAATAATCCTTGAGTTGGTCTAGAATCTGTTTCCATGTGGCTTCTGCTGTTGGCCATGTTCTATACTTTGAGGTCACACAGGCAAAAACATATTTAATTCTCCTTCTTCACAGAAGTCCTTCAATCACACAGAGAAACTACTTGATTTTCTCTGACTCTTCTTTTTTACAAATTCAGTATCCTCATTTCCATCAACTATTCTTCATGGGACATGGTTCCAGTAGCAACAAGCTGCATTCACAATCCCTTCAGCTTGATGGTTCACCACTGACAGGAGCTCTTTATTTATATATGGAGGTTCAGAAATGCCATTGCAGCTGTTGCTACTTGTAAGAACATTCTGATGAGAAGACTCATCTGCTTTTGATCTTGCAACAGAATGACTGCCATCTCCAATTGCTACAAACTATACTAGTCAACTTCATCAGGTATCCCAGGGAGTCTGTGCAACTCCAAAACTACAAGGCAAACTGGTGATGAGTTTGGCATTAGCACCTAAAGATTTCAAGGTTCCAGCTATTCTTTCCCACATGATAGGATATTATGGCATCAGCTTTGGCCAAATAAATGAGACATGGCTAGAAAAACCACTCTCAGTATTTTTCTCAGTGTATGCATAGCATTTTTTAAAGGAGAGGTTGTTTTCTTAGGTCTACTTTCTTATCCATAACAAAACGAGACAATTCAAGATCACAGTGCTGTTTCAAGTTGCCTATGAAGGGGTTAAAATTAGTTTTTGTTTTGTTTTGATTTTTTTTTTTAATTCCCAAAACGGAGTCCTTGGGCTTTTGCCAGCACCACCAGCCTCTGCCTGTGACAGGCAGCCCTCCAGATCAGGTGTGTTGACTCAGACTCAGAATAGCATCTGCAAACATTTTTGGAATATATCCAATTTCAGGGTACACAGCTCACCAGGGCCTGCTTTTTTTACTCTGGGACTGTCTAATGCCATCAGGAAAAGCATTCTTTACAAAAATGCAAGGTATTATTTTCATATAATATTCCAAGGAAATCAGTAATGATAAGTGTAAAGGGTGAGAGATGATTCATGGCTGCCCACTCAGCTCCCCTGGAAGTTTCCAAAGCTGATGTGGAATCATTCCACATGGCAATTGGCACGAGGGCCTTGGAAAGCTGTTCTGATTGCAAAAGCAGGCCTCTCACTTTCCTGAGGTTGGTGATGGATGTCTCCCCTAGAGGACCTTGGTTCACTGGAAAAATATGGCATTTGATAAATATTTTGAACCCAGGTATGTTTTCTTACTAGGAAAGTAAGTGTGCAGTTTCTCTATGAGTAGCTAATGCAGATTTGGGGGTACTCTTATTCTGGGACTAAGTACTGGCCACTCTCTTTTATCAACCCTTTAATGAATTACTATATTGTATTTAGTGCACATTTAAGCCTGCACCCAAAAAAGTGCTGATAAGAAGCATAAATCAAGCATGCTTGTGAACTTTGGAAGGGCCACAGATATTCCCTATAAATAACCAAAATAGATACTCATTTCCTTTGAAGACTTACTTAAAATGGATTTGTTGGTTGAAATCCAATGAATATTGGCAGATTTCCACGTCCCAGGGAGCACCATGGTAATTACAACTTGTTGGCATTCTTTTCAGCAATTTCAGAAGGGATACCAAACCAAGAATTAAGCACTCAAAGAGGTTGAATCATCCTTTCACCCTTGAATGTACTCACTTCCTTTGGTTCTGGCCAAAGCTCTTTGGAAGATATTCTTGTGAACTTCCGTTACTGTTGTAAGCAGTAGAAAAACAGAAGGCAACATCCAGGATTGGGTGGCTGCAGCAGAAACAAAGATAAATGCCCCTGACCCACTGCATTAGTAGGAAGCAGTGGGAGGGATTAGGGGACTTCAGCCATAACAGTTGTTATGCTGTTTCTATCTGTTTAGTGCAGATATAGCACTCAACTATCAGCAAATATGGTAGATTCCATTCTCCTTTAACTTTGAAAGTAACATTTTTTAAAAGCCCCTTTTTTTGTTGTTTTATCATCCACAGCATTAGATGGGCCTCCTCCCTCCTAATTCAAAAAAGATTATTCAAGAAATGTTTGAGGGAGTTCCCTGGTGGTGTAGTGGTTAGGATTTAGCACTTTCACTGCCATGGCCCAGGTTCAATCCCTGGTCAAGAAACTGAGGTCCCACAGGTCGTGTGGCGAGGCCAAAAGAAAAAAAGAAATGTTTGTAATGTTCCAATTTGATATAAGACATTGTCCCTGATAGTCTTCAAAAGACTAATCTCATAAGGGAGAAAAGAGATGTATTGAAAAGTCAAAGTAACACTGCGTGGGACTAATATAGGAGCAGTCACATGGAAACTCACATTCCCTAGCCAAATGATGAGGGTCAGTAAGTGTGAGTGCACTCTGAGCCCGTGAGATCTCTCCATTAGGAAGACTTGAAGGAGAGAAGGCTCAGGTTGTGTTGGATCAGAACAGACCGAGAGGAGGAGAGTGCTGGTTAGCAAGGGGATGAGGCAGGAAAGAGCAAAGTCCATAAGCAGAGGAAGCTTATCAAGAAGCTAATTGTACCACATCTTCTTTATCCATTCATCTGTCAATGGACATTTAGGTTGCTTCCATGTCCTGGCTATTGTAAATAGTGCTGCAATGACCATTGGGGTGCATGTATCTTTTTGAATTATGGTTTTCCCAGGGTATATGCCCAGTAGTGGGATTGCTGGGTCATATGGTAATTCTATTTTTAGTTTTTTAAGGATCCTCCATATGGTTCTCCATAGTGGCTACATCAATTTACATTCCCACCAATGGTGCAGGAGGGATGTGGTACATATATACAATGGAATATTACTCAGGCATAAAAAGGAATGAAATTGAGTCATTTATAGTGATGTGGATGGACCTAGAGTCTGTCATACAGAGAGAAGTCAGAAAGCAAAAAACAAATACCGTATATTAATGCATATATATGGAATCTAGAAAAATGGTACTGATGAACCTAGTGGCAGGGCAGGAATAGAGACACAGACATAGAGAACGGACTTGTGGACACAGAGGGGGAAGGGGAGGGTGGGATGAATTGAGAGAGTAGCATTGACGTATGTACACTACCATGTGTAAAATGGATAGCTAGTGGGAAGCTGCTATATAGCACAGGGAGATCAGCTCAGTGCTTTGTGACGACCTAGAGGGGTGGGATGGGGAGGGTGGAAGGAAGGCCCAAGAGGGAGGAGATACAGGTATACAAATAACTGATTCACTTTGTTTTACAGTGGAACCAACACAACATTCTAAAGCAATTATAGTCTAATAAAGATGTCTAAAAAACAAGAAGCTAATTGTATTAGTTTGCTCTGGCTGCCGTAACAAAATACCCCAGACTGGGTGGCTTAAACCACAGAAATTTATTTTCTCATGGTTCTGGAGGTGGAAAGTCCAAGATCAAGGTGCCGGCAGGGTTGGTTTCTCCTGTGGTCTCCCGCCCTGGCTTGCAGTCACCTTCTCACTGCTTTGTCCTCACACAGTCTTACCTCTGTGCCCTGTCCTCTCCGTGTCTCTTCCTCTTCTTATAAGGACACCAGTCATATTGGATTAGGGCCCACCCTGATGGCCTCGTTTTAACTCAGTCACCTCTTTAAAGACCTTATCTCCAAATGCAGTTACATTTTAAGGTACTAGGGATGAAGGCTTCAACATGTGAATTTGCAGAGGCATAATTTCGCCCGTTACACTAATGAAACTTAAACACTTCAGACACCCTGACTTAGATGGGCCCCTGTGAGTGCTAGGAGTTGTACTGGTCAAGTTGGGGAGGGGAAGCCAGGTTGGAATCAGGAAACAGTTCTGTATAAGTGTGTCTGGTAAATTGCCAAGAGAGATATCAAAAGAAAAGGGCCTGAAACTTCAAATCTCCAGTAACTCCTTGTGATATCTTTTTTCATTCTAAATTGATATTCACTTTCATATCTAATTTTGTATTAGTAATGTTGTCATCCTCTTGTTAAACAGGGCATCATCCAAAACTGCAAAACAGTAGGTTTCACAAATGAATCCACTCTTTGAAATATAAAATACACACCAGATTTCAAAGACTTACTGTGAGATAAAGAATGTAAAATCTCTCATTAATAATCTTTATATTGATCGCTTGTGGAAATGATGATATATTGGGTTAAATAAACTATATGTACTATTAAGATTAATTTCACCTGTTTCTTAAAGTGTCTACTAGAAAATTTTAAATGACAAAGGTAGCTACCTCATGTTTCTATTGCTCCAAGTTCTTGTAACACACCTATCTCAGGCCACATGCTTCTCTCCTGCCCTGCTAAAGCCTGGAACTTGTAGGGAAGCAAAGTCCAAGAGTCCCATCTTCTTTTGCCCCTATGCTAATTGTGTTCCCAGTTTGGATCTGAATGCATTTTTATTTAATTATAGTTACATTTAGTGGTTAGAGCCTGAGTATCATCACTAGAGTTCTTTTTTTTTTATTATTTTATTTATTTATTTTTGGCTGCGTTGGGTCTTCGTTGCTGCGCACTGGCTTTCTCTAGTTGCAACAAGCGGGGGCTACTCTTTGTTGTGGTACATGGGCCTCTCATTGCGGTGGCTTCTCTTGTTGCGGAGTATGGGCTCCAGGCACGGGGGCTTCAGTAGTCATGGCGCGCGGGATCAGTAGTTGTGGCTCGTGGGCTCTAGAGCGCAGGCTCAGCAGCTGTGGCACATGGGCTCAGTTGCTCCACAGCATGTGGGATCTTCCCCAACCGGGGCTTGAACCCGTGTCCCCTGCATTGGCAGGCGGATTCTTAACCATTGTGCCACCAGGGAAGCCCATCACTAGAGTTCTTTGAGTTAAATATGCTTTTTCTCTCTTGGCTGGAATTCCAATCATATTGGCACTAAGAGAAGAATATTTAGAGTTTAAAACAAATGACTTATAAACAAACAAACAAACAAACAAAAGGAATCTGTATACAACCTTCATAGGAAGAGGCTATTTTAGATTCTATTGTTGAAAGACTCTTACATAAAAGCTTTCCACAGGGAGAGCTGAAATGCTTACAATTATTTTACCGTGGAAAATTTTTATGCTATTGAAGTGACTTTGGTGAGTTTAATTCTAATATGCATTAAGGATCTTTAAATGATTGTTTGAGAAAAGTCTTGGTCCAGAGGAGCAGTTCCTTTTTTTAATATTTCATAAAAATGTGTCTCATAGAAATATATTAAAAAGTGATAGCATGTACTCACTACCCAGCTTAAGAAACTAAGTGTCTCCAATGCCTTAGAAAGTTCCTCTCACCTCCCAGAAGTAACCACTAGTCTAAATTTCATGTTTATCATTACTTTCCTTTTAGTAAAAATTTTACTGCCAATGGAGCTCTTTTAAAAGCTGGTTTAGGGCTTCCCTGGTGGTGCAGTGGTTGAGAATCTGCCTGCTAATGCAGGGGACACGGGTTCGAGCCCTGGTCTGGGAAGATCCCACATGCCGCGGAGCGGCTGGGCCCGTGAGCCACAACTGCTGAGCCTGCGCGTCTGGAGCCTGTGCCCCGCAACGGGAGGGGTCGCGATAGTGAAAGGCCCGCGCACCGCGATGAAGAGCGGTCCCCGCACCACGATGAAGAGTGGCCCCCGCTTGCCGTAACTAGAGAAAGCCCTCGCACGAACCGAAGACCCAACACAGCCAAAAATGGATAAATAAATAAATAAAGTAGCTATAATTTAAAAAAAAAAAAAAAAAAAAAGCTGGTTTAGCCATTTAAAAGCTGCCTCTGTTGTATGGACCTGCTTAAAATAATTATCCTGGATTCTATATAGCAACTTAAACTCCCAAAGCAACTATTCTATTTTTACGAATACTTTTCCATTAAGGAGAAGGAGGAGGAGGAAAGGGGGCAAGAGAAAAAATATTACTAACTTGTATGATTTTACTTCTTGTATAAGAAAGTGTCCCCACATAGAGAAATGCAATTATTCAGGCTGGAGCTAGAGGGGTGAGGGCCAAGAAAACACCAGTGGGCAGCTGGAAATCGCATCCAAAAGTCTGGCACATAGTAAATATTCCATAAATGTTAGTGGCTCTCCCAAAGAGGTAGTGTTGTTGAATCCCTCAAATATTCCCAGGTAATTATGATTAATATCCTCACTCCCTACTCTCTTGATAGTAAAAGTCCGGAATCTCCCTAGCCTCAATTTATTTCCCAAATTCTATCTACATTTTTATGTAAATGTAAAACTTAATATCTGTGTATTTGTTGGTTAACTGAGACTTTCTCTGTCTCTCCTCTCTATCATGTATCCAGTCCTTCTGTCCATCTTGGAATGCAGTACTCAAAGAATCATAGAGTGTGTTTTTTCTTCAACAGTTCACTTCAATATTAATGGCCACCTACCCTTTGCCAGATACCATATTAAACTCTGAAGACAGAAAGATGAACATGACATGATCCCTGCCCGAAAGCAATTTACGTTTATTCTAGTGAGAAAAGCAGAGAGGTTAAAGAGACTCTTTCATTCAACAAATATTTATTGAGCACCTATTATGTATCAAATGCCCTTAGGCTCTGGGGACACATCAATGACTGAAACAATATTTCTGCTGTCATGGAGCTTACATTCTACTGGTGAGAGGCAAATCAAGGAGAGAATAAATAAGTAAATTATATATTGTGTATATATTATTATGTTGGTAGGTAAAAGGTGCTATGGGGAAAAAAATAAAACAGAGAAAAAGGAAGAGTACAGAGCTGGTGAGGGTAAGGAGAATGTGAGTGGCATTTGAAACAAGGTGGTCAGAGAAGGACCCTCTGAGAAAGTGACATTTAAGTGAAGACACGAAAGGTGGGGCAGCAGCCTTGTGGGTCTTGGGGGAAAGAGCTTTCCAAGCAGAGAAAAGAGTAAGTGCAAGGTTCTTGAAGTGAGAGCAAGCCTCAGGTCCCTTTTTCTCCCCAAGGTTCTTTCTTAAGAAACATCAAGGAGGCCAGTATGGGAATGAGAGTGGCGAAGGAAAGGGTGTAGAAGAAAAGGTCAGAGAGGTAACAGAAGGAAGGACCTGGTAGGATATTGGAAGGACTTTGGTTTTTACTCTAAGATAAGAAGCCAGTGGAGGATTATAAGAGGAGTGATGTTAGTTAACTTAAATTCTAATAGAATCACCCTGTTATACTGTAATAGACTCAAAGGGGACAAGAGTAGAAGGAAGGAAACTAAGAAGCTATTGGAACAATCAGAGCAAGTGATGATACTGGCCTAGACCAAGTTGACAGCAGTGGAGATGGTGAGAAGGGTTTAGCCGTGGCTAAAGGTTGAGCCAATAAGATTTACTGATGGATGAGGGTGGGGATAAGAGAAAGAGAGGAGGCGAGAATAATTAGAAGACATTTTGAAAAGAAAATGGAGTTATCAGGAACCAAGATGGACAAGACTGAGGGAGAAGCAGGTTTTGAGGGGGAGATCAGGAGTTCATTATTGGTTCAGTAATTAAGTTTTACATGCCTATTCGACATCCAAGTGTTTGTGCAGTTGAGTAGAATTCAGGGGAGATGTTTGGAGTAAAGTTATGTATTTAGGAGTTATTAGCGTGTAGATGGTATTAAGGCCATGAGACTGGATGAGCTCACCAAAGAGGGAGTTTAACTAGAGAAGATGCCAAAGTTGTCTGAGCTTCAGGCACTCCAGCATGAAAAGTCTGGGAAAGTAAAACCCAGCAAGAGACTGAAAAGGCACGGCCAGTGAGGTAAGAAGAAAACTAGGAGAGGGTAGTGCTCTGGAATCCAAGAGAAACAAGTTTTTCAAGGATGACTGAAAGTGATTAACTTATCAAATAATGGTGGTAGGTCAAGAAGATGCAGACTTGAGAATTAACCATTGGATCCACTAACATGAGAGTCAGTGGTGACCTCCAGATGAACGGTTCTGGTGGAGATGTAGAGTGGGTTCACAAGAGACAGGAAGGAGGGAGTTGACAGTTGAGTGTAGAAGACTCTCCAGAGTTTTACAGTAAAGGCAACAAGCAGATGAATTGATTCCCTGAAGGGGGAAGCAGATTCAAGAGAGGGTTTTTATGCTGATGGGAATGACTTAGAAGAAAGAGAATGTAGTGATGCAGCAGAAAAGGGGGAGGATCTCTGGAGCCCTTGAGTGGGCAAGAGGAGGGGGGAGCCAGTCTATGCTTACTCTTAGATGAATGTAGAGATGAGATTAATGACAACCTGGCAAATAAGCACATGATGAAAGAGATGAAGACAGTAGGAAATTATCATACTGAAGTGTTTCCCTCTCTCAGCTCCACTTCACACAAAAAAAGCATTTGAACTTTCATCTTACCTTTTAAAACTTCATGTTGTTCCCATTGATTATTTGTACCGCTAAGGAATTCCATACTAGACATTGATAATAATAATATATTTCAGCTAAAATGGGACCTTACTGCTGATAAATTTTATATGTGTATATGTATGTACACATATAAAAGATACATATCTTCAACAGCAAAAAATTATCAATTAATAATATGTAGAAATTCTGAATGAGAAAATAAAATTGATTCTTTATCTACATTTTATATCTGATAGTAAAAGTTTGGATTTACCCACATGGAGCAACTGACCATTTTCAGGGTTTAAATGCAGCAAATGTTCTAATTTCAGAAAGTTAATTTCATGTGATTGGTTTTTAACAGGATTCTTAACGAGAAATTGGTCAATATAGCACAATATAAGCCTAAGAACTGAAGTAAACTGTACAATGAAAATAGAAGGTATAGCAGGTATTTATATATGATTGACTTGATTTAGTGACCAATCCCACATCATTCACTTTAGGAACATCTTAATTTAACTTGAATTGCCAAAATTGCACTCTTTCTATTCATGGTCTGTTGAACAATGGCCCCCCAAAGTGCTTAGTTTGGAGTTCATAACTATAATAGTTACCCTTTCCTGAGGTAGTTGGCCTCACAACATTTCTGTAGGAAGAAGATTGTTTTTACCATTTTAAAGTGAAACTCCCTGAGTTTAAATAATTAGCCTAAGTTTATACCCTTGTGGAAATTCTTAGGACCCTCTTCCATAGAACACATGCTATGGCCACAAAACAGAAAGCCTTGAAAACCAAAGGTAACTTCAGTTTGAATTCTGAAAGCCACATAAAGCTTTTGGAGTCCAGTCATGATGGAGAACAATTTAAAAGGCGGGCTTACCTCATTGTACATTTGGGAAACAGCAAAGCATTTATTTGGTTAGTTAATCTTCAGCAGCTATTGAAGAAGAATTTTCAAATTTAGTTTAAATTACATTTCCTCTGTAAAGTTAAGCAAAGTTCATGAAAGTTATTTTCCTTTAGGTGTTACAGTTTAACCTCTTACATCTAACAATAATTTATCATTAAAGAATTCTGTAGGGAGAGATTGTGCGAAAGAGAAAAGGAAAAAGTAAGAATTGTCCGTTGAAGATTATCAAAATGCTTCTTTTGGTTCCTTTTATCCAAAATAATTAAATGGACTTTTTTTAACAAGGTCATTATTTAGGAATAAAGCGGGGTCATGGATGGATGGATGGATGGATAGATGATTAATAGATATTTATGTAAATATTTCCTAATGTCATTTGAATGAGTGAAAAACTTCAAGATAGTGCTCAGTTTAAGTGCATTCTGCTAAAATCTTTTTCAGATCAATTCTTTATTCCAAAGCTGTTTAAAACTTTAGACTTTTGCCATGTGGAAGCATGATCTTTCATGCAAGATGAGGCACTGAAAAAGATAGTTGAGAAGCATTTCAATCTGTGTTCAGAATTTGTGTTCTGACCCCTGTATCTACAGATTTGTCAGTCTACCACATTCCCTGCTTCAATAGGTTCTAATATTCATAAATAAGTCATAAATTGTTGATGTAATTGTGTCAATAAAATGCACAATCTGGTGATGCCTACAGCAAATGTCAGTTTCAGCAGGGGTCCTTTATCTGAATTATTTATTGACTTGTGGCATTGGTCTGTGCATTTCTTAAGAAGAGCATCAAGAACACAACCAGAACAAGCAAAGCAAACCCTCCTTCTGTCCTTCCTTCTGCACGGAATCCGTAGCTCCTTGTTTGTTTATATGATATGTATTTTGCTGACATTTTGTTATGGATCTCATAAAAAAATACAGTGCAGGGATTCTGAAGGTTAAACTTAGGTTTGCTTTTTAGCAATGCCTGGCTTCAAAAGACTACAAATCTGGAGTCCTAAAGACAATCTAACATCTATTTCATATCTGGTATGTATAAGCCACTGTGCTCTGTGACTCAGAAAAGGTATTTCCCCTCGGGGAGGCTAACAATCTAGTGGGTAAACTTAGATGCATAAACAACTAAGTACAACTTCATAAGCAACAGAATAAGTGCTATAACAGAAGTACAAACCAAGAACAATGGAAGCCAGAGCAAAGGACAATGAGTTTTACTGGGCTGAAGGCAATAGGTCAGCTTCAGGAAAGAGACAGCCTTTAGTGGATACTTTGAAATGTGAGTTTAGGAGGTATAGGAATGTTTGCAAACAGAATCTGCATTTGATAAGTACCTGGATTACTAATAATCTATATGAACTCACTGCAAACTCAAGGTTTACATCTGGGGCTGCCACTGATATCCAGTAATCCACAGCAAATCCAGTATCACAAAGGACGTGTTTATGTAAAGGGAATCAATCCAAATAGGCACACCAAGCACGCATGCAAAGTAATTATTGCCTTTTTAGCTTTTTATTAAAGGATAATATACATGCAGAGAAATGCATGTGTAAGTGTTGAGCTTGGTAACTCTTAAAAACTGAACACACCTGTTTATTGAGAAGCCACTCCAAGAAAACGAAACATCACCAGCTTTGCAGGAGACACCTCACACCCCCTTCCAGTCACCACCACTACCCACTAGCAAGGTTCCTGGTTTCTTAACAGTAGAGCTTAGTTTGCTTTCACATAACACAGTCACACAGTCTGCACTGTTTTGCGTCTGGCTTCCCTCACGCAGAACCATGCTTCTAAGATTCGTCCGTTACTGCTGTGCGTCATTGTAATTTGTTCTCATTGCTCTGTGGCATTCTGTTGTGTAGATGTACAGTTGACCCTTGAACAAGTTGGGTTTGAACTGCGCAGGATTTTTTTCGGTGGTAAATACTAGAGTACTACACTATCCTAGGTTAGCTGAATCCTCTGATGAGGAACCCGGGATATGCAGGGCTGACTATAAGTTATATGTGAATTTTTGACTGTGTGAAGGTTTGGCGCCACTAACCCCCATGTTGTCCAAAGGTGAATAATTTGTTTATCTATTCTACTATTCATGTGCATTTGGATGGTTTCCAGTTTGGAGCTATTACAGATAATGCTGCTATAAATGTTCTAATGCTTGCGTTTTGGTGAACAAATGTGTACATTTCTATTTGGTATATATTTGGTAGAATTGCTGTATCACAGCTGATTAATACTACCAAATAGTTTTCCAAACTGTACGACTTTATCCTCCTACCAGCAGTTTATGAGAGTTTCATTTGCTACACATCCAACACTTGATATTTCTCATCCGTTTCATTTTAGCCATTCTGGTGGATGTGTGGAGCATTGTCTGTCTCTTTCTTACTGATTTTTAGGAATTCTTTATACATTCTGGATATAAAAACCATTGTTGGATGTACATATAGTGAAAAATCTTCTCTCATTCTCTTAATGCTGTCTTCTGATGAACAGATCTTAATTTTAACATAAAACATCTATCACTTTTCTTCTATCATTAGTGGGCGGTTTTGGGGTTATCTATGAAGTCTGCCTACTTCCAGGTCAGGAGGAAGTTCTACTTTTTCTCCAAAAGCCATATTGTTTACTTTTCACGTCTAGACCTGCAGTTCACAGAATTGATTTTTTTTTTTTTAATTGCTGTAAGGTCAGGGTTGAGATAAGTTTTTATCCTGTATGGATATCCAGATGACTCAGAACCATTTTATTAAAATAGGCAATTATTTAAATTCAGTTAAGTTGTTTTATATCCACTGAAATAAGTAAGAATCAAATATATGCTATCATCTTAAATGTTTTCTGTCATCTGAAATCTTAGTGTAAGTGTCAGGGGCATTTGTGTGTGTGTGTGTTTGACTAACTCAAATTTCCAGCAAATAGTAGGGAGGAAATTAGAGAAGGAATAAGTTAATTTCACTACTATAAATCTATCTTACAGATATTAAATTGGAGTAGTTCCACTGTGATTCTGCATTTTCCATTCTGTCCAGAAATAGCACGTGGTTTTTACGTGATCCTCAGTCCAAGAACCAGAATTTCTCCTGGTTACACTAATGATTGGAAAAACATCTGAAATATAAAATAGCAAAGTGGACAGGAATGTTGGCGCTTTTGCCCTAGACCACCACAATTTCATTTGCAGCCCTTGCTATCACTGTGCATTATTTCCTTCAAATTCCATTTGAAAGAGTGATTGCTTTGTAATTTATATACCAATAAGCCTCTAAACCTCGAGTGTGTTACCACATCTCTCATGCAGGAATTTGAGGGAAGTATGGTTAGAGACTATTGCACTTACTAAATTCTATAAGCAATACACTCCATTTGCTGAGAGCTGCTATATTTAAATAACTTAAATTTGCATTTTAGTTCTTTATAGTTCTTTTAATTATGAAGACAATGAAAATTTTTACTTCTCAAAGTAAACAGATGATACATAGAAGATTTAATGGCAATATCATCCACTATCCAGCTCTTCTTATAAAAACACTTTCAGAGAATAACAGGAAAGGTGGGAAATATATTATGAAGTTTCATGCAACCCAAGTATCCAACAAAATTCGTTCCTAAAACAAAATTTAGACTTGAAAGCCTCAGAGTCAGTAGATTCAATGTCTAATATATTATTGTCACATAAAAATATTTTGTTCCAGTCTGATACTCAACTGTAAAAAATAAAATTTAAAAATTGTGGGAGAGTTAAGAAATTTGAACATTTAATAGATATTATGATAAACTATCATTAAATATTTTAGGTGTGATTATTGTTAAGTTTTTTAAAACTTAAATTTAGCTTTTAGAGATACATTCTGAAATACTTATGGATGAAATGATGTGAAGTTTGGGGTTTACTTCACAATAAGCCATTCAAGTTGGGATGGAGTGAGCGGGGTTTGGACAAAACAAGACTGACAGTGAATTGATTGATCATTGTTAAAGCTGACTGCTTGGTACATGGAAAGTGATTATGTTATTTTTCTCTGTTTTTGTTTATGTTTGAATTTTTCCATAATAAGTTTCAAAATATTTTATTTCTGATACTCATTAATATGCTGAGGCGGTAACTCTTCCCCATTTTTGGTATTTTTACTTGAACTACTATTTAATGCTTTTCCTGGGTTCTACCAATGTCTCTTACATACATACCTGTCTTCTGAAAATTGGCGCAGGGGTATGCTGTTTCACTTTGGAAAGTTGTTCTGTCTAATTTAAAAATAAAAATAACAACATTGTATGCATACGTATGCATACTTCACATATGAAATCATATATTCATTTATTTATATATGTGTATAAATGCACATACACAGCAAAAGTGCACTGACACAATAGAAATGTTTATTGTCTTAGTGGTTCAAATAGGAATTCATTTTTGCAGGAAATAGATTTTTTTATTGAAGTATAGTTGATTTACAATATTGTGTTAGTTTCAGGTGTATAGCATAGTGATTCAGTATTTTTGCAGCCTACATTCCATTATAGGTTATTGAACGATAATTGATATAACTCCCTATGCAAACTCACCACCAGTCTAAACAGGCAAAATTTTATTCTGTTCTTAAAAATCATGGAGAAATATTTGTACAAAATGTCTCCTCTAATTGTTTTAAGGTTGACCATCGTGTTAGTTTTCTAACTTCACATTACTTAATATTTCTAGGACTCAAAACAAAATGAATTTATTATTTGTATAAAAAATTACCACAAACTTTCAAAAACACAAATTTATCATCTCATAGTTCTAGAAAGCAGAAGTCCAAAAGGGGTCTCACTGGGCCCCATTCAAGGTGTTGGCAGGGCTGCATTCCTTCCTGGAGGCTCGAGGGGAGAATCCTTGCATTTCCCAGCTTCTAGAGGCTGCCCCACATTCGTTAGCTCATGGCCCCTTTCTTCATCTTCAAAGCCAGCAGCAGCCAGCGAGCTCTTCTCATATTGCATCTTTCCAACCTTCTATCTCCCTTGAATGTAAGGACCCTGGTGATTACACTGGGCCCACCTGGATAATCCAGGATAATGTCCCCCTTTGAAGATCAACAGATTAGCAAACTTACTTCTCTCTGTAGTTTAATTTTCTGTTGCCAAGTAACATAACATCTTCATAGGTTCCTAGGATTAGGACATGGAATTGGAGGTAGGGGAGGAGGGAGGCATTAATCTTCCTACCACAGCCGTCTTTTCTATAACAAAGAAAGTTCTTATATGTAGGCAATTGTCATCCTTCTCTTGGCAATTTAAAACTTCTTGTTCCATTTTTTTTCCCCTGGAGGAAATGGAGAACAAATGAAAAGCATATTAAAATCTTGCTTCAGAAGCCATAACCAAACCAGGTCCTAACCTGACTGTAATATATTTTACTTTTTATGAAATACAATAAGAAAGTCTGTATCCAGAAAAACAAAGCAGAAAGCTAGAAATATAATTTAACAAAATAAGATCCAGTGAAGTTTGAGTTTTACAGATTCATCTCTAAAAAATGGCTAAGTTTATTCTCTATTCATAATGAAAAAGCAATACAAACTGTATGACTCCATGTATATAACATTCTGTGGAAAGACAAAATTATAGAAATGGGGACTAGATAAGTGCTTGCAGGGGTTAGGAAAGAGGAGGGAGGGTGTGGCTTTCAAGGAGCAGCAAGAGAGAATTCCCTTGTGACAGAACAGTGGTGTATCTTGATTGTGGTGATGGTTATAGGAATCTATACATATATGTGATGAAGGGTCATAGAATTACACACAAAGACTTTTTTTTAAATGAGGGTATGCAAAAATTGTGAAATTTGACTAAAGTCTGTAGTCTAGTTAATTGTATTAGGCCAATCAATTTCCTGGTTTTGATAATGCACATTGTGAAAAGCTGAGTGATGTTTGTAACTATTTTTGCAACTTCTTGTGAGTCTATAATTATTTCACACATATGTTGACCTTTTTAAAATGCGTGTTTATAAAACAGAGAAGTGAGAGTGTGGGCAGATGGTTAAAGGTTGAAGATAAGCACTTAAACATCTGTCTGCAATGTTTAAATTAGAAAAAGTGGACTTTATTTATGGTTTAACATTTGGTGGAGACATGGACCAGCTAAATGAATACAGGTTCCAAAATGCATTCAAATTCTCAAATCATTCCAAATCTCTAGTCTCATATGTACTTTAAATTCAATATACTAAATAGTTCTATCCTTAATCCAGTAGCTTAAAAAAAGAGAGAGAGAGAGAGAGAGAGACAGAAGAAAGAAAAAGAAATGTTATTTGGTTTCTTTAGAAGCACCAAAAGTTAAGTAATCAGAGTGGTCTGAAAAAGGAGACCACTGTGAAGTGCTTAAATTCCCATCCCACATGAGCTCTGAGGGAATAATGGAGTGTGTCCAGAAAGAGGTTCCCCCACCGGTTTGCATGAAGCCAAACCTCTGATGGGGACTTTTAAAAATAGGGCTCAAATCCTTGTTCACTTCGATATATTCAAGACAATTCCAGAATGCATCTTTCAAAAATATGTTGATTTTTCAAATGTGTGTGTTTATTCAAAGTTCGGAACATTTCAAAACAATCATCCTAACTGTGCTGGGAAGAAATGTTTAGTATCAATGATGACTAAACATATAGAGAAAAGGAAACATTGTATATAGATTAATGACTTTTGTGTGACCTGGTGAGGGTCTGAAATCAGAGAAGCAGCAACATCAATTTGACAAAGTTAGAGAAGTAGAAGAAATTAACAAGAGAAACTGAACTCAGGATGAAAGTAATCTGGGGTTTGTTAAATTGAATTTTGCTGTCTCTGGATGATTCTGGTAGCTGATTCCTGTGTTCCTTTTGATAGGGGATTAGGAAACTCCTGTTAGATCAGTTAAGCTACCAAAGAATAGAACTTACATTTTCTGATTTTTGAACAACCATACAAATCTATATCAGGACTTCCCTGGTGGCACAGTGGTTAAGTGTCCCCTGGCCAATGCAGGGGATGCGGGTTCGAGCCCTGGTCCAGGAAGATCCCACATGCCGCAGAGCAACTAAGCCTGTGAGCCACAACTACTGAGCCCACATGCTGCAACTACTGAAGCCTGTGCACCTAGAGCCCGTGCTCCACAACAAGAGAAGCCACCGCATTGAGAAGGCCATGCACCACAATGAAGAGTAGCCCCCGCTCGTCAGCGAGACCCAACGCAGCCAAAAATAAAATATAAATAAATCTATATCAGAAGTTTGCTCAAAATAGTACCTATTCCTGACCAACTGAAGTGAGGCAGGTTCAAATCCCTGTTTTGTCACTTGTTAACTATGTGAGTTGGGGAAGTCTCTAAAATAAACTGAGTCTAAATTGCATCATCTATAAAAGAGAATCATAATAATGGTTGACATTTATTGAGGAATTGCTATTTTCCAAGCCAGATCTAAATTCTTTATACATATGGCCTCATTTAATCCTACTATAAAAATAATACTAAAATACTACTACTTATCTCACAGGAAATGATTAAATGTGAGGAATAAATGAGCTACAAAATGTTAAAAAAAACCCAGCCCTTTGTGTTTGGAACATACTAGGTACTAAGTAACTGTTGATTTCCTTCCTTCAGTTTCTCTGATTCAAATACTTTCCTAGCAGGGATTTTGGTTTAAGGATCCGCTGGCCACACTCTGTCCGGGTCTGCTAGTGAGGTTGAAAGTGTATTACTGAAATATTTGTGTAAGTGTCTTACAAGGCTAAGAACTTAACTCTTAAAATAAATAACTACATCTTTAACTCCCCAGACTCTATAAATTAGATATACAAATAGCACCCCCGAACGATGTCTATAAAAAGTACATTTTTCTCAGAAGCGTGGTGCCGCAGAGATGAAGCATCATTATTGTTCCTATTGGGTTGATGGTATTAGGATCAGCTTTTTTATCGGGGTGATCGCGTATAGACCTACTGATCTCAGACTTACTCCTGAGCCCGTAAACTAATTCTGAGTTCTGCTCTATGGTGGATGTAAGCCGTCTCCTAAGGTCAGCCATCCCTCTAGCTGCAGCAGTAGGATTCATTAGGAATTCACTTTGGATCCAAACTTCTTCCTTTCTCTCGTCCACAAAAAGTCCTCATCTAGAGCATCACCTTTGCTAGAAACACTGACTTCCCTCAAGGGATTTGAGCCTGAAAGTAATCTTTAGCAGTGCCCTTTGGAAGGACTTAATTAGATGTTCTGTGCTAGACCTTACATAGAAACCCGCTTTCTCCAGTATGTGAATGATGTTTGAAGAGGAAATGGAGCACCTGTGAAAGCTCAGTGAATGCTCAGTCCCCACGGACTTCACATCTATTAGAAGCTTTTTAAGAATCACATGAATTGAGAATAAGAATAAACCTAGGTTAGTTCAACCTAAATGGCATAAATCATACCATTCTGGAAATTTTCACTTAGTCCTTCATAAAAACCCTTTTGGGAAGAGATGATAATTTCATAGCAGCTCCTTATTTCTTCCTTTCTTGCCTTCATCCTCAGTTGTAACTAGAGGGGGGAAGGGTATTCGCTTTTTCATCCTACACCATTGAAGGATTTCTAAATCTTTGATAAGCTTAGCAATTTACTTTCTCCCACTGTTTCAGCAGCTGCTGAGAACAGCTACCCATAGCATGTTCTAATAACCAGTAAATGACAGTGAAATTAACATGCTCTGTTAAACACTAAGTGAGTTGTATTTTGTACGTCACAGAATTTGGGAGCTGTAGGGGACCCTCAGCCACAATGTGGTCTCCTGTGGATCTCACTCCTCTTGAGCGGTGTATGAAAGGTTGGGCCTGTAGGCTAAAACCTCTAGGCTACATTGTTTTTCACAGACACTCTAAATGATGGTTTCCTCTAGCATTAGATGTCTGCAAAATAGTTAGCCCATGCGTTCTCTAAGATGTAGAAATATTTTCAAAGCGGTCTTCTGGAATCAAAAGTACATGTCCATTTACATCTTACTAACTCTCAAGTCATATAAGACTTCTATTGATTTCTAACTGTGAAAGACCGTTTAATAAAATTTCTTCCCAGTGACTATGACTACGTTTTAAACGAGACATTCTACTATGTTTGACTCATCATCTGAGAACCGTTGGCTCTTCAAATATTAGGGAACACGTAGAAATGCATCTATCATATCTTTTATCTCTAAAGAATTTTATATACATCAATAGCCTTGTCTAGCATGGCATGGCCTAACAACAATTAGCAAAAATTAAAATTTTATGCTAAATAAGCTTTATTGAAATCAGATTTCAATTTATTGAAATCAGCGTTATTGCATAAATCACAGGATTTCAGTGCTTAAGTTATCTAAATCATGAAACGTTCTTCCATGTTCTTAATCTCTTGGAGAATTTGGTGAAAGGCAATAATAACAACAGGCTTTAAAAAAAAAAATCCTGATTTAGACCACCTCTTTTTTTTTTCAGAGAAGGCAACTGAGGTTCCATAGGTTAAGACTTGACCAAAGCCACAAGCAAGTTCTAGGACCCAAGGAGGGACTGAAACCTAGGTACTCTGACACCTGACCAGTTGTGATTTTTATTAGTAAGAAGAGCTATTCATTACTGCATTTCTACTAAAAACCAGGCAATATTCCAAGGTATTTTACACATATTAGCTCTCAATTTAAAAGCAATAAACCCCTACAAGGTAGTGATTAGTTCCCCATTTTACAAAAACACTCAACTCTGGGGGATTAAGTAATTTGCCAAAGTTCTCATAAGTAATTCAACAACAGAGCCAAGGTTTAAATCCCTGTATATCCAAACTGCAAAGCAAAAAAAAAAAAAAAGTATTACATTCCACTGCTTTTCTTTCTAGTTCTTAGATATTAAAACATAAATATTCTGAAAACAGTGTCTCATTGGATGTCGTTGATCTATGAGAAACAAACACATCAAAACTTAAAAATGAGCAGTGTTGTTAGGTTCTAACCTTGAGCTATCTAGAAGTAAAGCCCCCAAATGTCCAAGTACTGCATGTCACATTTCCTTCTTACCCATAAAATGATGAAGATAAGGATATATGCCAGGACTTCCCTGGGGGTCCAGTGGTTAAGACTTTGCCTTCCAATGCAGGGGGTGCAGGTTTAATCCTAGTTGGGGAGCTAAGATCACACATGCCTTGCGACAAAAAAAACATAAAACATTAAAACAGAAGCAATATTGTAACAACTTCAATAAAGACTTAAAAAAAAAGATATTTGCCTATGTACTATTTCTGGACTAATAATAAACTTCACAGAAAATTCTAAATCCTATTTCCTATACCCATGACCTTTGCTGCAATGCAAAGAGGAGTATGAGCTCCCCCTAACATTATGACAATAAATTAGAGTCTTCCATCCAGCAGTCATAACTGCAGGGTCGCCATCAGGAAAAGCAGCCCTCTAATCATCAAGTCCATTTCCTGACTGCTGTGGAGGTTTGGGGAGGGTCCTTAGGAAAGCAGATAGATAGAACAACGAGAAGGTTACTGGTGTAAATAATGCCCACCAACAGTTGGTTTGGTGTGGACTTCACTTTGAATTATAAAAGCAAATGTAAAACATCCAGTTGTTTACCTCTCCTTATTCCAGAGGAAGATCAAAAGGAGGCTTATCAAGACTGGAGAAGGTTTATTTCCATCTCAGAACAAAAGACAAAAGATACTGTGTCTTTTCCTTTCCTTTGAGGTTCCTCTGTTCCTCTCCCCTCCCTTTCCTGATTGGCAATAATATCCTGACTGTTAATCTATGTATTTTTAGCATAAAAATCAATTTCGAAGACTTGTCTCATTTATTTTCATGACAGGGACAATAGGAATGGTATCATGCTGCTGTTGGGGGTAAAAGAGATTTTTTAAAACTCTGTTAGATTTTCCTATCTGGCATCTGATGATACAATGAATTGAAGTGTATCTGGGACAATATCTACATGCAGATTAGACCTCTGAGAAGAAGAGTTCCACCGGGGAAATAATATTGGCTTGGCCAACCATTGGAATTTTGGAAAGCCATCTAATATTCATATGAGTAAATTTTCTTATAGAGGAGCAACTCTAAGCTAAAAACTATTTGTGCTGCTTTGCTTTTTTAAGAAAAGCCTTAATGACAGAGTTTTTGTCTTAGATGTGAGCTCTAAGAAATAAATGGAGATTGAGTCCAGTGCGGCAGCAACACTAGAAATGTCACTGTGGCATAGAGAGGCCTTTCCTGTGACAACTTCTAGCCTGATCCTCATTTTCAGAAGCTTAATTTCCCTTAAAGCAGAAAAAATGAAGAGAAAATTTGGATTTGTTATATTTCTTTTAGAAAACAAAATAAGATTCTGCATGGACTAAGTAAATGGTATTCAGTGATATTGTGAGTCATAGAAGACCAGATTGTTTGATTGAGTGGTCTAAAAATAAGTTTAGTTTTTGCTTTTGTTTTAAATCATGGTTTTATGAAATACCCAGTTGGAGATTTAACAGCTAAAATAATCCATGCAGGTGATGCCATATGCAGGACTGTTGGACCCAAGAAATACTGTTTTGTGGGGTTCCTCTGTAGTTAAGTCACTGATCCAATGGCAGTTGTTATTAGAAAATGATTTTCGTAGCTGCCATGGTGAGTTCTCACATAGCAAGGCTCACGTGAAAAGCTGTGCTCTCCTCGGGAGCTGGACACTGATTTCAGGCATCATCAATTAGGCCACGAATAACAGAGCCAAGACCCATTAAATAAAATACCCAACTTTCCCCACTGAGAAGCCATTCAGTTTTAATCCGTAATCCTCAGGGAAATGAGTGTAAGAACTCCAGGTAAATCCAAGGGGAGCTATGGTCCAGGTCACACACATAATATATGTAATTCTGTGTAATCAGAGTCGCTTACTAAAGAGTCCCCAAATCCCTAACATAAAGATTAAATTCCCTTGCAACCTTTCAGAAAAAGTCTCGACCAATTAGACTTAAGAACATAGGAAATGTTAAGACAAAGGGCGGTTTAACAAAGTCTGCTTCTGTTAGCTTTTGTACCTTTTACCCGCTTAACTCCCTTTGTAACCATTTTCCGAATTATCTTCTTGCTGAGTGTTTACCCTAGAATGTACACAGATTCCTTCCACTAGAAAAGGTCTTCTGTTCATTTCCTCTGGTTGTGTAGTTAGCTCACTTGGAGCCTTCTGATTGTTCGTTCAGAATTCAATCCATTTTCGGAGTTTTGTTTCCTTTGAAAGGAGATGAACTGGACAAAATTTCCCTAACTCTCTTCATTTTCATCATATGGAAGTGGGTTCATGGCTCAGGAAGGCTGCCTGCTTTCCTGCCAGCTCTGACAAATAAGGAATTCTCTCAAGGGCCACAGGGCAGCGAATTCCCAGTAGCCCCTGAACTCACCTGTCATCCCCCACCTGCTTCCTCTTCCATAGGTGGACTTAGTATGAGATGGGGAGTCTCTGGAGGACTTTAAATAGCCAAGCTCATAATCAGAGGTGTGTTTGAGAAAAATTAGTCAGCAGTCTAAAGTTGGCTTATTTAATCAGTTCGAATAAGATGACTTAAAAGAGAGAGAAATAAGATACAAGGAGACTAGTTAATGGTCAATGGTCCTGGTGAAAAGTAATGATGGCCTGAATGAGGGTAGTAGCAATAACAATGGGAGATGCACTGCAGAGATAAAATGTGTTGGGTTTAATAACTCGTCAGCTGTGCGGGAAGAGAATAACATGCAGGGGTAGGTGGTCAAAAAAGATGCCAGGGCTCTGAGCCTGTGTGACTTGGATGATATCATGCCGTTAAGGAAAGACTGAGAGGAAAGATGGTAAGTTTAGTTAAGAATATATTATTTGGCCATACATTTTAAGATGCAGAGATACAACGTCTTCACAATCTCCACAGCCCACTTCCCACCTCTAAGGAAATTGCCCCGACTCAGTGGCATAATTAGTGATATAGTATCTGGCTATACCACTAGGGGGCGTAATAGCAGCGGACCTGGATTAAACACTTTTTCCTGGATTTGCTTTCTGAACTCCTCTAACCATCTGAGTGACCCAGATGAGCCAATATAACGATGTGTGCTTAAGGAAATGGACCCAAGGAGGCCATTCACCCTACTTCTAGTCAAGGCCACAACACTGAGTGGAAAGAGAATCGCTGCCACCCATGTGTGGTCAGCCCATTTCGCCAGGGTACGGGAATCCACGGAGGTATGGAGGCTAATGTTTTCACTGGAGCTTCCACTGCTTTGGCTATACTCTTCAGGAAAATGTAGCTGAAGTAGCAGCTGTTTAAGTTTCAGGGATCCAGGCCAAGTCTTTCCTTCCAAAAGAGCCACGGCAAACAGAAATCCTGGCCCTGCTTCCACCTTCACAACTAACAGTGCTGTGTTAGAAGTGCCAACAGAACATTCAGAGAGAGACCACTAGCTGGTAGTTGAAACTAAGTGCTCAGAACTGGAGTACTTTGTGACAAGGTCAGAATCTCTCTGGAAATATGGAAATACTGTTTCTCAGTCCATATGCTGTTTATCTAGCAGCTGCCTTTTCAGTGCATCATGCCCAAACCACTTCAAGTTCTTTGCCCTCTGAATGAGGCCACTTATCTTTCTTTCGTCTACTTTTTTTAACTTAACATTGAGAATCCATTAAGACCACAGTATAAAGTAACGTTGCTAGATCTAGCAAATAAAGATACCAAACACACAGTGAAATTTGGATTTCAGATAAACAATGAAGTTTGTGGGGGGTTTTTAGTATAAGTATATCCCAAATATCACATGGAACATACTTATGCTAAAAAATTACTTGATATATATCTGAAATTCCAGTGCCACTAGGCATCCTGCATTTTATCTTGCAGCTCGACTATAAAGAGAAAACAACTTGAGAACCAATCCCAGAACCAGCTCTGTCTCCATTCTGCAACTTACCTGTTCTGATAGCGTCCTTACTGATCTCCAGGGCTATCACATGCACGTAAACTTGTGCTCACAAAACACAGCAAAACCCACCAGGAAGTGGAAACTCCCAGCTCACGATCTCTTCAGATTTGGATTTAATTTCACAGTCATCATAGCTCCCTCTTCACTAATATAGTTTTACAAGTTATTCTACCGAATTACCCAAGCCGACAAACAATTTTAGTCCTAGTCCAACACAGTCAAGTTTCTTTGTAGAACATTTGCAAAATCTTTGAAGAAGTCTCTGGAATAAAACATAATTATGAGAAGAGTTTTCTCCTGGTGTATGAGGGTCTGCTCCGGGTATGCCTTGCTAGCTCCAGAGGGGTGAAGTTTTTAGACCAAGCTGCACCCTGTGTCCCATACCTATGGTCCCCAGTTAACATTTTCATAGAGATAAGATTGGGTTAAAGTCAATGCCACAGAAAGTCTTCAAAGGGAACATCAGGAGGTGAGATGTCACAGGAAGGTGCTAAGAAACCAAGGGAAGAGGTGGGGCCATAATACCCAAAGACCAGCCCAATTGCTGTGATTGGATGAATATTATCTCACCACACTGAGATGATGAATACCATCCTGATCTTGCTAGCTCCTTCTCCCCAGACTGCCTGCTGAATACTTTTAGCCACCTTGTTCTAGAAGCAGTAAGAACCTTTCCTCTGCTTCCCACTATTTCACCCACTACAATGCACCACCACCCATGACCTCCCTACCCCGCTCCACACACACAAGGGGCAGAACCATCCCAGTTGGTGCTGCCACAGGCACTTTGTTCATCTGGCTGAATTAATCCCTTACGTGAGATTGGAGGAGCCACTTTTCCTCCGCCTTAATGTCTGCCAACCCTAGACTAAGGAGCTTGCCGTTCATTTTCAGAATCATTTCTTGGTCCTGGGTACTTTGTGGGATGTCTCGCAGGTGGTGCTGAACACAAAGTGAATTATGTTCCTTTCTCCCAAAGTTGATCAGCTAATCATGCAATTCACCAATCAAACAATCCAATACTAATAGAATGCAGGTAAAATGTGCTATAAAGGTATGAATTAATATTTGTGTTATATTGCAATTTTAAGTTATATTAGGGAAGTGTGGTAAAAAAGGATGGACTTCAGTTGACTACTAGCCAGGTAACACACATATAGGGTTGGGTCTAAAATCATACGCTACCTGGCTGTCCGTCAGCTGTTTGTGTATGCACGTAATGAGTATGCCTGTACTACTAATAATATCTGCTTATGACTTAGGGAGGCTTAGTCTTACTTAGGGAGGCTATGTGGTGTCAACCTCACACACCAGTGCAGACAATGGCTCTGAGAGAGATCTTCTGCCAATTTGATAAGCATTTAAGCATCCCCAAACCCAGTTATGTAAAACTATAATCTACCAACATTTAGTTGCCAAGATAATAATTGCTTTAACTTTGATACTCTTCAATCTCCAGAATTGTTTCAGTTCCTCTGCCAGGGCCCTACACTTGTTTATCTTTTCCTGACGTCCTTCTTATGATGTTTCTATTAAGCAGTAAAGCTATTCCAGTAACAGTAATGACAGTGTTTCTTTTATCAGAAGTCTCCCTTATCTAGGCAGGCACTCTTTAGTCTTGCTTCCTAACCTTTCAGATATACATTCTTTATTAAAGGGAAAAACTTTTGTAAATACCTGCAGAATTTTATCTTTCCTTTTATTTCCTGTTGATTGAAATGTGGTACCAAAAAAAAGCTGCTATAAATTTAGTACACTTTGAAATGAGTTTGTGTTTTATTCATCACGAAAGCATCTACCTGTATTTTAATAACAGGGTACATATCAGAATGAAATAGTTTGTCCCTTCAGTCTGTAAATACTACAGACATTGATTTATGGACCTTTTACATGAAGTGCGAGGCTCCTAATGTGGGTCCCCATTCCGTTCTATTGTTCTATGTGTTCTGTATCTCAGAAGGGATCCGACCAGGGGCTGTTCTCTCTAAGGGATGTGACACATTTCCATAAGTGACAGAGGCACACAAACCAGTCAGTCTCACTCCAGAAGCAGCAGATATGGGGAGTGTGGGATAATTTAGGATCAGGATCAGGACTCTTCTTTGAAAAAGCCTGCACAGGTTATCCTAAAAGATCCCCACCCCTCTGTACTCCATTGAAGACTGCTCTTACAATTTCTAGCTTTGTTGTTGTTGTAGCTATTTATGTTAGTATTGTGAATAAATGTATTCATTGAGGTTTCAGTTCTGTTTCATGTACACATAGGTGGTACCTTTGAGGTGAGGAGAGACTAGATTAGGTTAGATTAGATAGAGAATAGTCTCTTATAGTGTTATCTCCCCCACTGCCAACACCCCAGATGCTGATCACCACCTCCTCCTTCACATAGTGTTTCCCCAAAACAGGAGGGGCATTGACAATCATTACCTCTCCTCTCTCCTCCCTGATAAAAGTCCTCTCTTTTGACAGAGAGTTAGAGTATGCAGTAAGCTTTGTGTGGTTTCAAAGCCAAATCATTCTGGAGGTTTAGGTGATGCCAAGTAAGAGAGAGAGAGGAAAAGAGGTAGAAAGTAGGGAGATGGGTCCAGGGCCCTTGCCCTCTGAGTGAGGTGAAATGGAGATGAGACTGCCTAGCCACCAAGTCCAGGAGGGCAGTACCCCGAAAGCCATGTGCAGATGATGAGAAACACGTTGTTTTTTGTTTTTTTTTAATAGACTTTATTTATTTATTTTTGGCTGTGTTGGGTCTTTGCTGCTGTGCACAGTCTTTCTCTAGTTGTAGCGAAGGGGGGCTACTCTTTGTTGCAGTGCGCAGGTTTCTCATTGCTGTGGCTTCTCTTGTTACAGAGCGCGGGCTCTAGGCGTTCAGGCTTCAACAGTTGTAGCATGCGGGCTCAGTAGTTGTGGCGCATGGGCTTAGTTGCTCTGCGGCATGTGGGATCTTCCTGGACCAGGGCTCGAACCCGTGTCCCCTGCATTGGCAGGTGGATTCTTAACCAGTGCGCCACCAGGGAAGTCCCTCACGTCAAGGTTTTAAGTCAAGCTGGGACAGGTACTGGAATACTCTCTGAGTCAAACAGCATTTGGTCCACTCATCAGTAATTCTTTATGACTCAAAGGTTCATGACTTAAAGCTGGCACTACAGTGCTTGTGGTCCTCCCCTTTCCCCTTTTCTTGCTAGGTTTCCACTCCTCCCCCATGTCCCCTCCTTTCTTCCTCTTTGCTATTTGCCCTTCAGATTCACACACCAATTGGAAGAACATTCCAAGGACCATGCATCAGCTAACCCACCAAGGGCTCCAGGATGGAGGCAGACATTGCCCTGGATGCCACCTGGAGAGACGGTGGACATGTGTGGGATCTGTTCCACAGAACCTGTGCCAGCTCACCCAAGGAAAACTATTTAGGCGACAGGGGATGGGGGCGTGGGGAGGGAATAGCCCCTGTCTGGGTTTATAATTGAGGCAATACGCCTATAGGTTACAGAGGGAATGTTGAAGGCCATGGTGCCTCAAGCAAGGGAGAGGGTTCTCAGGCTTCATGTCTGGGCACAGAACAAGGAGAGCCAATCAAGTCCCTTCCCCACTCCTAGAACGACCTCAAAGCAAGAAAGTGCAGCTGAGTCCGATCCCGTGATAAAGGACACTGCTCTGGAGTCATCCTGAGTGACCCAGTCCTGGGCCTCTGGGGAGCCTAACACCACTGCCTAACAAGGGGAAGAGTGTGAAATGCTCAGCCTTGCTTCCCTTGCTTGAATTTCACTTGAAACTGCGAATCCAAAGCTTCGTGGACTGGACGCACGAGAATTTTCTGCCTCGATCTCTTACAGTTTCTTGGGCTCCTGCCACAGTACTGGTATTTGAGTTAGAGGCCTAAGAGGGAAATCAGTCCCACGTGGGTAGATAACAAAACACTCTCCACCTTGGAATCATGAAGTGGAATTTGAATCTGAAGCCAAAAATCCTATCTCTGCCTGCTTCGCTAATTACATAAATTTCCTTGCTAGATTCTGCAGCTGTTTCTATGAATACAGGTCTGGTTCCCAGAAGTAGCACCTCTCATCAAGGGGCACAGGGCACTCATGCCTGGTCTGGAACTCAGACTCTTAAGTGCTGGTCTTATTTCTGTTGACGATGCTAGGCGACCCTGGATTCATTTCATGCTTTCATAAAATGAAGCTAATCACTGCCCTGTGATACAGAGGTATCAAAGAAAAATGAGACAGAAAGGTGTGTGATGTGTGTGTGTGTGTATTGGTTGTGAACAGGAACTAGCAATAAAGGTTAAGTGCAGAACCCTTACAGAGGGCATTGGAAGAGAAATAGGGCTATAGCTGAAAATAAGTATATATGCAGCTTCTTTTAGAATGTTCCAGATTTCACTATGGGAAGGATCGTCAAGCTTCACAGATATCCCCCCCCCTTATAAACTGTTTGACCTGGGGAAGAACAACCTGATATTATGGGATGCATTTCCCCCTCTCTTATCTGACCCAGAGCCTCACCTGCCTATCTGACAACAATGTCCATCTTAGCTTTCATGGAGAACAGAGAAGTTAGGGGAAAGATTTAGCTGAATAACCATGAATTTCCCCCAAATATGTAAATTATTTCAGCACAACTGTTTCTAAATTGAAGTGTAAACTGGTTACTCCACGAAGAGCAAGTGCTCTGTAAAATTTTGCTGCTTTTGTTTCTTGCATTCCTTTCTTTTTTAAAATAAATTTATTTATTTTATTTATTTATTTTTGGCTGTATTGGGTCTCCGTTGCTGCGCGCGGGCTTTCTCTAGTTGCGGCGAGAGGGGGCTACTCTTCGTTGCGGTGCGCGGGCTTCTCATTGCGGTGGCTTCTCTCGTTGTGGAGCACGGGCTCTAGGCACATGAGCTTCAGTAGTTGTGGCACACGGGCTCAGTAGTTGTGGCTCGTGAGCTCTAGAGCGCAGTCTTAGTAGTTGTGGCACATGGGCTTAGTTGCTCCGCAGCATGTGGGATCTTCCCGCACCAGGGCTTGAACCCGTGTCCCCTGCATTGGCAGGCGGATTCTTAACCACTGCGCCACCAGGGAAGCCCTCTTGCATTCCTTTTAATAGAAAGATGAACAAGTCTGACTAAATGTGGCTTCCACAAATTAGTACTGTATTTTAACAAAAATTAGACTCACAATTAACCCGTCTTGATGATATGGAGTGATTGGGCAAAGAACCTAGAGACCTACTATGGTTAAAAATATTGAGGACTTTTTATATGACACACAGATGAACCAATAAAAATGTGACCTCTTGACATCTATAAAAAAAGATATCTTGGGTTTCTTTCAGTGAAATATTTGAAGGCTTTAAAATTTTCAACAAAGCCCAGCTGGTTTATATGCACAAGTTCTAAACCCTGAAATATTCCCATGGTATCTAGTTTCAAAGAATTCTACTGCTGTAAACTAGTGGACAAACTAAACTGGTAAGAGATTTTTCTTTTTAAAAAATTTGCTTTATTTTTGATATAAAGTAGTATGTGTGACAAGTAAAAGTTGAGAGGAAAAATGTGAATTGCTCTGGTGGGAAAGGAAAAAGAATATCATCGTGATCCAAATGTAGTAAAAATTATAAAAGCTAAGTTCCCACTCTGAGTGAAAAGTATACCAGAGACTCTCCAAGGTTTTACATTTAGTTCGAATTTAAATATAGTCACGGTGTCACACATTTAGATTCTAGAGCTCAGAACATCATTTTTGAAGTTCCCTCTTTAGATCACAGCCCCTGTAATATATTATTTTTGTGAAGGGACAGACGGTCTGACCTTTCTTCACTCAGCCTGCCTAGATTAAGCTCCTTTAGCCTATGATTTGGAAGCCAATAAATAGCTATGTGGTGATTACCTACCGATGCTTTGTTATTTTTCAAATGCTAAATTACCTTTAATCAAGGCCTCCTCTTTTTTTTTTTTTTTTAACTTTTGTTTTATAGCTCTACTTATTCCTATTGTTCCCTCTGGAGCTAACTACTAGCAGGCTGTCCTGCAAAAACACATGTTCTTCTCAGTGGTGAATTTTCTTTTCCTGCACTCCTCCAGGATCAATTTCACTTTCCACTCATGCACTTTCTCTAACCCCACCTCCTCAAGTTGCATGTAAGTTTTCATTTTTTCTTTTACCTCCAAAGAGTCTTAAGTCTCTGAGTTCTTAATGTGTCAAAGTGTTGCAAACTTACTGGATGGTTTCTACCAAAACCGGGGAAAGTAGTTGCAGTGGACAACTGCACTTAATTTGCAAGTAACAGTGTGGAGAAGCACCCTGCCTCTTCTGACTTAGGAATTGAGTTTGTAAGGTCAGTGTGACATGCCTGAGAAGTCCCAACGAGCTCCCAGTAAATCAGTCTGAAGGTTCTGCGTGAACAACATTCACACAATTGTTTACACTTCCTGTCTCGGAATCAAATTCCAGTCACTGCAGTGAATCCTGACATTTTTGTTTAAACTTCATACCTGAAAAAAAAAGTTATTCCCTCAGAAAGGCAATAGGAGGCAACTGTTCTTTCTCTCCCTAATGTATTCTCTGAAAATACACATTGACTTCAGCCAGGTTTTCACTTTCAAAGGGACAGAAGCATCAGGTTGCTCCTGAGTAGATCTTGTAATAGTTACTACATGCTGGCAGCATCCTGCCCAGGGATGCTCTCTCAGCAAGACTTTCGCCTAAAATCCCTGACTTTGGAGTTGCAAACATTCTCTTTAGCCAGAGCAGATACAGCGACATTTGGACTTTTCATAACCTCTCATTCTAGAGTTTATAAATGTAGGAACCCACCCTTTCCTCCTTCAAACCAACAACTATGATTAAACCCTGGAAGGAAGGGATGGGAAGTGTGTGAGTACATAGCCCACCAATGACTCAAGAGTCAGAATTTCCGAGAGAAAATATCTGATGGGTTTTTCTAGGCTGTGATGGGAAGGAAGAGAAGAGTTTTCCTCAGGGCGTCTCACAAGGCAGAACAATGTAAGGCAAAGTTAGACCTAATGTATAAAAAGCATCTGGTGTATCCAGCACGCTTTAACCTCCTAACCTTGTAATCATTTGGCACAGTGGGAAGAAATTCAGAACAAAACTATGCACTCAATATCCTTTGTGTGACTGTAACTTGGATCCTTCAGGATGGCCTTTGGGGCATCGTATTGATGGTAGGAACTTGCTCTCAGACACAGCTTGAGGTAAGGGTTGGAGTGGCTGGTCACCAATGAGCTTAACGATATGTTCATTGAAGCTAACTTTCCAGGAGAAAAGAATAGTTCTGTATTTTAGAGATTATTCATCTTAAATACTGTAGCCACGTCTTTGCTAGATTGCTGAGTTGATTCTCCTTGCTGATTAAGCAAAGCAACAGGAGAGTAAATTATTACATTTTCTCAAATTTGAAAAGTCAAAAAATGAAGGATGCCATATTCAGAATAAATCTAGAGAGCATGTTACTTTTTTAAAAATCTTAAAAATTAGGATTCAGAATGAAAAATTAAACAGGATTAGTCTCCATTTCATCTACTCAAAAATGTTTCATTTTGGGGGACTTCCCTTTTTGGAAGGTGGTTAAGAATCCACCTTCCAATGCAGGTGATGCGGGTTCGATCCCTGGTCCAGGAACTAAGATTCCACATGCCGCAGAGCAACTAAGCCTGTGCTGCAACTACTGAGCCCGGGTGCTGCAACGAAAGATCCCACGTGCTGCAACTAAGACCCACTGCAGCCAAATAAGTTTAAAAAAAAAATTTCATTTTTATCAAGCAAAAACTAGTTAGGAGGTTTCAAATTCCATTATAGAGGTTTTGGCTTACAGTTAATATATTCAGATAAAATTACTACTGACCTGCAGCCCTGGGTTCTTTTATTACTCATGCGAACTATTAAATGATACCTTTATTGAGTTTTCATCCGTAAGTATTATTTAGCAGGAGATCTCAAATAAGGAGTAACCCTAAATTAGCAAGATTTTCAAAAAGTTATGATGAGGGCCTTCAAATTACAAATTAGTACAGTAAACAACATAATTTAAAATACAGGGAAACTTATTAAACAAATATTAGACTATTTAACTTTAATTGAAAGCATTTATCACAATATTTTAGGGTACCTACTGAAGCATTGAAAATATCTGATTTTGGTGAACATGTTTTTTTGTAACATATAAGTAGATTAAAAGTTTAAAACTGAAATAGTTTATAAACTAGGACATCCATTACAATTATAGTATTTAAGA
Source organism: Balaenoptera acutorostrata (assembly GCF_949987535.1). Taxonomy (NCBI): domain Eukaryota; kingdom Metazoa; phylum Chordata; class Mammalia; order Artiodactyla; family Balaenopteridae; genus Balaenoptera; species Balaenoptera acutorostrata. Next base: position 18,219,102 of record NC_080084.1, on the reverse strand, counting down.
TTCTAAGACTAAAAATGTTGATGTCCAACCACATAGTCTCACAAGCACTGGAATAGTTACTGAAGCAGGGTTGTAGCAGTAAAAACTGGATACAGTACATTACGGATGGTCGTCAACAGAGGGCTAGTTAAATGATTAGGATATAGCCATATAGCAGAATTCTATACAAACTTTAAAAGAAATTGGGTACATCTATATCCATTGACATGAAGACATGTACATTGTATATATGTATATGTATATTTTTAAGCAAGTTGTAGAACAGTTCACATAGAAATTTGTGAACAAAAAATAATGTGTTTATGTAAATATATACAGAATATATAAAATATGCTAGTAATTGCATAGAAAATTATTTGAATAACCATATTAGCTACCTCAATAATGGGGGAGTTTCACTTTTGAGTTCACTCGATTCTATATTTGATTTTCTAAATGGGATCACGTAGTATATGCACAAGTTTTTTTTCAATTTGCAAAAAAGAGATTGATACAATATAAAAGGGTTCCCTTATCTACATATTAAAATATTAATAGTGCTTACTTCTCTATATTTTTCTTTGTTGATCATTTGTATTGTTTATTTTTTCCACACTCTGTATGTGTAACTGTGTAATAAAGAATTAATTTTTAAAATGTTAAAGCAGAGAACAGAACATTCCCAGCAGAGGGAAAATGTACAAAGGCAACAGAGTGGGAAGGAAAATTCCTGAGTGTGTAGTGCCCCAAATAGTTCCAAGCCTTATTATTAGGTCATAAGCTTAAAGCAAATTCCTCTTACCAGCTAATTCCCCACAGCAAAAATGGCAGCAGCTTTTCAGATAATTGATGAAGAGGCCCCAAGTGGTTGCATACAGCCATTTCTTACGCATAATAAAGATACAACATTCATTTCATTTCATATCAGAGCTTACAATCAATCCGATTTTTAAAAAACTGATATTTGACTGGGAACAGTTCAGCTTGTTTCTCACCGCTGCCTCCGTATCCCTTGCAAATTAAAACCGTCGCTTCCTTTACTGAGAACAACCTGTAACTTCATCAAATAAAGATGCTTTAATTAAGGCTTATTTGAGACATCATTAAAACCCATCAAATTTATTGAGTCATTTCTTTTGGATATATATTTATAAACTCAGAACTGTTGTGTTCTATCCGAAAACCTTGCAAATGAACCCAAAAGAATGATTAGTGCCTGTCAGGAAAAGCACACAAACTTGCCAACCATGGTTAGCAATGACTGACTACTATCTGCCGTTTGAGAGTACGTCTTGGGGACCAGGATGTATACTGCAGAAAATCTGGCATAATTGCCACTTTTTACAGGCACTGCACTTCTCCAAAGCATGCCTCAAATTCTAGCACTGTCTCTCACTCAAAGCAACTCAGACACCGTATTCAGTAACCTGGAGGAAAAGTTCATCCTGTTCAATTAATAAGAAAGTATAAAAAGTGAGCCGTCTATAACATCCCATAGTAATAGACACAAGACTATTACTTATTATTACACTAAGTAATATTACTTATTATTACACAGTCATCTTTTTCTGGGTAAACCTCCAGAGATCTATTCCTTCAGGAGCAGGTCTGAATAGCACTAGCATTAATACACACCACACACACACACACACACACACACACACACACAGTTAGGCAGCCCTACCACTTTCTTTTCTTTCTCTTTTAAAGTAATTAATTTTAACGGATAATAAATGCCAATAGTATAAAATTTAAGCGTCTTCCCCTGACTCCTGTCATTCAGTCACCCGGATTTTCTTCAGATGGTTTTCTTTTCATTTTACATTTTTAAATCTTTGATACATTTGAAAAATACTTTGGAGTAAAGAGTGGGCTAGGGTTCAACTTTATTTGTTTCCAGATGACTGCTTAGGTGCCTCAGCTTTAGGTATTGAATGATCATCCATCTTTTCCTCCCATGTTATGCAGTGCTACATTTAATACCATCTAATTCCTGTATTTGAGTCAATTTCTAGACTCACTATTCAATTCCATTGACTTGAAAGTATGGATGACGGTTAAGTTCTAGAGCCTGAACCCTTGGGTTAAGAATCTCAGTTCTACTGCTTACTGGCTGTGTGACCTTAGGCAAGTTGCTTAAACTCTGCCTAAATTCTTCATTTATAAAATAAGGAAATGAATAATCATAAGATTATTGAGGGATTGAACTATTTAAGAAATGAAACACTCAGAAAGTACAAAGTACTTGACATAACATGCAATACATATTAGTGATCATTACTCTTAAAACATACTGTTGTTGTTTTTATTGGTACTTCATTAAATTGATGGATTAATTAAGGGGGAACTGACGTGTAAGTATTGAGCCTCCCCAAGTAAATATCACGTGCTTGTTTTTATATATTCAAGTCTTCTTTTGTGTCAGACATATACCCACAGATCTTTATCCGTGTTTTATAAGGATTCACATTCCCCTCTCTACAATTCATCTTCCCTGGATATTTCATCATCATATGATTCCAACCCCTGTAATTCTAGTTATTACCTCACAACCGCCTTGCTCCATCTTTAAACATCCCTTATCCAGGACTCTTAACAGAGGACCTTGACTACAGCCAGTCCTTAATGGAGCAAATTTTTCTATTTCTTTAAAACAATTGAGATTCAAAATCATGTACCAAGGCTCGAGCATTTTTAAGGCTGGCGTTTTCTCTAGTGAAAAGATTTCGCTATTGAAATCTTTTTCTGGATGTGAAGTCTGAGTTTATAGAAAGTATCTTGAGAAATCAGACCTTTCAATACAATTTTATGCTTGAACCCTTTAACTGAGTTTTTGTTTCATGGGCATTAAACTATTACTGAAAAGCATGGGTCCTTTAAAGTTCAGGGAAAAGTGTTTATAAAGATCTAAGCCTGAGCTAAGACAAAGCTATAGCCAGAGGCCTGGTTTCCTGAGAAGGAAGGAGCTCCCCACTAATCTGTCATGCTTCTGTCTCACAGGATATTAAAGCCATCCCAGGCTCCTTTCGTTTACAGCCAGTCCTGTGTCTGACAATCTCGTGTCTGTCCCAGTGAGCCACATGACCAGGGTTCCACACCAGGGCTCCTCCAGAGCTCCTTGTAAAGGACCATATAGTAAGTCATTAGGGTAGGGGCGACAAAGAAAAAAAGAGAGACAATGAAACCCTGATTATTACCATCCTTCCAATCACTGTCTAATGTAATTAGAAGAAAGAAATATACCTTTAAAGGAATAATTGGGCCTGCTGGACAAGCCATTACAATTATTATTCTCTGTCAGTTCTCCTTGGTTATGACTCCTTGATTACATTTAGGATGAGATGAATTTTTAAAGAAAACACTCATTAAACTTTTTCTAATTAAAAAAAATAATGGTTGTTGAAAATAGATGGCGTGTAATAAAAGAAGATCCTCCCCAGACCCAACCCACAGTCCTGTCTTTCCTATATGTTTCTCTTAAGCTGCTAAGAGGGTTGGGGGGATATATATTCACACACACACACTCACACACACACACACAGAGTCCCCTACATACAAACGAGTTCCGTTCCAAGAGCACATTCGTAAGTCCAGTTTGTTCGTTAAGTCCAGCAAAGTCAGCCTAAGTACCCAACTAACACATTCGGCTATATAGTACTGTGATGTAATAGGTTTATAATACTATTCACACAAATAATACATAAAAAACAAACACAAAAAAACAAAGAAAACATTTTTAATCTTACAGTACAGTACCTTGAAAAGTACAGTAGTACAGTACAACAGCTGGCATACAGGGGCTGGCATCGAGTGAACAGGCAAGAAGAGTTACTGACTGGAGGAGGGAGAGGAGGTGGGAGATGGTAGAGCTGAAGGATCATCAGCAATAGGAGATAGAGGTCGAGCTGCAATTTCACTCACGCCAGACATTGATGGCACAGGTTCTCGTTCAATACTGTCTATAAAGATACTGTACTACTGTACTCTATACAGTACTGTACAGTACAGTACACAAAAGCACAACCACTTGTAGAGGATGCATGCACGTGACAATGTACGCCAGACACGTGAACTAACTTACATGATTGGACATGCAAACGCACACTCGCATCTTTGAAAGTTCACAACTTGAAGGTTCACATGTAGGGGACTTAACTGTACCTACATGTATACACCCCAGACTGCAAAAGACATTTAGGTGGTGTTGGTCTTATGGCCAGTACTACACCCTTCAGAGACAAATGGCTGATCTAATCCTGGCCCAGAGCTGACAGATCTTGGGAAATGCCTGTTACATCCTTTGGAAGAGTTCTATAAACAAGCGTTGTGGTTACCACCAGCATGGAGTCTCAATTTCAGACTTTTCGAGTAATTCACTTAGGCAAGCCTTCCCAAACCAAGTGCAAACAAGAGGCCCGATGACCCTGTTGACTGTTAATGGAGCCTTTGGCCTCACAGTCACCTGTTTTATTCCAGCCCTAGCCAGTCGGGATGTAAGTTTGTTTATATCTCATTCCTTCCTACTTACAGATGTTCTTCCAGCTGGTGGGAAGGCTGACCGAGTTTACATATCTCTTTGCCTTTCTGAAGATGCAGGAAAAAGTCATCCACCATCAAAGAGCACTAGAGTAACATTAATGTTGTCTGTGTTTGTCTGGGGAGAGTGAAGTTGCAGTTGGGTCTGCGTAGAGCCAGGAAGGAGGACACAGATCAGATTGTGTAGAATGAGGTGAGGAGTAGACGGAGAGAGGACAAATATGAAAATTTTTACGAACTAACGGTCAGTTGGTCTTTGCTTCAATAAAGGGCTAGGAGGCAAGAGAAGAAGTTGAGTCAGATAGTTTGTCCCTAGGAAAGAAAGAGATTGTTTCAGAGCGAGTTCTGGGAGTAGGAAATGAGGCGATTATTAATGCTTAGACTATAATGGGTCAGCTTAGTCGCACTGTTTTGGAATTTAAGGGCAATTAAAGGAAAAGAATAGGGTTCATATATGAGCAAGAAGCTAGGAAAAAAGAGCTTGATTCCTGGGTGGGATATGAATGAGGAAGTGCAAATGGAGGGGCTTTGAAAGTTTGTTTGAGTTAAGCTTTGTCAGGAGACTAGGAATTAAGACTGTGCCTTCTGTACTTTGTTTCTGCTGAGAGATTTCCAATCAGCATCATAAAAAAATATTATTCACATTATTACTGATCAAACTGGGTGTCCGCTGTCCAGGAAATGCCTGGAAGAGTAAGAAATGAGAGCATCAGGGCTAAAAGCTTAAGGTTAGGTCTTTAGGAAAAATCCTCTTAAGTCCTTTATGAAGAAATGCCAGCATGTGTGTGCCCCATTTATGTATCATGTCACCTGCACACAAACACACACACTCAGGGTTTAGTTGAAGTTTCTCCTTATAGTCCCTGCTTGGCTGTTGGTGGCCTAGAAACCTAAATTGGGTGTGCTACATCCCTGACACCCTCCTTTTCTCAGTCACAGAGGATCCCAGCAAACGCCATTTAAACGTTAGCCTCAGTTGCAGTAGATCTGCTCCTTCACACACTTCCTAATTGTGGAATATCCAGATGAAGCATTGTCAGCATGAGCCACAAGATCTGAAAATCAGCATGAAAGAACTTCCGTTTCTGATTTCAAGATTTGAGGTTGGTGATGGAATAAAAGCTGTGTGGATAGAACAATTTGGGTCACAAAGCTGTTAGTACCAAGAAGCACTACATTCATTTTGAAAAGGGGAAAAGAAAATCCATGCATACTAATTTAGCTTCCCTAAATTTGCCATTCTTCAGTTCTGCCCTGGAGATTTATTTAGGTCAGGGTTTTTGGTTAGATCTCTCACTCCCCCAGGAGACTGAGATTGTTATTTAAAAGCTCAGTTCTGAGGAAGAATCCCAGAGATTCGACTGATGTGTTCAGTTTCTATTATAACCTCATGAGGAAAAACATTTTTTTGACTGAAGTGTGGCTCCTAGACACAGACCTGCAAACCCACCCTACGAGACAAAGAAAAAATATATACATTGCGAGCTGGTAGATTGATATTTAACACTGTTTAGAGGATGCTAATAAAAGCTCTTGCCTTCATTTTGCCTAGCATGAGATTGATCATCCCAGAGAGATTCCAAATTTATACCACATTCATCGTGTTCTTTCATTCTTTCTAAATTCAGTGCAGATTTCAAAGTGTCATTTCGGAGCAGGGCTATATTAGGACCAGGTTAAGTCAAAACTAACCAGGAATGTCCTGTCACTTCCAGATTAAATTTCCTGGTTTGCTTTTCCCTCTGGATCTCTGTGCTAAGGAATATTAGAAACCTTTCCATAACCCTATCTTGGACTTTATCCTCCCAACTTTAAACGTTCTAGTAGTATGAGCAATAGAAATATGACACAATTTTTTTAAAAAAACATAGAACTGAAATAAACATGCATGCAAGTCCCATGTCTTAGATGCTATGTAATAGGAATAAACTTTAACGTTGGAAAGTAGATGTTCCATTACAGAGTCAAATTACTATTACTACTATTATCATTATCGTTATTATTAATATCATTTACCTTTTCATAATGCAAATGAAGGTAAAAGGAGGAAATAGGTGTAGGGGATTGCTTTGAATGACATAAATTCAGATATTATAAAGTTAATGGTTTTTATTTTCAGTATCACTAATTCACTAGTTTTGGAACTTTTCAACAATAACACTACAACAGAGGATAACTAGTGCAATAATATCATAGTAGGTTGAGAAGCCTAAACAGATAAAACACACGCACACAGATACCCCCAAAACAGATTTTGAGTTAAGGTTTCAGTTCCTATTTCTTAATAAGTTCATATATAAGTAAATATTGAGCCCTTTGTAAACATAATCTATTTCAATCCTCGCAACTACCCAAGGAGGTATTATTATTGCCATGTCATGGATAAGGAAAATAAGATTTGAAAATAAAGTAACTTTTCCAAGGTAAAGCAGCAAATAAATGGCGGTTTCGGGATTCAAATCTGGACCTTGACTCTAAAGTTGATTTTCTTATCATTATAATAAGCAAACTTTCTCCAGGATTATTTCACTTATAAAATGTTAGTTACATAATATTTAATACCAACAAGAAAATATATGTGAATATAAATTATAAAGTATAATAATATAGCAGCCACTAACCCAAAACCCAACTGAATAACTAGAATTACCTTTTCTGTTAAAGCTACCCATGCACTCTTCACTAGCTCATCTCCTTGCCTTACCCCAGACACTATCACAGTCCTGAATGTTGAATTTATTATTCCCTTCATATTTTATGAAATTTTTTTACCATGTAAGCACTTTATTTTTAATGTTGATATTTTACCCAACATTGTTTCAAAGATTTGTCCATGTTGTTGCATGTAGCTATGGCTCACTTGTTTTCACTGCTGTGTAATATTCCACTGTATAAATATGCCATTTTAAAAGATCTATTCTCCAGTTGATGGACATTTAGGTTATTTCCAGTTTTTCCTAATACAATGTTACTGTAAGCATTCTTGAGCTTTCTGGATGCACAGATGCAAGAGTTTCTCTAGGGAACAAATCTCAGAGCAGAATTACTGGATCATAGCATAGTCAGTATTCAGCTTTAAAATGAATGTAAAATTGCTTTCCTAGGAGGTTGAACCAGCAATATATATGGGTTCTCATCTTTCTAACACTTGGCATTGCCAGACTTTTCCATTGTAAATCTAGTATATGTAAAGTGGTAGCTAATTATGGTCTTGACTTGCATTTTTTTATTGCTAACTACTTTAAGCATTTTGTCATGTGTTTACTCACTATTTGTTTTCTGTGCCTTTCATATCATCTAATTTGATTAATTTGTGCTCTTTTCTTTATTAATTCCTTTGTTTTGCCTTCTTTGAGTTCATTCTTTTGTTCTTTTCATAAACTGGGTGCTTGGGACTTCCGTGGTGGTGCAGTGGTTAAGAATCTGCCTGCCAATGCAGGGGACACGGGTTCGAGCCCTGGTCCAGGAAGATCCCACATGCCACAGAGCAACTAAGCCCCGTGCACCACAACTACTGAGCCTGTGCCCTAGAGCCCTCGCATGGCAACTACTGGGCCTGCAAGCCACAACTACTGAGCCTGCGTGCCGCAACTACTGAAGCCCGCGCATCTGGAGCCCACGCTCTGCAACAAGAGAAGCCACCGCAATGAGAAGCCCGTGCACCACAACGAAGAGTAGCCCCCCACTCACTGCAACTAGAGAAAGCCTGTGCGCAGCAACAAACACCCAGCGCAGCCAAAAATAAAATTAAATAAATAAATTTATTAAATAAAAAAATAAACTGGGTGCTTAATTAATATTTAGCCTTTCTTCTTTGCTAATATAAATAATTTAGCTATATATTTCATCAAATACTGGTTTCCATTATATTTCACAGTTTTAAATATGCATTACTTTCACTATCATTCAGTATTAAATTTTTTTCAGTATAATTTCTTCTTGAATCGTGAGATATTTAGTAGTTTTTTAAATTATAAGTAAAAATATTTAAAATATACATTGACATTACTGATTTCTAACTTAATTGCATTTTGGCCAGAGAATGTGGCTGTTCTGGTTATCTATTTCTGTATAACAAACTACCCCAAGACAGGGGCATAGAATAAAGGCAGTCACTTATGCATTTTCCTCATGGATCTGGGAGTTGACTGGACTCAGCTAGGCATTCCTAGGCATTCCTCAGGGTCTGTCGGGCAGTTGCAGTCAGATGGTAGCTGGAATTAGGATCTCCATTCACATGACTGGTGCCTGGGCTGGGAAAACTCAAAACAGCTGTGGGCTGAAACAGCTGGATTTCCTCTGGCATCTCTCACTCTCTGGCCTTTCCATTTGGAGGCTCTAGGGACTCAGGGTAGCCAAACTTCTTACGTGGAAGACTCCAGAGGGAGCAACTGTCCAAGAAAAACTTGCTGAAGCTACATGACCTTCTCTAACCCACCTTGGAAGTAAAGCAGAAGCCCTTGTGCCACATTCTAGTCATGGAAGGTCACAAGGACTGCCTGGGTTCCAGGAGAGGAGACAATGATGCCATCATTTGATGAGAGGATTGCAGAAGGTTTTGTGGCATGTTTTAAAACCACCACAGGAGTTGATATGATACCACTTCTTTAAAATGTGTTGAGATTTGCATTATGGCTTAGTATTTATATGGTCAGTGGTTTGGTTTTGTTTGTTTGGTCTTAATATTGCAGTGTTGAGAATGTATATGTTCTTATTGATGGGTACAGATATATCTATACGTGGTCATTAAAACTTTCTTATTTTACTTTTTTTTTCTTTTGTCTGCTCAACCTATCCAGAATAGGTTTCAAGTCTGTTGAAATCTCTCACCAATATCATATTTGTCAGTTTCTCCCTCTAATTCTACCAATATTTGCTTTGTAAATTTTGAGGTTTTTTTATTAGAGGCACACAACTTCAGAACCACTTTATTTTCCTCATTAAATGAGCTTTTTAGTGCTGTGTAGTAACTCTTCACCATTTATAGTCCTTTTTGATTTAAAGCCTTTTATTTCTATTTATGTAGCTACCCTAATTTTTTTTTGCTTAGTATTTGGTTGGTATATTCTTTTCTATGCTTTTACTTTAAGCCTTTCCATGTCCCAATCTTTTTAATGTAACTCAAATAAACAATATATAGCTGGCTTTTTATCTTTAGGAGACCAGTGTAATCTACAAGTTTCAGCTTTTAAGTGGCAATTTGAGACCGTTTATATTTATTATTATTATTATTACTGATAAATACTGACATATTTGAACATATATGCCCCCTTATCTTGTGTTTTTCATTTGACCTGCTCTCTCCTATGTCTTTATGCTCTGCCTTTTTTGCCTCAAAACATTTAAAAATCTTTGGTTTTGTATTCCAGTTTTTCCCTGTACTAATTTAGAAGTAATGGACTATTTCTAATCTAGAGATTATTCTTGAAATTTTGCTATGCATACTCAGTAAATAAACACAAGGACCTTAGAACACTCTACTCCAGTTATTCCTTCCTGACTTATTGTTGTCTCTAGAATTGTCTTTTTTTAAGCTCCACAAATTAAACTTGTTATTATTATTAATAATAATATTTTTATTTTCCATAGAAGGGTTTTTTTCCCAATTTACCTGCATTTTACCAGTTTCTTTGCTCTCCATTCTTTCTTGAATCTCAGATTTTAAGGTCATTTTCCCTTTTCTTTAAGTATATCTTTCCAAATCTCCATTAGTAAAGTTGTATTGGTTGTTACCTCCCTCTATTTTTATTTATCTGAAAATGTTTTTCACCTTCATTCTTAAAAGATTGTTTTTCTGGGCACATACATCAAAGTTAACTTCTCTCTCTCTCTCTTTCTCGCTGTGTGTGTCCCAACTTGAACATATTCCAATGTTCTCTGACTTGCATTTTTGCTGTCGTGAAGTATGCCATCAACCTAATTGCCATTTTCTGTAGGTGACCTCTCTTTTCTCTCAAGTGCTTTTAAGCTTGCTTCTTTTTATAGTATTCTGTAGGTTCACTAATTGGTGTCTGGGTGTGGATTTCTTTCTATTTATTCTGCTTGGTATACTGTGTGCCTCCTGTGCTTATGAATTCATGTCTTTCATCAGTCCTGAAAAATCCTCAGTCACTATGAACTCACATTGCCTCTGTGCTCCATCCTCTATATTCACTTCTTCTGGGACACCAAAACACTTATGTTTGATCTTATCATTTGATATTCCATGTTCACCTAAAGCCTATTTTATATTTTTTAATAGGCTTTGTATTTTCCAGCAGATGTAGGGTCACAATAAAATTGAGAGGAAGGGGAAGAGATCTCTCATATAACTCCAACCCCTCCCCACATGTATAGCCTCCCCCTTTATCCACATCCCTCACTGGAGTGGTACATTTATAACAACTGATGAACCTACATTGACACATCATTATCACCCAGTGTCCATAGTTAACACTGGGGTTCACTCTCGGTGTTGTACATACCATGATGGGTTTGGACAAATGTTTGATGATATGTATACACCATTATAGTATCATACAGAGTAGTTTTATTGCCCTAAAAGTCTTCTATACTTCACCTGTTCATTCCTCCCTCCCTTCTATCGCCTGGCAACTACTGATCTTTTTCATAGTTTTGCCTTTTCCAGAATGTAAAATAGTTGGGCTATAAACGGGAAAGAACATGTTTGGGAGGTGGGAGAAGGAAGGTGAGAGAAGAAAAAGATAAGAAGAAAATACAACAAAATATCTTGCTCAGTTATTGAATGTTATGGGAAATGAAATTTATATTTAAGAGCACTATGCAAATAAAGAGTATTGTTACATACCAAACAGATTAGATAACGGCTCAGATGTCGCAGGTTGTAGTGCATAAAAGCAAGACAGCCAGCACGCGCATTGTCATCTTTTTATTAGTTTGGTAGTTGTTTTAAAACTGTTTGTGTCATTGTGAGGAAAGGCATGGGTCCAAAATGTTCTATAAGTAATACTTTGGGATGGTGGTTTTGTATTCTTTTATAATAATCGCAATAGGTTTCTTGGAAGGGAGAATAAATTTAGAAGAGTGACTAAGTGTATGAAAAGTGGAAAATTACTCTTAGTGAAAAGTGTGAAAGAAATCACACAAATAGAAACATTCCATTTAAAAATCCAGGTGGGGGACTTCCCTGGTGGTCCAGTGGTAAAGAATCCGCCTTACAACGCAGGGGATGCGGGTTTGATCCCTGGTCGGGGAACTAAGATCCCACATGCCATGGGGCAATTAAGCCCACGCACCACAACTACTGATTTCACGTGCCTCAACTAGAGAGACTGTGTGCCACAAACTACAGAGCCCACGCACCCTGGAGCCCGTGTGACGCAACATAAGATCCCACATACCTCAACGAAGATCCTGATTGCTGCAACTAAGACCCGATGCAGCCAAAAATAAAAATAAAGTAAAATAAATAAATAAATAAATAATAAATCTTAAAAAAAATAAAAATAAAAATCTGGATGGGAAGATTAAAATCAAAATATGATTGGCAAATTAGAGCAATGACACAGAAAAAAAGGAAAAGAGGTCGTTTTTAAGAAGGTCATTTGGGTGCAGCACCTTGAAATTCTACCAAACTAAACTGCATGGCCTGAATTTCTTGAGCAAGTATAGGGACCACACCACATACCTCGTGAGGCCTCAGTGATAGTCAAGAGAGTTGTCCAGGAAGGAGAAAAGCTTTACTTACGGATTTCCGAGAACAGGCAGGCGGATTCTTAACCACTGCGCCACCGGGGAAGTTCCGGAAATTATCTTTCTAATTTTTTTTAATTAGAGAAACCAGCTCTCATGGGAAAAGAGTTCTAACACAGCAGATGCAGTCCTGGAATTTGCAGCAGCATGCTCAGTGGGGCACCATGTTCTGTTTTGAATTGGTATGAGGCATGGTGGCCGACAGAGTGGATGCTTCTTCCTTTCCACCATTTTTTTTAATTAGTAGAGTTTTTGAAGGTTGGATATGTTAGAGCCCTATACAAGGAAGTGAATGTGAATATAAGTTCAGGTTTACACTGTAAATCAGGACAAACTAGAACCTATAGATGGCTGAGGAGACCAGAGAGAACATCTGGTCCAATCCCCTCATTTTACATTCTAGGAAAGGTGAGACCTGAAATCCTGCTCCAAGCTCACATAGTTTGACTTTAAAGCCCTGGTCATGATTATCATTGCAGAGAGACCCAGATTCAAGTCCTTGCTTCCTCAGTTATTAGCAGTGTGAAATCAAGCAAGCTACTAAGTAACCTCTCTGAGTTAAATACCTTATCTGTGATAATGTTTACCTCCAAATTATATTATGTCTTCAACCTAAAATCCTTAGCTAAATGATCCAGTATCCTTGTTTTGTCATATAAATTATATCTATTTTTATTTATATGTAATAAAGTATAATACTGATATATCATATATATCTAATATATATAATTTTTAAAATAAACCAAGGAACAAGCGATATTATTATGTGAGCAACTCAAGGTCACTGATAGTATCTGTGACCAGGTCAGGAACATGATTTATATCAGCATTCTTTCTTCTACACATGCATGGACTTAAGGACCCTCACAGATTCATTTTTCTAACTCAGACCCGGAAAACTCAGTTATGAAATTTACCTTTATTATATGTTTGTTTTGTCAACCCATCAAAAAGATAACAATAATCAGCACAGGAATAGCTGTGAGTCCAACAGTAGAATATTTGTATAGGAGAGAGCCAATCTACTCTGTCTTCTGATAAATCTTCAATCGCCAGTCTTTCACAATTCATGATTCTTATTGCCAGGGCTATTTTTAAAATGTCTAATTTGGTGCCTTGCAGTTCCCCCCAGTACAGCTTAATTCAGCTGAATCCATGAGAGATAATTGACTGAGTTAGTTATTCATGAAAAGCCAAGCTTGACAACTTACTGCAGCTTCATTCTCCTGTTGGCCATTAAAGTAAGTTGATGATCTGGAGCTGTGTAGGGGTTTCCAGAAATAACACTATAATGGCCAACATGCTGTATTAGCAGCTGAGAAAAAGAATTGTTTATTATTTTTCAGGCAGTTGCCCAAACCCATGCCATAGTATTTTTATTTTAGGACCCAATCTGCTATGAAGAAAAGCAACACATTACAACTCAAGTGAACACAAAACATCTCCTTAGTAAAAACAAACTCATGAGTGATTTCACACAGATTTTCAAAACTATGGAAACTCAATGCCCCTAGGTCTCCAGCTTTTACACTGACCCTGCCAACCTTTTGCAATCTTTATGGAGGCCTTACTCTATATACGGCACCTGTATGTGATGCTAGAGTAGATAGAAAAATCAAATAAGACACCTAGAATGTTTCCTTGAGTAAATAATGAAACCTATAACTAAAGCAGGAAATCCTACCTGTTAAGTGACCTTGTTTTGCAAATTGATTTTGTGTCTTAGCATTTTTGGCTTCAAACCACATAGAGAAAACTACCGAGTTAATCATTAAAAAAAACAAATAAGATCTTTGAATTTTGTTTGAATCTTGTTAATTTTTTAGTATCATAAATAAACAAGCTTAAAAGGCAGATAACAAACTAGTAAAAATATTTTTATAATAAATGACAAATGGTTAATATTGCTAAGAAAAGACAAAATGCTTCATCAAGAAAAAGCTATGAGATTAAATAGGCAAATCCTAAAATTACCACTGGTTAATAAATATGAAAATACTCAACCAGTATAACAAAAGGAATGGACACAAAAGGACAAATACTGTATGATTCCAGTTATATGAGGTACATAGAATAGTTAAATTCCTAGAGACAGCAAGTAGAACAGTGGTTACCAGGGACTGGGGAAGAGAAGAATGGGGAATTATTATTAAATAGAAACAGAACTTCAGCTGGGGAAGATGAAAAAGTTTTGGAGATGGTTAGTGGTGATAGCTACACAACGATATAAATGTACTTAATGCCATTGAAATGTACACATAAAAATGGTTAAAATAAATTTTGTTATATATGTTTTCCTACAATAAAAAATTTATCCCATTTAGTATTCAAACAAATATAGACTTAAACAATAATGAGATAATATATTTTTGCTTATTAAATTAGCAATAGAAATGGAAATTATAATGCTGGCAATACTTAACATGAAGAGAAATAGGTACATTCAAACACTGGTAAAAATGTAAAATAGGTACATACTTTCTAGTTCAGAGATATATATCAAATGTCCTAATACCCTTTGACCTCTTAATTCAAAGTAAGTGAATTTGCCTAAGGAAATTTTCATTCTGTCTTTTTAATTTCTTTTAAAAATTTATTTATTTTTGGCTGTGTTGGGTCTTCATTGTTGCACACAGGCTTTCTCTAGTTGCAGTGAGCGGGCGCTACTCTTTGTTGCGTTGCACAGGCTTCTCATTGTGGTGGCTTCTCTTGCTGCAGAGCACGGGCTCTAGGCACGCGGGCTTCAGTAGTTGTGGCGCACGGGCTTCAGTAGTTGTGGCACGCAGGCTCAGCAGTTGTGGCGCACAGGCTTAGTTGCTCCGCGACATGTGGGATCTTCCTGGAACAGGGCTTGAACCCGTGTCCCCTGCATTGGCAGGTGGATTCTTAACCACTGCGCCACCAGGGAAGTCCCGGAAATTACCATTCTTGCTCTTTAAAATTTATTATACAAGGATGTTCACTAAAGGAAAAATGGTGAAAAATTTAAAGTTCAACATTTAACTTATTTGTTGCGTATCCATAAGAAGGAATATGAAGCAACTATAAAAAGCTCTATTCTTCAATACAGCAATATTTTAAGTGCAATAAAATATTACAAACAATATATTCTATGATCCCAATGCTGTACAATAAAATATCTGTCCTAAAAAACGGACTGAGGGCTTCCCTGGTGGCACAGTGGTTAAGAATCCTCCTACCAATGCAGGGGACACGGGTTCGAGCCCTGGTCCGGGAAGATCCCACATGCCACTGGAGCAACTAAGCCCGTGCGCCACAGCTACTGAGCCTGCGCTCTAGAGCCCACGAGCCACAACTACTGAGCCTGCATGCCACAACTACTGAAGCCCACGTGCCTAGAGCCCGTGCTCCACAACGAGAAAAAAGCCACTGCAATGAGAAGCCCGCGCACCGCAACAAAGAGCAGCCCCCGCTCGCCACAACTAGAGAAAGCCCGTGCACAGCAACGAAGACCCAACGCAGCC
Source organism: Balaenoptera acutorostrata (assembly GCF_949987535.1). NCBI lineage: Eukaryota > Metazoa > Chordata > Mammalia > Artiodactyla > Balaenopteridae > Balaenoptera > Balaenoptera acutorostrata. Next base: position 18,203,389 of record NC_080084.1, on the reverse strand, counting down.
AAAAATAAATAAATAAATAAATAAATGTATTTATTTATTTATTTTTAAAAAAACAGACTGAGAAGAGAGACATAAAAATGTAAATCATCTGCAGTTGTCTCTGGTAGTGTGATTATGAGTCTTGTTTTTTTCTTTATACTTTCCCTATTTCCTAAACTTTTTAACAATAAATATTTTATAATCATAAAAGTTAAATAATAAGAAAGCAAAATATTAAATATTATTAGTTCTTATAAAATAATGTTGTCCATCCTCAGCTTTCAATAAATTATTTGCTACAGACTCAAAAAAAGAAAACTGTACAATTGAGGTTAATGTCAGAATAAACAAAGAATCAAAAGCATGCCATTAAAATTGGCTAATTCAGTGGGAAAGTAGCCCAGTTTCTTTTGTGGATTCAAAAAGGATCGCGATTTTTAGTTTTCTCTGGCCTGATATTTGTGTTGTCAGAGGCCACTTGAAAGAATCAGAGCAGTCCTCGGTGAAGCTCAGATGGCAGTTGGGGGTGGCAGAGGCTCTGACTAGGTGTCCCGGGGTCCCTTCTCTGCCATTTTGAGCTGTGAGGCCTTGGGCTGATCAGCTATCTAAGCTATTAAATGAAATAGCCTTTCAAAGGAGATTCTACTGTAAATATTGTAATTATCTCAGGAAAGCATGCCCACTGATTTACCAAATCAGGATTATGTCCAACCCACCAGTGAACTATGACAGAACTGTATCTATTTCTACTTTCTACCTAAGAGCTTTCTTCTCCAAGCCCTCTTTTTATATTCTTTTTTTTTTTTGTCATTTGCTCAAGTTTTTTTTTAATTGAGATATAATTGACATATAACATTATATTAGTTTCAGGTATAAAACGTAATGATTCAATATATGTATATATTGCAAAATGATCACCACAGTAAGTCTAGAATAAGTCTAATTAACATCCATCACCACACATCATTGCAAAAACTTTTTTTCTTATGGTTAGAGCTTTTAAGATCTACCCTCTTAGCAACTTTCAAATATGCAATACGGTGTTATTAACTATAGTTACTATGCTCTACATGACATCTCAGGACTTATTTATTCCTGTTCAATTTTGTTTCATCAGCACACTGCCTTTCTAGGGTTTAATAAATTGTTGTTGAATGATAAAAGTTCTGTGCCAGGCTAGATCATATTTGGGGCTTAAGTGATTATTCAGAAAGTAGATTTATATCACATTTATGCAGGAACAAGGGACTCCCCGCTCTGAACTAAAACTATCACTGACAGATTAAGTTAACCTTCCCCATATTTTAAACTTCACTTGTTCAAAAGATGTAGTCAAAAAAAGGTCTGACTGAATAAGAGAGCTATTCTAGGTAAAATTAAAAGAAGGCTAATTTATCTCACCTCCTAAACCCTTGCTTTTTCTCCTCTTTCACCATCCTACACCCCTGGCATCTGGGTTTCAAATATTTTTGAAAAGACTAAATAAATACCAGGATAGACGGTGGGGAAAGAACCCAGACTTGGTTCATGGAAGCTTAACCATAAATGAATGTTTTAAGGACAACCATTAAATTTCAAATTTAATTATTTCTCTGAATTGGATACTGTTTACAAATTATTTTAACAACTTTCTACTATTTGTCATATTTCCTTTGAATATTACAAATAAAAAACTATTTTCCACACTCATTTCACAATGCTCCATTGAACACAAATTATATTACAACATTTTCCAAGCATCAGAGTCTTTTAGTTCCTGTGGGAGAGAAATAAATTTCCAAAGAGATTGCTTGGCTCCTATCACTAGAGCAGAGTTTAAACTAGTTGCCCCAGGACTAAATGAAGCCCAAAGTTGAAATTACTTGGTATGTGTTTCAGTTTTTTTTTAATTAGTGCCAGCATCTAAAAACTGGGATGTGTGGTATAAAAATTTAGAAATCTATGGGCTCTTGAAAAACAATCTCTAAACCCAGAACAATGGGTTGCTGTGTTAACACAGCCAAGAACCAAGTGAGCCTGAGTGGCACTGCTTCTTGGAGGGGTTCTGGGTTCCTCACTTTTCACCATCCCACTGTGACTTGCTTCCCTCACCAGCATTACCTGCCTGAGTGCCTGTAGACACCTAAGTTTTATTCCTTTTTTTTTTAATGGAAAAAATGTGGAAAAAAATGCAAGAGGACAAATGCCCTTGGACAATATCAATGATATCTCATAGTAATCATTAAAATAGAGTAGGAACCAGAGAGTAGCCCACTTAGCCACTCAGCCTTCTGTCATGCAGCTTAGGAATTCGCTCTGTGATTTTTGTGGCCTTGGTAATACAACACTTGAATGTGGAAACATCCATGTAGATGACAGGGCACAGCTATCCTTGTGAATAGCTTTCTGAAACTGATGCTTCAGCTGAGAAGAGCATGGCAGGAAGTGAACAGCAGCAGCGCAGGTCCTCATGTCAAATCTTTTTCTGTTGTTTTTTTTAACCTCCGTTGAGAGCAAATACTTCACAGCAGCAACAACAGTAGCAACAAAACTTGGTGTAATTTGTGACGGCTTTTTATTCTCATGTATTGAAGGGGTATCAGAAGACCATATATACTGCGGGCTGGGAAATGTGCTACATTAATCTCTGCCTCTTACAGTCCAGTGTTTCAATACCCAAATCTCATGTCATGCATCAGCTAACAAACCCAGTCTAATGGCATCTTCCAATGACAGACAAATGAAACCACGGGTGATGAGTTGAAGGTTAAATGGAGAGGAAGGACTCTGCGCTGTCCTGGGGACCCTCCTTCATCTGGAAGGGACCACTGTTTGTTTAACTCTTAATGACTTTTCACTTCTTCCTTCCCCCAGTTTGTAAAGGCTCCTCAGATTCACAAAGGTTGAAGTCAAGGTCTTGTTTTGTTTTCATCTTCTCCTGGATGATTAGTTAAATACTAATTGCATAGCTTAGTTTGATGTGCGCACTTAGTAATATATAATAATAATGTCTAGCCTTGTCGAGTGCTTATTATGTGCTAAGCACTAATGTGCATGAGTTTTTTCAATCCTCATTAAAAACCTCATGAGATACGCACTGTTTAAACCTGTCTTTTCAAAGATGAAGAAACCGAAGTTTGGGAGGCTAAATAATATGTTCATCACACAGCTGGTAAGTGGCCTGTTCCAAAAGGCCTGCTTTCAACCATATTCTACAAGTGTAGCAGTTTTCAAAATGTAGCATGTCCATTTCTAACAGGAGTAAGAATTTAAAAAATAAAATTTGGGATTTGGCCCAGGTCACAGGCTGTGTCAATAAACCAAAGAATGGAAGAAAATGATGAGATTCAGGGGAGGTCAAATGCAGACCAATGCATCACCAAGGAAAATGTGCCGGGAATTATTATTACTAGGTGATGAGCAATCCATATCACACAAACCTCCAGAGAGAGGGAATGAAATGAGAGAAAATCCAGAGGAGACAACGTCAGTGATCAAGGAAAAGGGAATGAGGCTTGAACAAGAAGAGACAAAAAGATTAGCAGGTTTTATTCTGGAAAGATGAATACTTAGTGGCAGGTGGTACATCAAGATTGCACAGACTCCTAGAAACCTAATTCACTTAAAACACAACTTCACCCAGCTAATAATAAATATTAAGAATTTATTCTGAGAATTGATATGCTTTGGAGGAGATGCTTAGAATATCTGTAACTTTGAGGTTTGGATTGTTAATAAATAAGGGAAGTTAGTGTATAAGAGAAGTTTAGGTGGTATACTCCTATTTCCTAAGTTCGAAGTACGCACTGCAGCCTGAATGAAGATTTCAAAATGCAAATCTGATCCTGGGATGCCTTCTTCCTTTACAGTGGCTTCTCACTGTTTATTGCTGTTAAGGATTTTTAAAACTCCTCAACACAGTCATACAGGGAATTGAAAGGTCTTGCCTTTACTTTTCCAGTATCCCCTGAATCACATTCCCCTTTGCTGGCAACTGTGGGTGTTTTGACAGTTCCTCCAGCTCCCAAATTTCAGAGGGAAGCTCCCTCTTCTTGTCTTCCTGGGCCAGGTCAGGTCCCCACTTCCTGGGGCCCTCACAGCACCGCTTTTTCATAAGCCCCTGTTGCTTCCTCAGTAGATTAAACTCTGAGCAGGCAGAGGTGGGCCTGCCCTTGCTTATTTTGGTGTCCCCAGCAGTTCTAAGTAGGTAAAAGCCCTGGAAATACCTGTTAAGTAAAGGAGCCCTTTGCCCTCCAGAGATGCCACTCTTCAGAGCCCAATTCTGGTTTGGGTAAATTAGGAAGTCAGTGGTGAAATGGGTGTTTTTATTTTGTTTTTGAAAAAATGAGGTGAAAAAGAGTCTTGTGTATGTCAACTAAGACACAGCTATGAAATCAATACATTTTAAACTATAATCAAGAGACTAAATTCTCCCATTTGTATTTAACCCCACTTAAAAACAGACTCTGCTCCAAGCTTCCATATCCCCTCCCCTTTATATATCTCCATCTAAGACACTATATATATTTCACTTATTTATTTTGTTTATTGTGCATCTTCCCCACTAGGAAGTAAACTCTAGAAGGGAAGGGATGTTTATATTTTTTGCTCCCTGCTATATCTCCAGAGCCTAGAACAGTGTTTGGCACGTGGTAAATAAATGCTCTGGATATATTTGTTGAATGAATGAGTTTAGGTTAATAGTTTTCTTTGCGCAGCGGTAATAGGCAGAAAGCATCAATTAGCCCCAAAGGAAATTTTCATGCAATCCTGGTCTGAGTTTTTAAAAATCTTACAAAGATTATAGTCAGTTGTGATCTTTTAAAATGAGGCTTCCTTTTATATCAGGGGTCCTCAAATTACAGTGCACCAGAATCACCTGAGGGCTTGTAAAAAATGCAGATTCTCAACATCAGAGATTCTAATTCTGCAGTCTAGAGTCCACTCTACCAGTTCCAGGAGCTGCACTGGGTTGTGGCCCAAGGGCCTTGGTTTGGCAAACACTGGTTCTGACTGCACACTGCAGAGTCAGCACGTGCTGAGTATAAGTTGTCCCTCTCTACCACAGTGTCAGTTATTTACATTTGCTCTGTACCCCTGTGCACCTTAGCAATGAATGATGACTGTCCCAGGGACAGGTACTCTTCTCCCCATTTTACACATGACGAAACACTGATTCACCCCTACCTCCCCACTTCGCCTCCGTTCCCAGGAATTTATGCGGTTCCCATCAGGATGAAAGGCAGAATAACAGAGGTAAAAAAAAAAAAAAAAAGTGTGCAAAGCTACCAAGAAAAAGATGAGGGGGAAAGTGCGCGGTGTCCCAGTGTGGAGCCCAGACCTCCCCAGCAAGTAAACGCCTCCTGGGTCCAGCCTTTGTCTTTGGCCCCAAGGCCGATAGTTGGAGAATTTTAGGGGCTTCCCCCTGCAGACTTGCAGGCCGGAGGAAAGCATTCCAGCCCCTGGCGGAGGAGGAGCGGGGCGGGCGGAGCTAGAAGGGGCGGGGCCAGGGGACTGCCTGAGGCGGCGGCGGGCAAGCCGGGCCGCGGGGAGGAGGGGAGGGGAGGTGTCTGAGCTCGAGGTGGGGCGGGGCCGGGAGAGCGGGGTGGGGCCTGAAGCCTGCGAGAGGCTGCTGCTGGCTACCCTGGTAGCGGGGAGGAGGCGAGGCGCAGGGCCTGGTCCCTCCACTCAGGGGTGGGCGCTGCGGGAGGGCGCGGCCGGCTGGCTACGCGGGAGGCAGAGCTCTCCAGCGGCTCGTGCGAGGAAGCTTCGCTCTGGTCCTGGCCATGGCCAAACTCCCGGGAAGCCAGCGGTCCCGGGCTTCTCGCCCAGCTCCCTGAGCGCTCTCCCTTTTCGATATCGGGCAGACACCAAGTTCTTTCCGGAGTGGCGAGTAAGGATGCGCTGAGGACCGCTGGGTCGCGCGTCTCGGGTGCCGCCGTGGGTCCGGGCGCCGGAGCCGAGCTGCGTGGGGCTGCCTCGATTTCCCCACTGCGCGCCCGCTGTCCCCCGCCGCACTTGATGTGCAGAGAGAAGCCGGACACCATGATCCTAACACGTAAGCTAGACTTGTGCCTTGCCGTCAGGCCGGCCGCAAGAGCCAGCTGCGGAGGGGACCCGCCGCGGAGGAAATGTCACCCTGCCTTGTCAAGTCGGTGCCTGACGTTCTGTGATTTTGCAGCGCTTTCCGAGGAGTCTCGGAACCGAGTCGCTCGAGTTTCTTGGAGTGGAGGAGGTGGAGTGTGGGGAAAACAAGGGTCGTAGTTCGGAGAGGGAGGTCTTAATCTCGGGTAATGACCCCTGGGGGCCGCAGGCCGGCGCGCCCGGTGGGCTCCGGGAAGGGCTGCGGGCTGGAAGGCGACCGTGACTGATGAAGTGAAACCCACAATAACTTCCCGCCCGGGCTTGGGGAGCAGGCCGGGCTGGGGGCGAAGGGCCGGTCTGGGGTCGCAGGACCCGTTGGCTTTCTGCCCAGCCGCGCTGGCGGCCCTTCTATTCTTATTCTAAATCGCAGGCGGCGGCCTCTGGCTCTGAGGGTCGCGGCGCGACCTTGTTTCTACTCTCCTCCCTTCGAGGACCATTCCGGGCTCGGTACTTGCTGTCTTTCACCATACAAGTCCAAAATCAGCGTTGACTCCCTTGAGAATCTTATTTAGGGATATTTAGACCGTAGTGACCCTTGGAAAGTTTTTTTTTTTTAACTACTTTAAAGTAAATTCACCAAAAAATTGTTTTAATTTCCAGCCGTCTTTGTTCAAGTATTTTAGACTCTGGAAAATAACTCAGGCTTAGCCAGGAAAGTCTCGCTTTGGTGGCTGCTGGCCCCTGGAGAGTGTTGAAGGTGTTTAGCCAGTCCAACATGTGGGGCGCCTGCTGGAAGGCTATGCCTTCACGTGCTGGGGCGTTGGATTGGGTTTCCTAAAATGCCCCATGGAGACGCCCACGCCCTTGGCTCGGGAGGAGGCGCCCGCGCGCCGAGAGTCCCGGGGCCGGCGAAAGGAAGGAAGCGCACCGCTCGATCCGGCTTTTTCCGTAGCGAGGCGACGGCCTTTTGGACCCCTGGCCCCCTCTGTGTCCCTGTCCCCACCTCCAACGTCGCGGGCCGAGCCTTTGATCCTTCGGGAGGAGTTACACCTCTGGCCACGGCAAACCGACGCCGCCACGTGTAACTTACTGTCTCCGCGCTACTTCCCAGCGCACAGCCCCTGTCTCTAGGGGAGTCAGAGCGAGCCCGGAGTGAGGCCGGCGGGGTGGGAATCCTGGGTCTGCAGCCTGCTTGCTGGGCGAATCTGGGAATTGACAGGACCTCTCTGTACCTCCTTCATCTGCAACATGGGGGTAATAACTGTTTACTGCGTGGGGAGGTGCTGAGGATCAAACGAGCTAATACAAGGGCTTAGCCCAGTGTCTGGGACTGATGTTCAGTACCCAATTTATGCTAATTAGTGTAGAAGTAAACCCCTGCATATAGTCATTAGTCTGTACTGTGGAGAAGAAAACCTTTCTTCATGCTTGCGTTGACTGAGTCATTTTACACTCAACCTGGTTAGCAAATGGGTACATTCTTAGGATTCAGAAGCTGCCTCAGTGATTGCCGGTGAGATGGAGGAATGCAGTCCAGGCAGAGCCATCCGTTATGCAAAGATGCGTGAGGGCGGAATATATGACGCACTTGGATGGAAAAAAATCACAGCTATGGAGAAGGCAGAATACTGAGTCTCAAATTACATTTTTTTTTTTTTTTTTTTTTTTTTTTTGCAAAACTCTGTTTGCTGAAGGGATGAGGGAAAATAATAGCCCAGCAGAACTCTGGATGTAAATCTATCAGCAGCTCCAAGAGGTTGACTAATTCAGCATCCATCTGGACTGCAGGCTGGTCCTCCGCAGAGATAATTTGCCGAGCATAAGTGTGGAATTAATGGAGGCACTCAGTGCCATCTTGGCTTGCAGACTGCAGCAGATGGTCCGAGGGGTGCCCCGTAAGTCAACAGCCCCCATAATAGAACTAAAGTCCTGGGAAATGAGTGTCAAATAGTTAGCAGATGTGCGTTCAGACGTTATTTGGAGACGTTTTCTGAGAAGATGTTGGCGATTGCGTGTATTAATTTTTATTGTGGCCTGCCAGATTTACAGCGTGGTCCAATCCTAGGTGCATATTTTTTTCATTAGCACTACTGTTCAGAGTTTAAAATGAAGCACAGCAGACTTTCTCTCCCAGCTGTTTCTAAAAGTTTGCTTTTGACAAAAACAGATTTTATTTTATTTCAAGCCACCTTACACCAGGAGGCCGCAACCCCGGGCCCGCGGACCCATACCGGTCCGTGGCCTGTTAGGAACCTGGCCGCACAGCAGGAGGTGAGTGGCTGGGGAGTGAGCGAAGCTTCATCTGCTGCCGCCCGTCGCTCCGCATCACTCGCATTACTGCCGAAACCATCCCCCCACCCCGGTCTGTGGAAAAATTGCCTTCCACGAAACCGGTCCCTGGTGCCAAAAAGGTTGGGGACCGCTGCCTTACACCAAACTTACTGGAAGCTCAAGAAAGGGGGCTGACTTGGTTTCCGCAGAATGAGATTAAGTAGCTTCCAACCTGATCTTTCCCTAGAGTGGATGAGAAACATCATTTCAGTGACTTACTTATGTCTTAACTTCCTAATTGTGGATCTTATGAGAAACACCATTTACCTCCTTAAAGGATGAAAATGTTAAACTGTTAAGCAATTAACTATGGCTAAGTGAAGGCGGTGTTCCAAGTTTTAATACACTGGACTAATCAAAGGATTTTCCTATAGTTCTGGAGCAAAGGTTCTGAGAGACCGGATGCCCCTTTAAAACTAAAGCCTTTTTTTCTTTATTTTGTTATTGTTCTATATTGTAGTTCAAAAACCAAAGACCAAGCAAAGTTTAAGGGCGTTTTTACATTAAAGGGGGATGTTTGGTTGCTTCCGGAAAATATACCAGATTAATAGAAAAGCATGTTATGATTAAACAATTTATCACTGTGAAGTGGGTGAAAAATGTAGATGGTACTTAAACTCTTCCTTGTAAAACTAGTGTGGGGCTTTAAAGAAGGTATGGGAGGCCCCAGTGAGATGCCTTGCAATCAGAAGCTTGGTGGGATTCCAAGAGGTGGTTTTAAATACAAAAATAAGTACTTGGGTTTCCCTTGGTGTCCCCATGGAGATTTTAAGCCATGATGCAACGTTCAAATGAGAGTGGTATTTTTATGACTTAGGTGGGTAAATAAGCAATTTGAAAATATTCAGGGGAGGGTGATTTGGTTCAGAAGAGTGGGGGCATCCAAAGTACAGTGGGTGAAGTGAATCGTACTTTTCTGAAGAGAGCCTTGTGCTAGACAGGATGGTCCAGTATTGTAAACACGCGTTTCTCATGCTTAGCTCTCCTTCCTAGCAACAGGAAGACGGAAATGAGGCCATGCAAAAAAAAAAAAAAAAGACCCTGAAGGTTCCAGACAATACTTGACCCACCCTAGCATTCACCCTGTACAACCAGAGGACTTGCAAAAGTAAAAATAACTTCAGATGTTTCCCCTTCCTCCCTGGACATTGCCAAATCGCTGAAGACCGAATTCTCGGTGCTTTAGAACATTATAGCACAAGCTAGCCCATGGTGCAACCGGCAGGGAGGCTCACGTCATGCCAAGCCTGTTGAAATTATAAAGCAGACCTGTGGAGAAGGGTGATTTTCATTTTTAAAGTTGGCTTAGTCTAATGCTTAGAATTATATGAGTTGGAATCCAGTGGAGGAGAGAGAATTTAATTTCTAAACTTAGTCATTTCTCTGAGTTTCTCTGAGTGCTCATTCTAGCTGGGTTTACCTGTAAGATACTTACTTTGGCATTGTGGGGCTACAACACAAAGGAGTAATCTATACAGCATTCAAGACATCAAAAATTGTCCTCATTGCTGGTGGTCAGGGGGAACTTACACTCAACCATAAAGTGTAAATATCCAACACTGTGTCCTAAAAAGCACAGTCCCAAGTGCCTCTTTTCCATGGCTGTGAAATTAGGAGGAAAATGCTTTTCTGCAGTGGATTTTCACAACTGTCTGTGTATCTGATTGTGTGGCCATTGTGTAGGGAGGAGTTCCGGGACTTGAGGGTAATTCTTACTATTTTAAGAAGGACAGTGCTGTAGGGTTAAAATATGTTTTATAGGAATGGATGGCTGGAGTGAGTACAATCAGTGGTGTTTTCTTGTCACCTCAAATTAGTCAGAAATCTAATTAATGTAAAAGGGGTAAGATTCCCAGCTGAGAAAGGCTCTTCCTGTCTGTTTGCACTTTTCCTTGTGGGAGCCTGTGTTGTTGTTAAGGATTATCATGATCAATGATAAGTAGGGTGTAGTCCTGCTGGGGCTTCTTTAATTAGGTCTACTGTGTCTTAACATTTTTTTCACTAGCTATTCCCTTCTTGCCATCATAATTAACAATGGGTAGGAAGAAAGTCTTGAGTTTTTAGCCCATATATATATAGATAGATATACATACACACATATATATATATATATTTTATAGTCTCATAAACAATAGTCATCCTTCTCTAGTGTGGATACTCCTTTTTAATTTTTATTAAAAATCCACAGACTTTTGACAGAATAGTAATAACATTATAGAAGCTAAAATTCATTGTGAAGTTTGCTTTCATTGTCACATGTAATCTTCACAGCAACCTCACAAAGTAGATATAATTATTCCCATTTTACAGATGAGGAATCTGAGGCTCGGAGGAGTTAAATACCTTTCCTGAGATCACCTACTGTACATGATAGCTAGGATTTCATACAGGTGTGTGTGGCTGTAGATTCCAGTTATGGACATATATTTGGCAGGAGTTGATTCAATTGAGGAAACAATATTTGGTGGCCAAATAGAGCCTTGCAATTACTTTGCAGTTTCCTAGGGGGCTTGTGCTGGTAGGTAGAGAGCTGTAATGTTAGGGTCCCAGGTTGACAAATGAGTGGTTTCTGCGTCCTGTCTCAGGGGCCTCATGAATGGAGAACTCGAGCCTCTGTCTTTAATATTTGGGGAAGGGGGTTGGGATACCATTTTCTAGCCCCTATTGACTGTACTGAACAGTGCTTTCTTCAGTGAAAGTATTCCAAAATAATATTTCTAAGGGAAAGTTTTCTCCCAGACGTCACTGAAAACATTTTGAATGGCATCTTGAAAAGGCCTACCTACCTGGAAATAATGTTCTTGGGCACCAAAAGGTAAAATATTATTCCTCGCTAAAGTCAAGCCAACACACAATGGGAATCATTCTCTCTAATCCTTCATCCTTGTTTTTTAAAATGCTGCTACTAGAGTGAGTTTCATAGTGGAAAGTAAGCTCCTTTTCTGTCCACACATACCTCAACTTGATGGCCTTCTCACGTCTTACCCCCTCCCACCCCCAGGAGAAAAATCAAAGGCGAACTGAAGGCTGAGGTCAGTGCATGGAGTCCTCAGATGCCTTTGACACCTCCCATCCATATTTTGTTCTCTTCCCTGCCCCACCTCTGAGTGTCCTGTGGAGAGGGCTGGAGGCTGCTTCCTGCAGCTCGACAGAAAGGCGCCTTCCTCCTCCTTGCAGGAGTCTCTAGAGGATGTCTGAGGGACAAAAGTTTTCCACGCCCTGAGTTTGTAGCATTTCCCAGGCTGCAGCACTTAGGAAGCCAGAGAGGAAGGGACCTGGGAGGTGCAGTCCAGCCTTGCTATGCCCGTTGTCACACTCAGGTGACGAAGTAGATAGAAGATGCAGAAATTCTGAAATCATCTTCACCTGCCCTCCTGAGTTTGGAGAAATCATCAACTCATAAAAGGACATCTCCTCACAACTCCCTTTTTCAAACTGTGTGGCACCAAAAAGGGATCTTGTATTGTGCTTATGCATTCGTAAAAGTCATTCCATGTGAAATTCCAGAACTTTGCAAAGGCAGCCTGGAAAAACATTGCCTCTTCCCTACTGGGGGCAGCTGAGTTGCCTGGAAGTTCAATGACTAGTCCAAGGTCATATGTGAGTTGAATGGAACTTCAGACCCCTTCCTGCCCCCATGTGTAAACAAAACGGGGAAACAACAAAATAAGGATCTTAATGTGTTTGTAGGAAAAATGTATGTTATAGAACCAGTAATGTTCTTAAACTAAACAGATGGACCTGAGTCACATTTTGACCAGTAGATTTTGTGTGTTTGGGGGGCTGGGTGTCATGAGCAATTTTGATGAAAATAATTCTTTAGCTCACCTAGAAAACAGTAATACTTATTTTTCTTACACCTTTCACACAAAACTGAGAAAGTCACATTGAACACAGGCATACCTTGGAGGTATTGCAGGTTCGGTTCCAGACCACAGGAATAAAGCAAGTCACATGAATTTTTTGGTTTCCCAGTGCGTATAAAAGTGATGTTTATGTTATACTGTAGTCTATTAAGTGTGCAATAGCATTATGTCTAAAAAACAATATACATACCTTAATTTTTTTAAATGCTGTTGGAAAAGTGGCCCCAATAATAGACTTGATCAACACAGCGTTGCCACAAACCTTCCATTTTGTAAAAACTGCAGTATCTACAAAGTAAAGTAAAATGCGGTCTGCCTGTCGTGTTTCCTGTTTGAGGTTAGACATAGGAGTGGCTAAAATCTGCTTGTATTAACCAGTATCTGCCATGTTTTTATTTTCATTGGTCTTTGATAAGGCAACTTGATGTTTCATTCAATTCTAGATCTTCTTTTTTCTCTGTCAGGATGCACTGAAATATGAGTGAACAGTTTCTTTAGAATCTCTCACTATTCTCTTTATTTCTAACTTAAGGTTTTTGTAACACTACAATTTGCACAGTATTTTATCTCTCCTGTGCTATAACACTGTAGAACTTAGGGAAAGAGCCAAAGATTGGGGAGGGGTTGTTTAGTAGAATAAGCTTTGCTAACATATGTAAAAGAAAGACTTGATGAGCCTGTCAGTCTTTAATGGTGAAGATAGGGAGGTAGGTGTTATTTTAGGTTTGTGACCAGGTATTTTTGCCTTGAAAAATAAGTTTAAAAGGAAGCGGATTATATAATCCTAAACCATGTACTTCACTTAATGAAAAAAATGAGGCTCAGAAAAATAAGGCCCTTAAAGTTGGTTTAAGATGGTTTCCTTTCTTGAAATTAATTTTCTTAATCTACCCAATTATCATCTTTAAAGGACTTAGTATTTAAAGAGCTATTTCAAATCATTTCTCTTAGTAATGCATGGTTTGAAATGCATAAATATTTGATGCAGAATACTAGAAGTGTGTGTGTGTGTGTGTGTGTGTGTGTGTAAATGGAAGTTTTTTTTGCCCCACCCCAGATTGAAATGAAGTAGAAAGATGTGATGATGCAGTATCCATTTCCTTAATAGTTTATTTTCATTTCAGTTTGACTATTTTGTGCTGGATAGTAAGTGCCAATTTTTGATTCATTGGGAGATGTTTTCTGTTCCTGGAAATAACTAGATCAACTCAAGTCTGGAGTGCCTGAAGGCTCCTGGTCATGCCTGGGCTTAAATGAATACAGAGTTGTTTGCCTTTGCAAGGGAAGGGCATATATTTTTTGATATGAGCTACTTGCTTTTTCCCGGTTTGTGTGTTAAAAACTGTGTTTTGCAAACACTTGACCTAAATGATCCCCAAAGGGGATTTCAATTCATTTAACTCTGCATTGCTAGAGTGTGGCCTCCTGTGCAGAATCTCAGGTGTAGGTTTGCCTTGTGTGTCCCAAGGTTTCCGTTTTTCGAAGCAGAGCCATTTATTAAGTTGTCATCACATCATTGGGGGAAATAGGTCCTTTTTTCCCCCTTTATGTTATTTCTAGGAATGTTCTTCACTAGAAAGCAACATATCTGCCTCCAAATCTCAAGCAGGAGGGGGGAAAAAAACTTAAGAAGAGAACTCCCTCAAAACTCCCAGTTCTTACTTGTACTGGAAAACAGTCTAGTGATTTAAAAGTGAGGGTGATCTTTGTAGGCAAGACTGCAGTGTGCAGGAAGTTCTCTAACCGGGAATGAGGCCTGGGTGGCTCTGGACCTTAAGCAAATTACCTAAACTTTGGACCAGCTTCCTCATTTGTAAAGAGAAAACATGAAAAGTTCCAAGATGCTTTCCACCCCCCAATTCACTGGTTAGGTAGATGCCAGGATGGTGCTATTAACTGAAACACAAATGTACAGGATCAATAAACAAAGTACAACTCAAAGTTTTCTATGGGTTGAAGTGTTTTCTTCCTATAAAGACTAATTTTAGTTTGAGGGTTGTAGATATACATATGCAAAAACACCTAGGGTTTTGAGTTCTCTGTAATATGAACATCGGCTTCGTAGGACAAATAAAGAAATTGATCTATTAAGAAGCAAATTAGATACTTCAGCAATAAACCAGTAAATTTACAAAATTGGAGAACTCAAAGTAGTTACTATTGATCTAATTTAAGGAAGAAGGATGTCTCCATGTAATTGATGATAAATCTGGAAAATTAACAGAAATGGAACCTAGTCTAAAGGTTGTCTTAGAGAGCAAGGGAAATGGGCATAAAGGAATTCCTAGAGTCAGAAACTCAGGGGATTTACAAAGCCTATAGCAATCCCACATTTTACAGATGAGGAAACCGGTCCAGAGAGATTATTTTCTTAAGGCTGCTTAACTAAGCAATGGATTCTTTCCTGGACCTATTTTCCTGAGCTGTTACAGGTCATACTTTGCCCCCTTTCTGTGATGGATTATTAGAAGGAACTTGGGAAACTCAGATGCAAAACTCTTACATCTGAGGAAATAGTGTTGGTTGCTCATTGGGGAACCAGGCTAAGGAGATGCTTATATCTGCTCTGTGGCATAACCCGCCTTCCACTGCATGCCTCCCCTTCCTTTGTTCTCTGTTGCAGTAAATTGAGACTACGTACCATTCCTCCACACACACCTGTGCTTTGCCAGCTCTCCGCTTAGCTTATTCTCTTTTATTCCAAATCCCCTCTCCCGCAATCCAATCTTATATAAAAGATCATAACGCCTCCTTAAATAAAGGCTGAGCATTAAAATGAGTGCCCAAGCAGCCCCCTCCCTCTCTCCCCCTCCCACCTCTGAATTCATACGTGTCTTTCCTTTGTCACATCACAATCTCCTCTGTACTATACAGAAATGTTTTAGTTTACTATTTTCTTTTTTTTCTCCTCTCCTTTCTTCCTTCCCTCCCTCCCTCCCTCCCTCCCTTCCTTCCTTCCTTCCTTCCTTGCTTCCTTTCTCTTTAAGAAAAAGCTGTGTGAGAATAGTGTATTTCAAATGGGTTGCTTTGGGAGGTAACAAATAGTATTTTTTAAAATAGAGTGGAAAAATGTAAGACTGCATTACTTATTGTAAGTGTTATTTGGGGAAACTTGTTTCAGTTTTATATATGCTTATATACACACATGTGTTTGTGTACATGAATGGGTGCATATGTACACATATGCATATATGTGTGTGCCAGGTTACAATGTAAAACGTGTTTCTTATGGTGGATCCTGGTCTGAAAAATTAAGACCACTTCACTAGAAGAAAATCACATTGCAGTTTATTTATTTAAGTATGTAATACTTATTTGTCGAGTAACTACTATGTGCGCTACACTGTTGGCAGTGCTTGGGGTATATCAAAGAGTAAAACAGGCAAAGAAACTGGCCTCTTGCGAGTTTGCAGAGGGGTGAGACAAAATAAACGCAATAAATGTTTTGGAAGAAGAAAAAATAAAGCAGGAAAGGGGGCATGGGGTGTGTGAGATCAGTAAGGCTGGATCAGTTAGCCCGAGGTAGATGGGGTGACAGAAGGGGTAGAGGAAGGAGCTGGGACTTAAATACAGGGATCTCAGAAGAGCCCTTAGGAAACCAGTTCATTCCTAAGTAGAGGATCATCTGACATCATGCCCTCAACTGTGAATTACCTTTCCCTTTGGCTTCCAGCTTCGGGGCAGGAACCTGTGCCTTTGATTGTCCCTGAGCACAGCTGGCAGCACAGACAGTGGATGTTCAATAAATAAATATCGAGTTAAGGGGGGAAATGAAGGGTGATTGGCTTCACGTAAATGTGTGGCTGTACTAGAATATATCTAAAGGTGGATTGGGGTCAGCTCCTGTGAGGCCAAATGGCCTAGAAACTGAATTAGTATTGACCAGTCTTCCAAAAGCTTCCTAACTGGTTTCTTTCAGAATAGGCACAGCAAATGTTTAGAATTTTTTTAGGCTTCTGAGGGTAGGAATGTTGCTAGTGGCTAGTCATAATCTTTGCTGTGATTAGATAACAGAAGAGTTTAATAAATATTAATATATACGTTGTGCTATCTGACTTAGCCCAACCAGGAATTCACTTTACATAGGTAACTCCCGATAACCACTCTTTGACAGTGTATGTGTTGAACATTTATTTTTATTAATTGCAAAGAGACAGGGGTTTAAGTTGTAGTTTTTTCAGTCTGTCTTTGAAGAAAGGGAAATTTTAATGGATTCTTTTCCTTCAAACAAATGTATGTGTGCTTCCAATGTGGAAAAAGTAGTCTTTCAGGATATACAAATGAATTAAGAAGCTTCTGGTATTTGCACCTCACCGTACCGAGGAAGGTGGGGGAGAGGGGTTGATGGGGTGCAGAGGGGGAATTGGTTTGCGGCAGGAGAGAGAAGAGATGAAGAACTTGAAGTGTTAAGAGAGCATATGCATCCTGCGAACCCCAAGGAATTCAGGAAGACAGGAGCAGAGCTTGCATTTGGAGACCTTCCAGGAGCGGAATGGCTGGGCAGAGGCCGAGTTAAGACGGCTGTGCGTCTGCTGAGGAGTCGGAACTGTATTGTATGTGAAAGGCAGTGGAGAGTCACGGAAGAATTCTAAGCAGAGGAGTGACATGATGAATTATGTATTTCATACAAATCAATCCAGGGCTCAGGAACCCTTTGGACTAGGATAGGTTTCTTGGGGGCAGGGAGGAGCAAGGGTTATCAGAGAGTTCAGTTGGAAGGCTGTTAGGATAATTGGGGAAGAAAGAGTCTGGGATGAAGGCATGCAAAGAAATGTTGTCTGGTTCAGTGGTTCCCAATCCTGGCTACCTTTACTTAGGAGCTTTCTTAAAAAGATGCTGTTTGGGCCCTCCCTAGACGGAGAAAATCAGAATACCTGGGAGTGGATAGTGGTGGGGGGTTTTAGAAAGCTCCCCAAGGTGATGCCTACTAAGATCCAAGGCTCAGAGCCACTGAGATCAAGTGTCTGAGACTGTGGTTTGCTTCTCTGCCCTGTGAAACCCTGCTGCCCTGGGAAGTTGGGCTGTTGGTGCCCAGCTGTATGGCAGTCCTGTAAAATTGGCCACCTTAACGGAGGCGAGAGAACTGATCATTTGAAGTAATTATTCCTTCCATTTGAAGGAATTTTTGTGACCAGGGCAGGAATCTTGGTGTAGATCAGAAAGCACTGCCTGCCTTCACACAGTTGACGTGCTTCTCCATGGCTGTAAGAACATCAACATTTCTATGGATCTTTGCCTGCAAGTCTGCTATAGTTGGGGGAATCCAAGGAATCTAGAAAATGTTTGAATTTTCTTACATTCCTCCAATTCCTTAGAATTTTATTTAAGAGGTAAAGTCCATGTAGCATTTGCCTTGAGCCCTGATTTCAGGAGCACATTGCAAAGAAGGCAGGAAGCAAGCATGAGGGTTCGCACTGTGAAGGTAGAGCAAAGGGAAGATGGAAGTAATCACATCCTGCTTCGACCCGATTACCATTGCTCAACCGGTAAGATCAGCGAGTTCAGCGGAATGATGACGGGGTTGGGGAATTTCTGTTTAACTTACTGTTGAGAGGTAAGGGGAAGATAGGGTCATCCCATCATGCCAGGAAGCATGCAAATATGGCCTAATGGTTCCCAAGCCTTACACCAAAAGTGTCCTGAACCTCATTCATCTAATAAAACTAATTATTAAAGGTGGTTCCAATAAAAATTTCCTGTTTCCTCCTTCACACATTTGTCTGTTGTTTGCTAAGAGAAAACCCAAGTCTAAAAGTGTCATTGTATTTCCACTGTATTTTCAGTTTCTGATGGCACTTCTGCCTGGTGGGGAATGTTTTTTAAAAATCGTCCTGATAGTTTTTCGTTCGACCACTGAAGGAAAAGTCACACCCTGAGAACTGGTTAGAAGCCTCCAAAAACAGGCATGGGGAGTTAAAGTGACAGCAGTAATGCAACGTTTACCTGGTTTTGTTTAATTTTTTTTTTAAATTTTATTTATTTTATTTTTGGCTGCGTTGTGTTTTCGTTGCTGCATGCGGGCTTTTCTCTGGATGCGGCGAGCAGGGGCTACTCTTCATTGTGGTGGCTTCTCTTGTTGCAGAGCACGGGCTCTAGCCGCGCGGGCTTCAGTAGTTGTGGCACACAGGCTCAGTAGTTGTGGCTCACGGGCTCTAGAGCGCAGGCTCAGTAGCTGTGGCTCACGGGCCTAGTTGCTCCGCGGCATGTGGGATCTTCCCAGACCAGGGCTAGAACCAGTGTCTCCTGCATTGGCGGGCAGATTCTTAACCACTGCACCACCAGGGAAGCCCTGTTTAATATTTTAAATGTTGTTCACTGTTACGTATTTTTTCAGGAAATTCCGGTGTTGCTCATTTCTGCACGTCTTAGCTCTCTTGTTCACTAGGGCATTTGATTGGAAAGGAAGCTTGTTTTCGAGGAGAGCTGGTTGTTTCTCCACTTGTTTCTTCATCTGCGTATCTTGGGGATGATATTCCCAACCCATGTGGGATGATATTCACAACCCATGTGTTAGGATCAGTATGAGGAGTCAAGGAATTCATATGCCTTAAGTACTTAAACTGGGCCTTGTGCACAGTCAGTGCTCAGGAAAAGTTAGCCATTGACAGAATTGTCAGGAGGCATCTGGGAAGACTTCCTAGAGGAGGTGGCGCTTGGGCTAGGCCTTGAAGGATAATGAGGGGATAGGAGAGAATTTCCAGCCAGGGATGTGTGGGGAGATGAGGAAGGACCAAGTTTACTTTGGCTGGGGTATGGAGGGAGTACAGGGAGCTGAACGATTCGTTTGGATGCCACATGGAGAACCTTGAAAACCTAGGGAGATGTTTAGACTTGATTTTCTAAGCAGTGGAGCTCCAGGGAAGTTTTTGCAGGAGAGACGAGATCAAAACTGTAATGCAGGAAGTTTGATGAGGCAGGGTTGGTGGCTGGAGTCTCAAGAGAGGAGAGAATTGGAAACTTGGAGTTTCAGTTAGGATAAGAGTCAAAGTTGTGGCCTGGATCCAGGGAACTAGAAGGGGTAAATCCCTACCTGACCTGAATGTAGACATAGGTTCATTTCATGTTAAATAAAATGGAAATACTGATTTTTTAAAAATCAGTACTTAGATCGTTATCATTTTCACTTGGTAACTGGAAAGGGGTGGGAGTGAAGTCAGTAACTGTCTCATTTATTAAAAAATCAGTGACAGCTTTTTACAATTTTTACAATTTTCTAATTCTGATTTCTATAGAAACAGTGGGTTTAAGTTCTCATTTATTATTATGCAGCCTAAGTTTTCATGAATGGACTTTGTTAAATGTAAACTAGATACAGGCTTGTCTGTTTCCCATGGTTTCATATCTAAAAGAAAGACTTTCTCATCTATTTTAGGGAAAGGAAAAGGCAGGTAAAATTACTAATCTCTGTAGTTCTTGGAAGTGCTGCTTTTTAGCCATTGTAGACCTTTCATTAAATTATCTGCTGAAGAAGCAAACCTTGGCCTGTTCACATCATTTCTTTCTAACCAAGTGGCCCTAAGAAGAGTGGCTGTGTGAACACAGCTTTTTAGATCGATTTTGGTCATTTGGGGGCATTTCTTTTTGTAGTGGTGGAAAATGAATAAGGATGACAACACAGCAGTAGGCATTTATGTGTTCCTGAAGTCACGTGGGGCCTTAAGTGAGTAATATATGTGAAAACACTTTGTGATTTGTAAAGTATTATATAAATTTAAAGGTTTTTTAGAAAAATAATACCTTATATCTTTCGTGCCTCTTGGCATGAAGCCATTTTAATAAGAAATCAGGAACATTCTCTAAATAGGTGGTGATACTGGCTGGAGAATTGTGTCCAGTTAAGGCATGTGTGTGTGTGTGTGTGTGTGTGTGTGTGTGTGCGCGCGTGCGCACGCGCACATGCGCATGTGCACTGATCTGTTGTCATATCTGAATATAGGCCAGAAAGTGTGGACATTGAGAATTTCTGACTACTCACCACTTATTAAGTAAAATATTTAGAAAGCGAATACATTTACTTTTTAGCAATCTATTGTTCGATGTCTAACAATGTGTTGAATGGAAATAACCTCCAGATAGTCAGAAGAAGTGACATATTTAAAATATTTTTAAAAAACAAACCACTTAGCTTTTTTTCTTTCCATATCTATCTTTGAGCGAGGGCCATGGCGATAGAGAAAAAAGTAGTTTCCACATCCTTTAAAATAAAATGTTGAGCTTTTATACATTTTTCCAGCAATATAGTTCTCTGGAAAATGTTTATTTTATGATTTTATTTAAAGCTTCATTAATTCCTTTCTGAAACAAGGTATGGTTATGAATACATGAAAAAATGTTAGCACAGGTAATTCACATTGGACAATTCTATGATTTAGTACAAACATTGAGATTCTTACACATTCATGTCACTCTATCCTTCTTCCCTGAATTCAGTCCTGAATCTTGTGTTTTATGATGCTACTTTCATCGCCACACTGAAAAGATTCATGAAAGTAATAAACCTTGTCATGTCATTTATTGCTTCTCTGCTGCCATAATTGTTTTTGTTTGGGTATTAACTAACTCATCAGAAGATAGCAGCAGACTTTTATCTTTGGCACGTTCGTTCAATAAGGACATTCCTACTTGCTTTAATGAATTTGAGTGTTCTTAATTCTCTTTTCTTTAAAGACTCAAGGAACTCATAAAATAATAGTTTAAAAAATGCTCTGAAACTATAAAGTTACTAGACAAAAGTGATATATAAGTTACTAGACAAAAGTGATATATATATAATTCTCTATGATGGACTGTCCACCTCCTATCTGGCTCAGAGAAGAGATGCATAATGAAGATTTGAATCTGGAATAAATTAAGCAATGTTGAGACATTTATAAATGAGTGACTAGCCTTACATACCTTAAGTACTCTAATGGTCTGAGGAAGGTGGGAAGAGGGTTGAAAGAATATTCTTTGTGCAAACTGAGAAACTAATGACTGTGCAGACCTCCTCTGTGAGTCAGTTTTAACTGGATTGTAAATAAGTGCTTGAGTGAATTTGAACGCCGGTGTCAGTTGCTCTTGGCCTTTCTGTTTATCAATACTATCTACAAGATGTTAACCACGGGGAAGTAGAAGCTTTATTAGGCATCTCAGCCTGCCAAGATTGTGGGGTTTATTGACTTAATGCCCTCCAGGGCCCCTGACCGCCCAGGCCTCTCTCACTGCCTGATGCACCCAAAGGCACACCTTCACAGCCCCTGGGCAGTTACACGCATCCCATTGGGTGGCAGAAGCTCAGTTCCTTTGGTCAAGTTAGTGCTCTTCCAGGGTGTCAGATGTACTTGGTGGCCTTTTATTGACGTGAAAAGTAAAGCAAGTTAGGCCATCTAGGCCTAAAATTAATTATTTAATCCTTCTTCAACTTTCTCATTAAGCCCTATTTTCTTAATCATTTGTAACCAGAACACAGAAGCAGCACAGAGTAACTTACTGCTGGGACTCCAATTTTTTTTTTTTTTTTTAAAGAAATTCACGTTCTTTTATTTATTTATTTATGACTGTGTTGAGTCTTCGTTTCTGTGCGAGGGCTTTCTCTAGTTGCGGCAAGTGGGGACCACTCTTCATCGCGGTGCGCGGGCCTCTCACCATCGCGGCCTCTCTTGTTGCGGAGCACAGGCTCCAGACGCGCAGGCTCAGTAATTGTGGCTCACGGGCCCAGTTGCTCCGTGGCATGTGGGATCTTCCCAGACCAGGGCTCGAACCCGTGTCCCCTGCATTAGCAGGCAGATTCTCAACCACTGCGCCACCAGGGAAGCCCTGGGACTCCATTTTTGTTTTTTGTTTTTTAAAGGAAAGATGGATAATTACATGTATTTTTTTTTAAGTCTGAAAAGATGCACAAAAATCTAAACCATTGGAATAAGTGGATTTTCTTTTTCACTTTTTGCTTATCCCTTTTCAACAGATGTCATCTTTTGCTTATATAACAAAACCAGGGTTTATTAAGGAAGAAGAAGTACGCTGAGTTACACATGACTAACATGTTTGTCTGTCCTCTGTTCTATTCTAGAAATTGAAGCCAAAGAAGCTTGTGATTGGCTACGGGCGGCAGGATTCCCCCAGTACGCCCAGTTGTATGAAGGTGAGCCGGGAATGCCATTCTTTTTTAATGGGCAAAATCGTATCCTTGGTTCATGATTATAATTTTTTTATAAGCTTTGCACTTTTTTTTTTAATTTTTGGCTGCATTGGGTCTTCGTTGCTGTGCGCAGGCTTTCTCTAGTTGTGGCGAGCGGGAACTACTCTTCATTGTGGTGCACGGACTTCTTATTGCGGTTGGCTTCTCTTGTTGTGGAGCACAGGCTGTAGGCGAGTGGGCTTCAGTAGTTGCAGCATGCGGGCTCAGTAGTTGTGACACACGGGCTTAGTTGCTCCGCGGCATGTGGAATCTTCTTGGACCAGGGCTCAAACCCGTGTTCCCTGCATTGGCAGGCGGATTCTTAACCGCTCTGCCACCAGGGAAGTCCCTCATGATTATTATTGATCTATGATTTATTTTCAGACATGTTATTATTTACTTAAATATTTCATTAAGGAAACAGTGTGGCAACCACCCGAAACAGCTAGGACCTTGATAATAACACACCCACCTGTCTCCCATCCCTCTGCCACCCCCTAGCCACAGTAACCATCATCCTGAAACCTTGGTTTATCATTTCCTTGCTTTCCTTTTATATAGCTTTATTGCATTTCCCTAAAATAAATATTTTTATAAAGTTGTTTATCTTTATAAAAAGGGTATCATGCTCTATGTAATCTTGTACGATTTAATTTTTTCATTTATCATTGTTAAGGTTCTTCTGTACTGTGTGCCCTCATAGTTCATCACCTTTGGCTGCTGTGTAATACTCCATTGTGTGGATATGCCACAGTTTATCATATCCACACTCTGATTGGTGGGCATTTTGGGGTTTTTTTGTTTTGCTTTTATAAACTGTACTGTTGGGAACACTCTTGCACTCTTGCGGTACACGTGAAATAATTTATCTTGCGTGTATGCCTAAGAGTAGCATTACTGGGTGATAGAGATGTATGTTCAACTTTATAATGCAAGTTTTTCAAAAGTTCCTGTACCAATTTTCACTCCTCCCTGTAATATATAAAGATCCTGTCTATCCACATGCTCTCAACCCTTGATATTGTCAGACTTTAATTTTTGCCAATCAAATGGATATAAAATGATATCTTATGGATTTTGACTCCCATTTTCCTAATTTTTAATGATAAGGCACATTTCTTTGTGTCATCTGGCCATTTTTGTTTGCTCTTCTGTGAAATATCTGTTGCCCATTTTCCCCTGAGTTGATTGTGCTTTTTTTGATGATTTATAAGAGCTCTTTATTCTAAATACTAAGGCTTTGTTGGTCATGTGTCATAGATATCTTTCTCCACTTTGTCATTAGACTTTTCACTTTTCCATAGATTGCCATTTGATGAATGTTATTTCTCCTATGTTATTCGATTTTTTAATTAAGAAAAAATGGACCTCTTTTTTAAAATCAAGACCTAGGCTGACTTTTTACTAGTTCTTCGTTTTCTCGTTAGCGCTCTGGGCATCGCTCAGATGCTGAGGCTGGTGGTGACGAGCACGTTGAGTCTCGCTCACGCCCTGAGCCTCAGGCTGCCAGGGTGTGCAGTGTGCTCTGTGCAAGGCGAGGGGAAGAGGCTGTTTATTTAAAAGGGAGGCTGACTGTTCTCTACATGAAACCATTAAAAAAAGGCTACAGTTGTGAACTCGTGAGCTCTATTTTATGGGTGATTTTCAAGCCAAGGTTGGGTGGATAGTGAAGTGACTCCTACCTTGAGAATAAATGACTTCCAAGGCCTCTTCCAACTTGAGCATTCTTTGTTTCCTTAACTCTACCGAGATGACAGCACCTGGTGTCTCTCATTCAGCCATCCCTCCATCCATCCATTCATCCGTTCATCCCTCCATCCATCCAGCCATCCATTCAGCTAATCAACAAGCCAGTGTTAATTCTGCACCAACAGGGATGCCCACCACTGTGGTAGACGCTTCATATTTTATAGAAATAAAACAGTTCATACCTCAAAGAAATTGCCAAAAATCTCAAAAAGCAAGCGTAATATTGGTTAATTTACATTTAAAGAATACATCTTTTTTTTTTTTTATCACTTAAGAGGAAGGAGATGCTGGGAGACATTTAGCCATGATGTGACAAAACTGCTGAAAGATCCAGGTTAAATGATGTCACTTCAGTCTTTTCACCAGGGATGTTCAACTCTTCTCACAATAAATAGTGATTTTAAAACGTGTCTTTTGCTCTTCCGTCCTTCTAGCATGATGACAAGCAGCTGCTTCCTGTAGCAATGGCAGTGGGCTCTCAACTGGAGCTGGTGGTCACCAGCATCCTTCGGTAACACATGAGCAAAATGCCATGAACCCGTACTAAGAACGGATACAGGTTTTCAGCTTGGAAATGCTAGCATGGTCGGCAGGGATATAGAGGGGGTGGGGGTGCTCCCCGGAAGCAAACTGGGGCGAGACCACAGAGGTCGTTTTACTTCCCTGGCTCACTCGGCTAGTTTAGTTCCTTACCTCGTTTATAGTGCCTGCCCTTCCTCATTGTAGCCCAGACTGAACGTATGATATTTCTCCATGAAGATGGGTTTAAAATTATTTTATAGTTAGACTATGTAGAATATCTTACTCTTCCTCCATTTCAGAGAATATCTCCAATTCTTTTTCTTTTTTTTTAAGGTGTTTGGTTAACCTGCATGTTTATTATGGTGGAGTTGCTTATCCTGCCTTTGGGAGAATTTTTGACCTGTTGCCGTTTGCAGCATCCCTGTCTCTCAGTAGAGCTTTGGTGGCGGTGGGGTGTGGATCAGCATTCTATTGGATTTTCAGTTCACAGCTCTACTGGAGATAAGGAAAGATAATTGCATTTGCAGTGGTAGTAACATGCTGTCCTTTTGTTCTCGTGTTTTGAAATTAAATTTCCTTCAATTATGTCAAGTTTTGGTGTTGATTTGCTGCCAAGAAGCCCTTTCTTGTGATGTGTATGTTTGCTAAGATCCAGTTCCGGTCTCTGTCTTACGTCTTTCCAAATCCTAAAATGCAGACTGTATTTTCACAAGTTACATTTTGGGGTCCCTTGACATTTATAAGTCCTTTGAAACATAAACCTACTTTTGAAGTTATACTGTACATTGTTCTGAGCATTTATAATTTCTCCCCTTCATCCTACCCCTATGTGCAGTGTGGGTACACACACACCACATGCCATCCCACTCATTCCTTGATTCCTGTTTACCTTTATTTCGGTCCTTGACAATATAAACATCCTGCCCTTAAACCCAAGCTGAAAGATTAAATCCTAACCTGAAGAACTCTGAGAAATACTGAAAAAAAAAAAAAAATGTAATTATTTCACTCATCTCTTGAATTTAGTCCCTACCTATCCTAGAATTTTTTTTTTTTTTAAACAGAATTTTAAAGTTAATTTGGATCAGGAAAGTAAAATACAGTTCTGGGTACACTGAGTTAGGAATTGCTAAAATAACAGAGTTGCTTTCTCAGATGCACGTAACAGGCATGTGAACTTTATGATTTACATTTATTAAGTATTAAAAATATATTTTTTAATATCAGCTCTGTCCTTTAATAATTAGAGTGCAGGTTATCTGTTCAAAGTGAAATACAATTGCCAGCACCTTCAAACAGCTTTATAGTCTGGCTTGCTTCTATTTACTAATAGTTTACATTCACTTTAAGTCTTCTCTTTTATTGCCACTATAGTGGTGCCACTAATCATTTGCCTAAGAGACTTGTTCTATAAGGTAATGAAGAGATAAATCCTGTGATACTGAATTTTACGAATTTCTTCATAAATCTTTAGGCTCTAGCTACTTCATTGGTCTGCCTGTCTTACCATTCAGAGAACAGGATCACTAATCTAATGCTAGCCTTCAGAAAAAAGAATAGACCACAACACTCATTATGTTAGTTTTCAACATTATTTTAAAAAAAAAAAAAGGTACTCATAAGTGTAGTCTCTGGAAAATAGATGACCAAGAATAAGGAGCTCCATACCATCCTGTAAAACCAATGATCCTACGTTAGAAAACATAAAAACATAAGGGACAGTCATGTGCTCCCTAGTCAACCCCAGAACTAGAACATTGTTAGTTACTTGCATCTCCAAAACTACCAATAGCCATGTCTGTTTCAGTATGCAGCATTAGCCATTTGGGGGCCCAAAGCGATTTTTTGGTTCTGTTAATCCTGGTGTCCTGCAGTGCTCTTATTTTGCCTATTCCTGACCCACAGAGTTGCATAGAAGGACTCTTCCTCATGATATTTTATAAGCATTTTACTAGGAAGGCCCATTATTTACCCTAAGTGCTTGGAACACCAAAGAGGGATAACTTGCTTTTATCTAGTGGCAATTCCAGAGCTGTTGCAAATTTCCACAGAGGTGCTGCTGGTCTTCTTCCTCCCTACTCTTTCTGGAGTGTATTTATCAACAAGGGACAGAAAAGGGAATTCTTCCATTGATTTGACTTTTCCCCCCTTTTTGCTTTTCGATTTTAATATAACTTACGTGTTCTTAGAGTAGTGAACTCTTCCAAGGATGAAAGGATTTGGGATTCCATTGTTCTACAGCTGCTTTAGAGCTGGCCTTTTGTTTTAGTGGGAGTTATATAAACTCCTGAAAAGCCATATGGAAGTGCTAGTATTTGTTTAAAAATAGCACATCCTTAATTCTCGTTAGCTTTTGATGTCATGCAAATGGTTGGATTCCATTGACAACCACCATAGTTCTCTAGATCTTTCCTTGGCCCGGTTTTCTGTGACCTCTTCCCTGATCAAATGTGAGCAAAGACACACATGGGAGGGAAAAAACAGCCACATTACCGTGAACATCCTTCTGGTATTCATTCTGGTTTAAATTATAATTTACATAGCAGAGGTCTGTTGCCTGCTGATGTGTTTAAAGGTGGAACAGTGTTTTGAACCACTTATCTTTGACAACAGATAATTTGAGTCTGCAGACCACTTTATTCCAAGCTCCTTTAGGACACTGATGAAATTGTCTTAAGCTGCTTTACATACCCACAGCACTTGATAGGGAGTGAAGTGTCCTGCAAACAGTAAGTATTCAATAAATTACCTTGTTTTTTTTCCCTCTGCTAAACTGGGTTAGACTGGCAAGAGCTTAGGTGCTCAATAAACGTATTTGTTTTTATTTTCCTTATAGATCTCCTGTTCCCCATTGATATTTCCTTGGTCAAGAGAGAGCATGATTTTTTGGACAGAGATGCTATTGAGGCTTTATGCAGGTAAAAGGAAATGTTTTGAGTGTTTTCTTTCTCTTTTCTTCTTTTTAAAGAACATAGTACTTATCACTGATGAGATTGCTTTTGTTCTAAATATGTCAGGGTTTTGATCCGTAAATGGATATAGTGATTTACTTCATTATAAATCATAGGCCTTTTGATTAGAATAAGTAACTTCCTGTCATTTAGTACTGCCATTCAAATAGCACTGTCCTGGGATGTGCTCATATGACTGCTGGAGCAGATAATGTCCAGGCAGTTTGGAAACTTGGAATAGGGGGGTTAAGGCAGTGCAGTTGACTGTGCAGTCCCAGCCAGGTACCCTCGCTGAGTCAGAGCCGCTGTTGTATTGAATGGAAATGACGCTCAGAGGGACAGATGGAAGTAGGGGCTGTGGCAGACTAGAGGCAGGAGGGCCGTTGCTTGAATTCCAGGAAAGCATTTCCTCAACTCTTCAGCTTCCCCAGGCACACCGTCCTAACAATAGGGTTAACTAAGGCTGTAAAGTAACTCAGCACAGCCTTTAACATAAAGTAGACAGGCAGCAAAGGAGCATTGATGGGAAACGTGAACAAAACTGTCAGAAACCCATGTTCGTGGTGCTGGTGGATCTTCAGGCTGAGGAGCAGCTTGCAGGGTTTAACGAAATGGAAGTAATAAAACACGCAGCAGAAAATGACGGGACACTGATACTCCTCTCTGACTCTTCATGACATATTATTCATTTTAAGTTAATCACCCTTTGAATTTTTCTCAGAACCTATAAGCCATCAAAGCTGAACTCTGGAGAAAAAAAATTAAACACGGACAAAATTCACTTGTCGATTTGATCGTAAAATTAAAACAATTTTCTTTTAATTTCAATATTAATTTTAACTTGGAAAAACATCATTAAGGTTGAATGGCACCCAGGATTTATTTCCCCTTTATAGGCAAAGAAAGCAGTTGTAGCTTTGTGAAAGTACTATTTTTGCCTCTCTTATGTAATACAGTGTTTTTTGAAGCACTTAAGTTAAGCAGGGGTTTTAGGGGAAGATAGGTAGGATGTTTAGAATGGAGTAATAGACTAGTTCTCCTGGCTTAAGAAAGAAAAAAATGCCACATTAACCACAGAAATACTGTCACTTTTCAAATCCAATGGAATGATTGCTTAGAAATGTCCAGGGTATGTACACTTTTTCTGGAAGAAACTTAATTCCAACTCCCCACCCCGTTCCCTAGAGTGTAATATCATAGCTATGTCATCTGGAATGAAACAATTTCACCAACACAGTTTAGGAGGGAAAGAGTCTGCATCTGGAATATAAACTACTCCAGACATTTTTGAAATGTTTGAATGCTTAGCTGTGGAGCAGAATTAATTTCTTTTCAGTTCATCATTGGTGATAATGCATAGAGATGACATCACTCCTAAGATGTAACCTAGGAAATATTTACTAGGTTACTGCATCAGATCATCCATTTCACACATTTCAAGCTACTTAGTGAGCGTGCCCTCTGAACAGCAGCAACAGCTTAGGAATTCCTGGGTCATAAAAATATCACTGCAGCATTGCAGCCCAAAGGATCGTGATTAGATTCTTGCATTTCTTTTTTTTTTTTTTTAAATATCAGTTTGAAACCTAGTTACCCTGTTCTGGGGATAAGGGCATCCTCCGTACTTTGTGATTTACACTGGCTACACTGGCTCTTAGCGCCATCGGAGAAGCTGCCTCCCTTTAAAAGGAATAAATCTATACTCTTAGATCTTTTGCGAAAAGAAAAGCCTGAAAACAACTAGACCTTGATCTCTTTGGATTCTGCAAGTGTATTCTGATTGGGCTTCAGTTTCTCTTATGTGTAGAATAATATCTCATAGGTTAAGTGTAAGAAGGAAATGCAGTGATGGATGTCAAGTGCTTTAAAAATTATTAGGCCTAAAACCGACACCCAGAGTTGAGTATGTGGAGAAAGGCTTGAGGTTGGGTTCAGAATTCACAGGAACAGTCATCAGCTTGTTTGTAATGGAAAACCCAAGGTCTCTGTCCACGTGTTTGCATAAATAGACTTCTCATGGCAAATGATTTTCCTTCGAGAGGGCTAAACAAATGTTCTGAAGAAAAAGGTGGGGACAGGCATCTTCCTTGAAAATGCACTACAGGTCCTGAGCTGTCAGCAGAGTAGTTGAGGATACTTGTTTAACTGATGATGTGATATTCATCTCATCTGGTAGACTGGCCTCTTCCATGTACTCTCTCAGCCCATGAAATTCAAAGGGCCAGCAAATCTTGAATCTACAGTGTTTGAAATTTTGCCTTGTCATTTGTCAAGTTTTTTTCTAGATGGACGGACTTTTTTGTAGACTTCCATCTTTTGCCTTGTTGAAATATTTTGAGCAGTTGATTTTAAATATATACGGTAATATAGTTACAAAAACGCAGCTGAAAAGTTTTACCTTAATAAAATATTATTAAATATTTAATATTTTTACTTTAAGTAAAACTTTTTTAGATTTGTTTTAAACGAAATAATTCTTACATGGTTTCTCTTTCCTGCCACCCCCTACCCCAGCACCCCCCCACACACACACGGATGAAGTACTCCCATGTACACACTAGTATATGCTCCTATGTTCTGCTTAATGATTATTATAAACATTCATGTACTTATAACTTTTGCAGATCTTAAAGCTCCTTTGGTCAAAAATCTGGTAGGAGCTGATCTCTTAAAATAGTCTACTTAGAGCAGAAAACTTGTAGCTTAATGTTTTCTTGAGAATGATAATGATACTGTCTTCAATAGTTTGTAATGACCAAAAGTTGTAAGTATGCAACTACTAGATTTTTTGAATTTAGATTGCTAACCAACATTCTTACACACACACTTGTAAGGGGTAAACGTACTTGTTTCCTTGGAGAGATTGGCTTTTGTCCCAATCTTGCTAGCTAGCTTTGCTGTATAATCCAACCCTGATGATAAGGCCCAGATTCTGAGAGTATCACATTCAGTATTAATACTGGAGGAGTAATTCACTTGTCTTGAAGCGTATACAGGTGATAATGCAAACTGTGACCTACTCGTACAATACCTTTTATTAAATGTTCTTTCTCTTTATAGCTTCTGAAAAATATCCCATCTCGCTATCTTCCTTTGGGATTACAACTGACTCCTATGAGTACAGCAAAGAATTATGCAAATAAGGTGATAATCATGTAATGACAAATAGATATCCGTAGTATCATCTCTAGTCTGCACTTTATTGTGAAACAGCCCTTGAAGTGCCTAAGCTCTGTGAGGCAGCTGGCCACATAGTAGATTTCAACTACATTACTATTTTGGTCCTATTAAAAGAAAAGCAATTGCATTAATTCCAAGAAAATATCTTTAAGGATTGGAACAATTTTTATTTGTCAGGTCTACTTGGGAAATCATTCCTTTTTCCTTTCTCACTTCTCTTCTGCTTTCCCTGTTTTCACTTGGAATACTTGAGGCCCAGATCCCTGCCTGCCATGCTTTTATCAGGGCGCTTGTGGCCCCCTGCAGCAAAGCTCTTGAACCTGTGATGGCTCACCCTGTGCTCCCTCCCCCCTCAGAGCAGAGTACAAGTTGCCCAGCAGATAAGACTGACACATTCCTGAGGAGCTGAGCCAGTGAGGGCCCTGTGGGGTGGGAAAGGCCAGGGCTTCTGGACAGACAGTGGGAGATACCAGTGTTCTGCCACTCACTGGAGGGAGCCATACTTAGGATAGAAGCTGCTCCCATGTATTATCATGATTAACATTTATTTTAGAAAGGAATGCAGAAGGTATTGTTTTTGAGGGCCAGAGCCACCATGTTTTAGTCATGTGGCCTTGGACAAGGTTGTGTCCACTCCAAGCCCCCATTTCCTCATCTATAAAATGAAGATAAATAGTAATATCTCTACCATAGGGTTGTTGTGAGGATCAAGACGAAATAACACACGTGAGGTTCCAGGCACAGTGCCTGACCTAGAACGCAGCCCCGACTCGGCAAGCCAGAACTACTACCTCGTGTCCGTAACATCTCTAAATCGGTAACATCTCACCACTTTGGAGGTTCCTAGGGGTCAAATGAATCCCACGGAGACCTCGGGGAATAACTTCTGGGCTTCAGTTTCGAAGCGCCATTAGCTTGGTGCTACGGATAGAAAAAGGTAACACTGACCTTTACAAAAATGACCTCCTTCGGCCTTTCCGTTTGACTCAAATCTGGAGCTTGTGAAGCAAGTCCCTCCCCCACCCCTACAGGCATCCACGCCTAGTAAACTGGGTTATAAACACCCCTCAACCATTACAGCCCAAATGACATCAAGTGGGTATTTGATTACAGGTTTGATTAATGAAACCCAGACCTAAGACTAGCTGTGACCCTCCCGATTCTTTAAATCTTAAAAACATTTGAGAACTAAAACACTGTGGGTAGAAGTCATTTAAGTAATGGATGCCCCTTAGAGAGGGACTTTATATCCACTCGTTTTAATGTCTGTGGATTTTTTTTTAGTTATTTGTTTTCTTTCCCTTTCCATCATGAGAGAGAATTTTCCTGAACATAGGTGCTCTGGGTTATCTTTGTTTATCCTATAAGCAGGCTACCACATAATCTATGAAATCAAAGGCAGTCTTATCAGCAGGCAAAAATACTTTCTACCCTCCTGCATCCAAGTTGTTAGACAAGCTGCAAGAACAGGATCAGAAAGATAGAGCCTTGAAGAGGGCTCATGGTCAGTTTGAGTTCGTGTGAATTAAATGCGCTTGTCCTGTGGAATTGGAAGAATTGCAGTCTTAGGAAAAATTGGAAAACTGATGGTACCAGACAGCAGATAGGTTAAAGGTCCATTTGAGGAAGACTAAGTGATGATCATCTGGAAGATGTTAGAAAGAATTGGGGCTTGAAAAGCTGTCCTTCAGACTTTTACATGCCATTTATTTCTGCATATGTAAAGGGCTTCTTTTTTTCAGCTATTACTTACCAGTGAGGTGGGTTTTGTTTTGTTTTTTTTTAAGTACTTCATTTTCAGTGAAGCTAAATTACTTTCCTAATTTTAAATTACTACTCTTTGGCAGGGGTAAAAAATATTCAGAGTAAAAATGTGACTCCTGTTCCAGAGAAGAATCTGATTCAAGTGCTTATGTTTGAACTCTTAAAGATGTTGACCCTTGAAGCTGAAGTATACAAATTTTTAAATTAGTCATTTGTGCTGTTGCTGCGACTATACCACGCATTATCCTGTCCTGTACGGGAAGTTGTAAAAAAGAATTGGGTGTTAAAGAGGGCTCAAATTTCTATACAGAACTTACCGCATTTTTTAACAGGCTGTCTAAGGTTATTATTTGTCAGAGATTATTTTTATATTTGAATTTTGATTTGAGATAGAATTCACTTTATTTACCAACAACTCTGCTTGGTTCCTTGTTCATGTTTCTACTTCTGTGAAAGAAGACATCACTGCCTTTTATTTCTTGGCACTGGGTGGAGATACCTAATGACTCAACCTAGGGGTTGTTGAAAGAATAACCGTCCTCATTGAGGGTTGTTTGTTCTGTGAGGAATAAGAGGCACCTGACAGAACCACCGCAGTGTGCCATTTTACTATAAAATAGTAATATTAAATTTAAATGAGAAAACTTGTGAAACATAAATATTTTTAAACTATTCACTTTTTAAAGAAGTTTCAAGTACTCTTCTATATTATAGATATTAATGGATTCAAAGAAACTCGATTAAACACGTCAGCTGTTTGGAAAAAATATTTATCCACCCATCAGTGGTTTCCTGTCTCTGCTAATGTTATTTCTTTGCTCTGTAGGCGTCTGAATACTTTAAACAAATGCGCGGTGATGAAGCTGGAAATTAGTCCTCATCGGAAGAGAGTGAGTCTATAAAATGTATAGCATGGTGGGAGGAAAGGGGGCAGATCAAAAACTGGGTTATGAATTTTGTGATAGATTTTGTCTCTCAAACTCTTACTTCCGTGGTCCAAAAATATCGACATTTTAAATGTTATAATCCAGTCAGGTTTACCAAAAGCTGTGTGGCCTTATGTAGTTGAAACCAAGAGCTGCAGCCAGCCAATAAATTGTGTCTTCCCTGCTGTTTTTGATCTGAAAAGATCATCTGTGATTTTTGCCTCATTAGCTCAATGCCTATGACATATTAAAGGGATGAGGCTTAAGGAATTACGGTGGATTTTGCATTGCCTTCTTACAGAAATTAAAGCTGAAGTTCTTGGGAACTCTGTCTTCCCATATGTAACAGTAACTGTGTTTTGAAGCTGTAGGGATGGCAGTGAAGGCTGGCTGGCAGGGTATGGAAGAATAATAGAGATTTGGAGGGAGAAAAGGAATTAGAGGAGGAAGAGGGAGGGCACGAAATCCCACACATTCTAGTGAAATGGTGGCACATAACTGATTCAGATGGTATTTTCTTCTGCGTATGAAATGTGAGGACGTCTTACGAGATCTTAGGAGAAGAGATGGGTGTAGTAGTGGGAGTGAGTGTCACAAATTAGAGTAAACAGGAGTAAGTTTGGTCAAAGAACATATTTCTGACTGTTCAGAAACAGACTGTTCCATTTTAATTATCTAACCTACAGCAAGTTGCCTTCTTGGGGGAGTTAAACCTTTTAAACAAATGAGCTGGAACCTCACACCCGCTGAGCTGTGGAGAGGAGCCTGCAAGTCAGCGTTTAATGCTCTCCACTCACTGTCCTGGGAAACTCTGGTCACGGGACATTCTCCACACCAGTGGGAAGGACATGCATCACACTGAACTGTGCCTTTTGATATCCTGCCTCAAGGGCTTTGATGCAGTAGTCTGTCACACGGTAACCCTGAGTCCCACCAGTAAATCAGGCATCATCAGCGGAGATGTAACTTCGTGTTTGTGAATGTTACATGCTGTCAGGACTGGGTATTTGTGAAGCCTTGTTAAAAGGCAGGAGCATGTCTGAGGTTGAAACGTCACAGGACACTTGTGGCATTAACTCTGGTTCCCGTGTTGGTGGGGGAGGGAACGAAAAGGAACAGGTAAGAGGATGAGAAGTACCCACTGACCCAATGAAGAGATGGGATGGCTCACCTTGCTTTGTGTCTCCGTTAATCTGTTAGAGGAGATCTTGTGTACTTTTAGGGTAGCTAGAGATTTCGGTTACCCCTCTTCTTAAAGTGTTTGAAAACCACCATTTTAATTGCAAAAGGGAATATAAACACATACTATCAACAGACAGCAAAATTAAAGGCAGACCAGAGGGAGTCCTACCCATTGCTAACTCCAGTTCAAAATATTTTACATGCCTGGAATTTTCACAGATCTCAGAGGTTTCCTCTGTGAGCAATTAAAGGGCAGCCTATAGATCCCAGTGTTTCCATTAAATAACTCCTGTTTAGCTTGAAACACATGGTCAGGCTTTTTCCTGTTAAATTCTTTACATACATCTTGGTTATTTTTAAAAAATAATAAAATAAAGATGCAAGGGGGGAAGTGACACAGCTGGCGTTACGATCAGTGTCCTGGCCCCTGGCCCTTGGCGCACACACTGCCCCCTGCGGCCTGCCAGTCCCAGGGGACGAGCGGCTCCATTCTGTCTCTGCAGAGTGAGGATTCGGACGAGGATGAGCCTTGCGCAATCAGTGCCAAATGGACTTTCCAGAGGGACAGCAAGAGGTGGTCCCGGCTTGAAGAGTTCGATGTCTTTTCTCCAAAGCAGGACCCCGTCCCTGGGTCCCCAGACGATCCCCACCTGAAGAACGCCCCCAGCCGTGAAAGCGTGCTGACGGACCTCAGCGAGCGCCAGGAGGTGGCTTCTGTCCGCAGCCTCAGCAGCACCAGCAGCCTCGCCACGCAAGCGACCCACCTCGGGGGCGCGGCGACGGCCCGGACTAACTCCGTCACCAGCGTCTGCTCCTCCGGCACCTTCGTAGGCAACGATGACTCTTTCTGCAGCCTGCCCTCTCCCAAGGAACTGTCCAGCTTCAGCTTTAGCGTGAAAGGCCACGAGAAGAACACCAAGTCCAAGACGCACAGCCTGCTGAAACGCATGGAGAGCCTGAAGCTCAAGGGCTCCCACCACAGCAAGCACAAGGTGCCGTCCAAGCTGGGGCTGATCATCAGCGGGCCCGTCCTGCAGGAGGGGGTGGACGAGGAGAAGCTCAAGCAGCTGAACTGCGTGGAGATCTCCGCCCTCAACGGCAACCGCATCAACGTCCCCGCGGTGCGGAAGCGGAGCGTCTCCAACTCCACGCAGACCAGCAGCAGCAGCAGCCAGTCCGAGACCAGCAGCAACGTCAGCACGCCCAGTCCCGTCACCAGGACCCGGAGCCTCAGTGCCTGCAACAAGCGGGGAGGCATGTACCTGGAGGGCTTCGATCCGTTCAACCAGTCCACCTTCAACAACGTTATGGAACAGAACTTTAAAAACTGCGAGAGCTACCCGGAGGACGCGGTGTTCTACATCCCAGAAGATCACAAGCCTGGCACTTTCCCCAAAGCCCTCTCCAACGGCAGTTTCTCTCCCTCGGGGAATAACAGCTCCGTGAACTGGAGGACTGGAAGCTTCCACGGCCCTGGCCATATCAGCCTGAGGAGGGAAGACAGCAGCGACAGCCCCAAGGAACTCAAGAGACGCAATTCCTCGAGCTCCATGACCAGCCGCCTGAGTATCTACGACAACGTGCCCGGCTCCATCCTCTATTCCAGCTCCGGTGACCTGGCCGACCTGGAGAACGAGGACATCTTCCCCGAGCTGGACGACATCCTCTACCACGTGAAGGGGATGCAGAGGATAGTCAACCAGTGGTCGGAGAAATTTTCAGACGAGGGAGACTCAGACTCGGCCCTGGACTCGGTCTCCCCATGCCCGTCCTCTCCCAAGCAGATACACCTGGACGTGGACAATGACCGAGCCACCCCCAGCGACCTGGACAGCACGGGCAACTCACTGAACGAACCCGAGGAGCCCTCAGACATCCCGGAAAGGAGGGATTCTGGGGTCGGGGCCTCCCTGACTAGGTCCAGCAGGTAAGAGCTTTTCTTCCCTTCTCCATCCAGTCTGAGGAGGGAGGGATCGGAAGGAGGCTGCTTCTGCTTGTCGTGTAGGGAGATGGGAATAAGTCCGGCCTTCACAGCCGTGAACGTTCCTAAGGAAAGTGACAGACGGGGCAATCCTACCACCCTAAAAGAGTGAACACTGTTCAGTGGGTACCAGAGCTTCAGTTTGGGAAGATGAATGAAGTAAGTTCTGTGGATGGATGGTACGGATGGTTGTACAACACTGCGGATGTACTTAATACTTAATGTACTTAACTGTGCACTAAAAGTGGTTGACAGTAAATTTTATGTTATATATATTTTACCACAGGGGGAAAAAAAAGACTGGAATGGAAGTTGAGTCTTCTCAGTTCCTAAGATAAGAGGCCAGTGAGCGGCCCACTGTTGACTCTGCATCGACCCATTAAAAAGCTTTCATACTCACTCACATTCCCCGCCTTCTCTCGCAGGCACAGGCTGAGATGGCACAGTTTCCAGAGCTCTCATCGGCCGAGCTTAAACTCTGTATCGCTGCAGATTAACTGCCAGTCTGTGGCCCAGATGAACCTGCTGCAGAAATACTCCCTCCTGAAGTTAACCGCCCTGCTGGAGAAATACACACCTTCTAATAAGCATGGTTTTAGCTGGTAAGGGTTTAAACTGTCCAGTGAACTGTATTTGAAAATGTTCTCAACCAATGCTGTCCTAACACTGAGGATATGACAGTTGGATCCTGTATCTTTAGTCCATCGTCCTAATGCAGTCAGTTTCTGCATTCTTGAGGCTACATTTGACACTGCTTAAGCCAATATAGCTTTAGGGAATTTCCATCAGGGCTGGTTGAGTTTTCAGTGCTCTGAGTAACAAATCGCCAGTTGATGGGATGAGAATGCTCTACTCTCCCATCTCATTGTCCAGCCGCTTCCTTCCCAGTGGTGGGAATAGCCCACCACAGACAAATACACGTACAGGATCAGATCATAATTTAGAAGGAAGGGAAGAAAACTGTTTAGATCATCAGGTGTTATGAGACCAACTTTGAAATGCTTCATGTACAGTACCTGGTTTTGTACCCTTCTTCGTGCACATTTTTAGAAATCATTTTTGATGTATTTGCAGCATCACAAAAATCTATCTGAGCTAAAGAGTTTAGCTATGTTTTTTCCAGCAAAGACTCTTAAGCAGTGGATAATCATTTTAAGGAATTCACCACTCTAAGATATCATAGACTAAAATAATATACGAAGATAAAATTTATTGAGCTGTCCATACTTGCAAAAGGACGGCCCTTGGTGTGTATAGTGTGAGATGTAGACTGTCGGGCTTGATGGGTCATGGATAGGACCCATTATGTGCATATTTTAATTTTTCTACTGAGTGCGAAGCAGAGAAATGTCTCTACGTTGACATCCCAGCGCATTTTGCAGTGTCAGCTGGGTATCTATCCTTAAGTCTTTTCACCAGTCTAAGTGTTCATTATCCAGTTGCACAACTACCACTCCTTATAAAAATGGAGAAGTGGCCCAATTCATGAGTAGCGCTCAGTAGCAAACCAGAGAGTCAGCGGAGCAATGTAACCCTTCTCTCTCCAGCTCCTCCCCTCCTTGGGACTCATAGTGAGGTTAACTTCGGCATCAAAGCATCTCCTGTTCAAAGGCTGTTATTATGTGAGCCCTGCTAAATACAGAAGTTGTTTGTTCTGAATGACAGAAATAAGTATTGACTGGTTTATCCCCACATGCTTCAGATTCTCGGTGGAGATCGTAATGTGTTCCTTGCACATTCCGCCGCTGGGCTTTTCTCCCCCGACAAAGCGAGTATTATGCACACTTATAGCCGTGATACCATATACTTAACTGTATGGAAACACAAATTTGGCTGTGTGCTTCAGTTTTACCTTTCCTAGAGCTATAAACAGTAACACGCCATGGCTGTGGGGTAAGCACTCAAAAGTCAAGGCAGTCTGCCTTGCGCCGTGTTCCTCTATGCCTCGAGTCAGGGTTTCCCAGCTGGCTATTTAAAACTGCATACTTTACGTTCTCATTTCTGGGTTGTCCCCACCAGCACCACCAAACCCTCAAGAATCTGAAAGTCCATAATACCTCCTGGGTTCTGGTCAGTTTTTCCAGTGAGTCCAAACCAAATGTTAAAGCCTCACATTGTGGGATCCACGGAGTGAGGAGAAATTGTACACAAAGTTCTTTTCCTGTTTGGCCTTGCCCTTTCTTGTCCCATTTAGAGAGGTCATTTGTAGAGCTGAAATTTCTGCTTGACAGCATTAAATGCATGACATTGGTTTCCTGCTGCTGCATATACTGCTCCGGCTGGACCTGGTGTCAGGACTCCAGGGAGCCTGGCGTAGGCTCACAAAACCCTCATTGTTCTTCTCCGTCTTCCTTTAGAAAGCTAAAGATGTTATATTCTCTGGGGTCATCAGCAGGAGAATTTATTTTGACTTCGGGTCATTAGCTTGGCCCCCACTGTTGAGCTCTGGAGTTGGTTCTCATTATGTCAGACCAACATCATGCATCTGCTGTTTTCTCGTCCTGATCTTTTTTTTACCCTAAATACTTTGGATCTCATCAAGAACCTAGAAATGATTCTTGTCCATTTTCAGGACAAATAAGAACTTGTTTTTCAACTCTGTCCTGAAGCTCCTACTTAGGGTCTTGACTGTTCTTTTCTCCTTCTGTTCCTTCCTGTGCTGCCGTTTTGTAAGGAAGCCCATCACCTCCTTTAGGAACACAGACCCAGTTCTCAGAGTTACCAGTGGAAAGACAATCCCCAACTGAGGAGCTGTAACTGGGCCTCACAGCCCCAACCCTTAGAGGATGTAGAACAGCACTGTCCGATGGAACTCTCCGTGGTGGTAGAAATGTTCTATATTTGCACAGTCCAGTATGGTAGCTACCAGCCACAAATGGCTCGTGAGTGCTTAAAATGTGGCTGATACAACTGAGGAACTGAATTTGTAGTTCTGTTTAATTTAAATTTAAATAGCTACCTTATTAGCACAGATCTAGAGCCCACAGGGTTTAACTGCACAGATGGACAAAAACGTAGACAGACAAGTAAACATATCCCTCCAACCCCCAATATTTTTTCAATAGGGCTGTGCCCAAATT
Source organism: Balaenoptera acutorostrata (assembly GCF_949987535.1). Lineage (NCBI taxonomy): Eukaryota > Metazoa > Chordata > Mammalia > Artiodactyla > Balaenopteridae > Balaenoptera > Balaenoptera acutorostrata. The sequence continues at coordinate 18,163,659 of NC_080084.1, read as the reverse complement.
CATGAAAAGGATCAAGGTTCCAGACTACAAGGACCGGCATGTATTCGGGGTCCCTCTGACGGTCAACGTGCAGCGCACAGGACAGCCCCTCCCCCAGAGCATTCAGCAGGCCATGCGCTACCTCCGCAACCATTGTCTGGATCAGGTGAGAGCCGCTGCCTGCAGGTCCCGCTTAATCATGGGAGTCCAGATGCATGCATCTTCTTCTAGTTTTTTGCAGTGAAAAAACACTTAATGTTTCTTTTTCCAATAGGTTGGACTCTTCAGAAAATCGGGTGTCAAATCCCGGATTCAGGCTCTGCGCCAGATGAATGAAAGCGCCATAGATTGTGTCAACTATGAGGGGCAGTCTGCTTATGATGTGGCAGACATGTTGAAGCAGTATTTTCGAGATCTTCCTGAGCCACTAATGACGAACAAACTCTCGGAAACCTTTCTGCAGATCTACCAATGTAAGTGTTCTTTGATCTTGACATTGTTGGCAGTGGGGAAAAGTGGGGTCAGCTGAAACCTGCAGTTCCTTTGATGTCATTCTCTGGGACCCACATGATGATCTCTTAGAAATACGTCATCGATTTCTTTCTTCCATGACTTCTTGTTTGTGGAACAGGTTTCTGTGTACCTGTTGAATAATGCAAAAATAAATTTCCCTCGTCATCATTCTCTAATTACCGAAGCAACTGTGCATTTTTACATTCTGATCCAGGAGCTCGTTTTTTTCATTCGTTTCCAGAACAGTGTTATCTAAGACACTTAAAAGAGCAGATTCCAAGATCTCTCTCTCTCTGCCTTGTCTGTAGGCATTTCAGTTGCTTCACATTTCTCTAGCAGGGCCTGTTGTGTTTAAAGTTTCACAGGTGTCTGTGTTTTATCTTGCTGTAAAACGAATAAATAATCTTTTTCTGCTATTCATCTCAGCTTCTACCAGAAATACTTGGGAAAACAATACCCATGCCCATCTCACTTTTAAGTAAAGCTTAAAGCAAACAGTGGTCTGAATTAATGATCAAGATCAGGATTACAGCTTTTACAGCCTTGTGTTTTTCTTGGCTCAGTGTGGTATTACAGCAATGTAATTTAAAAGCAGCTTCTCTCAGTGCTTGAACTGTCTTTAGAACTGGCACGTGGGACTTTATTTTATGAGAAATGGAGTTGGTCTGGATTATTTCATTATTTGTTTCGTCCTTTCAGATTTTATGAAAACACAGGTCACATTTCCCCCACCAAGGTATTTGTTATGTATTGTAACCATGGAGCTGTTTAATCAGTTTGTCCTATGGAGCTGCATTTGAGTGACTTCAATTTTCCACCACACGCCTTTTAAAAGAAAAATTTGCCTAGTAAAGGAGACCTGAAAGTTGTGTTCCACATTTTCTACGTGTATTATTTTATTTATATATATATAATATTATATATAATACATTATAATTGTATTATAATACATAAATATTATATAATGTTATAATACATTATATTGTTATATTATTTATATTATATATTTTTTATGGGTTTATTTCTCAAGCGTGTATTTTTATAGTAGCCTCTCAGTAGGGCTTTCTAAAACTTAAAGAAATTACTAGTTAAACATACGTGTTGTTTAAATGGAATATTTTAGCAGCTTCCTTTCCCCATTTAAAGAATGAGCAGATCAGCTGAAATCAGGAGAGTCCACAGAGATGCTGAACATTTTGTAGTCAAGGTGAAGAAATCTCGGTTCTCATCCTCTTGTATGTCTTTGATAAGATTTCTCGTTGAAACTAAAGTATAGCCTATAATGTTCAGTAATTAAGAATGGTAGGGCTTCCCTGGTGGCGCAGTGGTTGAGAATCTGCCTGCTAATGCAGGAAACACGGGTTCGGGCCCTGGTCTGGGAGGATCCCACGTGCCGCGGAGCAACTAGGCCCGTGAGCCACAACTACTGAGCCTGCGCGTCTGGAGCCTGTGCTCCGCAACAAGAGAGGCCACAATAGTGAGAGGCCCGCGCACCGCGATGAAGAGTGGCCCCCACTTGCCACAACTGGAGAAAGCCATAGCACAAAACCGAAGACCCAACATAGCAATCAATCAGTCAATAAAGAAATCTTAAAAAAAAAAAAAAAAAAAAGTTGCTTATATTTAAAAAAAAAAAAAAAAAAGAATGGTAAACTAGGAGTTTCAAAAAAGTACTTAGAAAAGAAAGAACCGTTCTGTAAAGTGAAAGAAAAGAGCAGGCATCATCTGGAGCTGAACTCTGAGGTGGCTTCAGGAGTATATTGGCGTTGTGGGTTTTTAAAAATTGTAACTCCTCCACAGGCAGGAAGTACTTGAGGGTAGTGACGCTGGTGGCCATCCCTAATTTCTTCCGTATTAATCTCAAGTACACTTTTTGCAAGTGCTTGTTCAGTGCTGGGCTGAGGTCTTTGATGCCGCTATTTGCTTTGGGACGTTTCCTTGCGAACGTACATGGAAAATCACTGGGTTGATGGGGTAAATGCTGGTGTCGTGCAGATGTGCCCAAGGACCAGCGCCTCCAGGCGATCAAGGCCGCCATCATGCTCCTGCCTGACGAGAACCGGGAGGTCCTGCAGACGCTCCTCTACTTCCTGAGCGATGTCACAGCAGCTGTGAAGGAGAACCAGATGACTCCCACCAACTTGGCCGTGTGCTTGGCGCCTTCCCTCTTCCACCTCAACACCCTCAAGAGAGAGAATTCCTCTCCAAGGTACGGGTCCGGTGAGACGCGCGCGTGCACGGTGAGACGCGCGCGTGCACGGTGAGACGCGCATGCGCATGCTCCATTCTTTAGACAGAAGAATCCTCCCTTTCCTTGTAGGGCTGTCCGTGTGTTTTTGTTGGATTCATACCTGAATCCAGCAAAAAGGAGTTTGACCTCCTTCCTTCACAGCCCACGTTCCTCCCTTGTGCTGCTTCCGCTGCTTCCATTCTTCTCGGCCCTGGGGGTGTGACTTCCTAGACAATCTCGTTTCAACCAGGTCTTGAGAGAGATTTGCATTACTGCTTTGCCGTGGCAGGTGTTTCCCCTGCTCCTCCCCTCAGTGCTCTCTGTAACATTGTCATCATACTTTCTGCCGACAAACAGACAAGAGAGTTTACAGACCTCAAAAACTGGATGGGGGACGAGAGCCCTGCTGCCTTGGCTTCTGCATAAATAAAACCAAGCTGCCTTGGCTTCTTCAGTAGAACCAAGCTGCCGGCCTGTGTGGGAAGTTGAAAGGAGCTGGATCTGAAATGACTAAGGATGACGTTGAGCCTCAAAGTTAAGACTCAGCTGAGCCAATTGTTGCAAAGTTTCTCCTTAGATGTAGACAAGATCGAAGTGACTGTGGAAGTCGAGGAATCTGGAACATAACAAAGGCTCTTTTGCTCAGCACTTATTCTGTCCCCAGCATAGGGCTACACCCTGGACATTGATTATCCTCTTTAATCCTCATAACAATCGTAGGAGGTGAAGCTCCTGTTAATATCTATTTTACACATGAGACAAGACTGCAGGGCGGGTCACTTAAGTAAGTATTGAATAACTTGCCTATACTGATAGGAAAAAAATGGCAGAACCAGTTGGATCATCTTACTTATATGAATATTTCGTATAAAGGCCTCATGGTGAAGTGTGTGAGAAAGGGGTCACTAACCCCCTTCTACTAAATTCATCCTGCGGATCCTTTCCCTCAGCTGTAAAGGAACTTGACAAATGTTTCTCAGCTGTAGGCATGAGGCCTGGTTGTGCTAGTGAAGTTAGCTTTGCTTCTGAAAGCCATACAATGCTTAATTAACTAGTTCTATGTTTAATGGGATGGAGAGCTAGAGGTGAGCAGAAGAGAGAGATCAGATAAGATTAAGACAAAAGCTCTAGGAAACAATAGACTTTTCTCTCACTGACAGGAGGGGCTCCTGTTTATTTACACTGGAAAGAATGATCCTGTTTAGCCCCTTGACTAGTGCCTCCCACCCACATACTCCTCAAAGCTGCCTTTCCTTCCTGCCACCCCACACGGTATAGACCTTACAAGCTGCCCTATTTAAATAAGAACCTATTTAATGTGATGGTTTTAAATAACCTAGATTTCAGTCTCTTCCGTGTTTTTTGTGCATCGCTGATACGACTGAGAAATTCTAGTGACCAAAGTAAAGCTCTCCTTAACCACTTAATGACAAATAGCCTCCAGTGAAAGTCTTTTTCTCTCCTTTAGGTTTCCTCGAATAACACATTGATTAAAAATATATAAATATTTGAATCTTTCCCTTTCCTTATTTCTCTCTCTAGGGTAATGCAAAGAAAACAAAGCTTGGGCAAACCAGATCAGAAAGATTTGAATGAAAATCTTGCTGCCACTCAAGGGCTAGCCCATATGATTGCTGAGTGCAAGAAGCTTTTCCAGGTAAGGAGATGGGAAGTTTTGTTATTTGTCAAGGATGATGTAAATGAGGACAAAATCTTGGGCACCATACTTGTTCACATTTTTTTTTTGGCCGCGCTGTGCGGCACGCGGAATCTTAGTTCCCAAACCGGGGACTGAACCCTTGCCACCTGCATTGAGAGTGCGGAGTCTTAACCACCCGACTGCCAGGGAAGTTCCAACTTGTTCACATCTTAACCAAAAGGTCTTTTCCACAGCTGAAGATTATATATGTAGTCTGAGAATGTCTTATTTATATATTTTATAATGTATAAGCTCATTAGAGTTAATATGTTAATGAAATTGCCTACCTCCATACCCCTTTACTTAGAAAGCAAAAGTAACAAATTATCTGAAATAAATTCTGTATCTGAGGCGCAGCCGC